>NW_019154089.1:45626148-46193109 GCF_002288905.1 Enhydra lutris kenyoni
GATGTGGGACTCGATCCCAGGACGCTGGGATCATGACCTGAGCCGAAGGCAGCGGCTTAACCCACTGAGCCACCCAGGAGTCCCATATTTTTTTAAAGATTTTATTTATTTATTTGATAGAGACAGCAAGTAAGGGAACACAAGCAGGAGAAGTGGGAAAGGCAGAAGCAGGTTTCCCGATGAGCAGGGAGCCTGATATGAAGCTCGAAGTGGGGCTCAATCCCAGGACCCTGGGATCATGACTGAAGCCAAAGACAGACGCTTAACGACTGAGCCACCCAGTGCCCCTAAAAATGTTTTAAAAAGAACTGTTTAAAACATTGCATGCTCAATTTTTATTTCTTAAAATATTATGCATCAATAACATCTTAATATATTAGTAAGAACACAGTGTTTCTGTATCATCGATAAAAGAAAATAAAAATATTATTTATCTAAAATTTTTAAAAAGAAGTCCCTCTACAGGTGATTGCAAGGTTGGTTTGTGGTTTGAATATGCCAAGAAGGATCCAGGCCTTTTCAGTTTTCTGCTCTGCTATCCTTGTGCTACAGCTCTGTCTCTTACTGTCGCAGCACAACTGTTTAAACTCCAAGCATCATTCAGTTCTATAACAACATCCTCCGAAGAAAAGATAAAGTTGGAGGGAAATAGAGATTTCTTTCTAGATCCCTCTCATTTTATCAGAAGGGATTTTCTTCTGCAGAATCCCCAATAGAATTCTCTTTGTATCCCATTGCTCAAAATTGGGTTATATGCTACCTCTGGCTACAAGAGACTTCAAGAAAGTGATTATCTCTTTTGCATGCTCCAGCTGCAGGTGGGCATAAAAAAGGGGATGTGGCAGGGGAAGGGATTGGGAATGGCTAATAAACACTACCTGCTCACTGTTCTATTTTTCTTTTACTTAATTAATATGTTTGGGGTTTTTTTTCCCTATTTTTCCTTTGTGCTTATCCAAGTTTGTTATCAGTTCTCCCTTCATAGAACTTAATATTTCTATCCCATTATACTTTTAATGTTTTCCTTGATTCATTGAGTGTATCCCAGCCAGTACCTTTTAACTTGCTTGGCTTTCTTTTGGGCCATCACTCTGAGGGCAAGTCTCAGCCTCTGCTTCTTTTTTCTTTCTTTCTTTTTTTTTTTAATTGTAAATTTTATTTATCAGCCTCTTTTTCTAATATAAACACTAGATGGCCACCATATTCCAAATAGTTTATCACACTTGATATGTTTTCAGTCACTTGCTTTAAAACACAATCTCATGAGATCAGACTCTCCATTCCCCTGTTATTTCCAAAAACACACTTTAGTGCTCATGTTTCCACGGCAGACTTTTTCCCCTGGCAATATCAGATTAATCAAATTCTCTCTGACCATTCCCCTGCCAGAGTAAAAAGACCTGACGTCTGCATCTTCTTTTTAGCTTTTGACCGTAGTAGAATTGACATTAGGAGAGTGCCATATTAGCATATCCATGCTTAGATAAAAGATTCATTTGGAAACTAAGCTTGGATTTAGACAAATACAGGTGTATCTGATAAATTGGGAGTATCACCAGCCTGAAGGCATGGGTTGATTTGAGTATAGAGGAAAAGGCAAAGGTTACTCCACTATAAAATCATTCTCAAAATGAACCACTGTAACATCATCTGTATATGCCAAAGGCCAACTCTTCTCAGGATTAACTTTCATGTAGAATACAATTTTTTTTAAGGAAATGTGCTAAAAAATATGCCAGTTTGAAGCACGCCCCCTCCCCACACACAATTAATCTCAACAGTATTCTCAACAATTACTTAGACCAATAAAAGACTTTCAGGAAGAAGATATTTGCAAATAACATTACAGATAAAGGGCTGATATCCACGATCTATAAAGAACTTCTAGAACTCAACATTCAAAAAACAAATAACCCAGTCAAAAGGGCAGAAGAAGGGCAGAAGACTGGGTGGCTCAGTCATTAAGTGTCTGCCTTTAGCTCAGATCATGATCCCATGGTCCTGGGATCAAGGCCTGCATCAGACTCCCCGCTCAGTGGGAAGCCTGCTTCTCTCTCTTCCACTCCCCCTGCTTGTATTCCCTCTCTCACTCTCTCTGTCAAATTAAATAAACAAAATCTTTAAAAAAAAATGAGCAGAAGACATGAATAGACACTTCTCCAAAGAAGACATACAAATGGCTAACAGACACATGAAAAAAATACTCAACATCACTAGCCATCAGGGAAATACAAATCAAAACCATAATGAGGGGGAGCCTGGGTGGCTCAGTCATTAAGCATCTACCTTCAGCTCAGGTCATGATCCCAGGGTCCTGGGATTGAGCCCTACATCGGGATCCCTGCTCCACGGGAAGCCTGCTTCTCCCTCTCCCACTCACCCTGCTTGTGTTACTACTCTGGCTACCTCTCTCTGTCAAGTAAATAAATAAAATCTTAAAAAAAAAAAAAAACAAAAACAGGGGCCCCTGGGTGGCTCAGTGGGTTGAGCCACTGCCTTCAGCTCAGGTCATGATCCCGGGGTCCTGGGATCGAGGCCCGCATCGGGCTCTCTGCTCCGCAGGGACCCTGCCTCCACCTCTCTCTCTGCCTGCCTCTCTGCCTACTTGTGATCTCTGTCTGTCAAATAAATAAATAAAATCTTTAAAAAACAAAAACAAAAACAAAAACCACAATGGGATACCACCCTACACCAGTTAGAATGTCAAAAATTAACAAAATAGGAAACAACAAATGTTGATGAGGATATGGAGAAAGAGGAACCCTTTTACACTGTTGGGAATGCAAGCTGGTACAGCCACTCTGGAAAACAATATGGAGGTTCCTCAAGATATTAAGAAGAGAGCTTCCCTACGACCCAGCAACTGCACTACTAGATATTTATCCCAAAGATACAGATGTAGTGTAAGGAAGGAGCACATGCATCCCAATGTTCACAGCGGCCATGTCCACAATAGCCAAACTGTGGAAGGAGCCAAGATGCCCTTCAACAGATGGATAAAGAAAATAGTGGTCCATAAATACAATGGAATATTACTTAGCCATCAGAAAGGATGATACCCAGCTTTTGCCTCAACATGGGTGGGACTAGAGGAGATTATGCTAAGGGAAGTAAGTCAAGCAGAGAAAGACAACTATCATATATTTTCATTCATATGTGGAACATAAGCAATAGCATGGAGGACCTTAGGAGAAGGCAGGGAAATCAGAGGGGGGAGAAGGGGGGAGAAATCAGAGAGAGAGATGAACCATGAGAGACTATAGACCCTGGAAACAAACTGAGGGTTTCAAAGGGAACAGAGGTGGGAGGAGGGGTAACAGGGTGATGGGTATTAAGGAGGGCACATGCTGTGATGAGTACTGGGTGTTAACATAATTAACGAATCACTGAACATTACATCAAAAACTAATGATATACTAAACAGTGGCTAACTGAACATAATAATTAAAAAAAGAATTTTTCAGAAAGTTTATTGTTACTGTGCATGGTGATAATAAAAATAAGGCAACTTTCAGCCAGTTTTATTCCTATTTCTAAATTCTTATAGATAATGCCCTTTTCTCTCCTCTCAATTGCCTGTGCCTGGAGCTGATATGACTACTACCCCATCATTGGTATGTCATTAGGGGAAACAAAGACATTTTGTATGTTCACATACATGTATGTGCCAAGAATTGTCTCAGTGTTTTCTATATATCAGAGGCAGATATTCTCTGATTTTTGGGTGAAAAAACTAAGACTAAGAAAAGTTAAATAAAGTTTGTGAAGTAATTGGAAAAATCCAGAATAAGTCAGATTCATCAGGTTCCAAAACCCATACTCTCTAATGGATATCAACTAGCTTATAAGGGGTCATGGAACTTGGATTCTAGTCCCAAACCTTCTGTTCCTGATCTGAAAAAGAGGAGGCTTAGGTGAACTGATTCCTATGATCTCTTTAAAGAAAAAAAATGGAATTTCTCTTTTGGGTGCTCTCCATGGGTCAGTCATTGAGGTAAGCATTTTACATATTATTTATTTAAAAACAAAAACTAAAAAAACTAGTAAAGTAGGGAAGGAAACTAAGATGCAGAGAGGTTAGATAACATGCTGAAGGAAATCTAGAGTTAGCAAATGGTGGTGCTAAGATTTAAATTCAGACTTATCTGGTTATGAGGACACATACTTAACCTGAAATGCTTATTGCTTTAGAGAAATTATTCTCAACTAGAGATGTACATCAGAATATGTAGAGTGAAAGGGCAAAATTCTTAAAAGCATATTGAACATTATAAATTATTTTACATTCACATTTCATAAATACATTTTATAGGACAAGTTTCTGGATATTATTCTCACCTGTTATATTCATAGATAAGGGAAATATCAACATATGTAGAATCAGAAGCTGGAGAGGGATATAAGTTTAATTCTTTCCAGAATTTTAAAAATCACAGTGAACAAATCAAAAGTTCCAGGCCTGAGCATGAAGAGGTGAGGACACAGAAGCAGAGTGAAAGTGATGTAGGGAAGCTTCTTCACTGAGTGTTTTTCCTGATGACTGAAACCACACTTGCCTCAGCCAAGTCAAATTTTCATCCTTCTAAAGACACTGACAGTCTTGATACTTTTGTCTTTCTTATATTCTTTCTGGTTATCCTATATGTTTAGACTACAGCAGTAAAAAGATAGCATACCCTATCTTCATGGAGCAAATAGTCTAACATGTAGGAAAGCTTATAGACCAAACTCAGATGCTTACCTTCTTTCTGCAGCTGAGTGGGATGGCATTAGCGGGTATTGAACCCATAGAGAATTTCCTTGCTGATGTGCAGTCCTGGCCAGAAGCCACGTCAGCTTTTTTTCATCTCTGGGGAAAAGCTGGCAAATGCAAGGTGCCAAAGCTAAACTTTACCTACTTCAAGTTTTGCCAGGGAACAGCCCTATTTGCTCCCAACTCAATACAAGCTCATAAAATCTATTTCTGTCCTGTGGCACTTGAGTAGGTGCAGCTTATTGGGAATTTGTCTGGACTAGTTGAACAAATAAAGGTGAGAATAGAGAGGAAAAGACAGATTCAAGGATGCTTATGAAGAAAAAATTGAGTGTTTGGTGAATGACTGGATGTGGACACCAAGGGGGGGAAAAGGGATTCAAAGCAGGATCCACTTTTTAGCCTGGGAGGTTTGAGAATGATTATCACTCGATAGAAATATCAGCTAACACGACAGTTTGAGATGTACTTTAGATAAACTGATAAGGACACCTACACAAACATGAAAAGAAATATGTTCAACATCACCAAATTAGGGTAAAAAATGACATTCATGCTCCTCTTAATATTTGAATAAAAGTCTACATAGTCTCCCCCCCCAACCCCACAATCTTTAATCCCATAATAAACCACTCAGTCTCACATGTGATTCTAGATACTTATGGAGGAAAAAGTAGAAAATTTAGTCAGTTCCCAATAGGGTTTCTGTTCTTTGCTTCTCTTACCTAACATTACTGAGACCTGCTTTATAATAGGCACCATTATGAATCTTTCACAGGTGTCTGTGTACTTAACATTCACAACAAACCTATGAGAAGGAGATATCACCACACCCATTTTGCTTACAAGACACTGAAGTCCAGAGCCAGGAGTTATACACAACCTACCTAGATTTAGAGACTCTGTCCTTCCTTGCCCTTTGTACCCTGCTGTCTCTAACCTCATGCATAGCTCTAGCACCTGGTGATGCTGCTGGGAACAAGCAGTAAAACAATCTGTCACAATCCTCATTCCCTGCTGGGAGTTCAGTGGTGAGCTAAGGTTTGCCCGTTCCCCAGTACAGAATAGCAGAAACCCAACACAGTTCTGGTTTGCTGCCCCAATTCATAATGACTCGGGCATTCTTTGCCACCAAATCTAGGGTCCCAGAGCCTATGTGAAGATACAAGATTCCCCTCACTGCTCCTATTGGAAAATCATGTTTCTCAGAGTATGTCTCTGCATCCAGTCTGGGTATCCAATGTTACAGCTCTTTAGTAACATAGACTTTTTTCAGTATACACACACATACACACACACACACACACACACACACACACACACATCATATATGCCTAATCTCAAGAGGCATCTATAGAGCCAGGGTTTCCAGCCTTTTCCCAGGACAACACAGGCCCTGGAGTTGTGTTCCAGACCTCTTAGGAAACCTGCTTTCTAATTCTTGGCATTTGCTCTTGGTTAGGTTCCCTAAATCCATGGGTTCTAATAATGTTTAACTTCAAGGAAAAGGCAAGCTAATGTCTCCATATCTTTGCTCCCTGTCCTCTTGACTCCTATGTAAATTTACTCACCTTCCTGAATTTCCTTCAATTTATTTTAAGCTTGGCATATTAAGTAATTTGGAAAAGAATATTTGTTCCCAGCACAAAAAGTAGCTAATTGTTTCACATTCACATAAAATACACACATAAAACATTCAAGTGATTCTTCCCAAAACAAAGGTCCACCCACAGGTAAAAGAAACCACTGATGGGATGCTAGGTGGCTCAGTCGGTTAAACATCAGCCTTAGACTCAGGGCATGATTCCAGGATCTTGGGATCGGATCTCACATCAGGTTCCCTGTTCAGTGGGAAGTCTGCTTCTCCCTCTGCCGGCTACTCCCCCTTCTTGTGCTCTGTATCTTTCTCTCTCTGACAAATAAATAAAACCTTAAAAAAAAAAAAAAAGAAACCATTGACAATTTGACATGATCATTTCTTTAATTAACAAATAATTCTTAAAATCTTCCCTTATCGCATACATCCTACCTAGGAATGGAACTTAAGTAAGAAGTGAGAGTGTGTCAGCACAGCTTATCAAGAAATTCTTCCTTAGAATTAACCTAAACTCATGAATCATATAATTTATTATAATGAATATCAACTAGAATCATCTAGAATAGATAGGAGTATGAATATGAAGCTAATATTCTAACCATCAAAAAAGCATTTTGTCATACCCATTAGAATGACTATTATTACAAAAATTACAAAAATTAAGAAGAAAGTAATGAGTGATGGCAAGGGTGTGGTAAAATTGGAACACTTTTGTATTGCTGCAGAGATATATAATGGTACAGCCACTGTGGAAAACAGTATGGCCAGTTCCTTAAATAATTAAAAATGACTTACTATATGGTCTAGGAACTCTACTTCTGGATATATACCCAAGTGAATTGAAACAGGGACTTGAACAGAAATATATATGCCTATGTTCTTATTCACAAAAGCCAAAAGGTAGAAGCAACCCAAGTGTCCATCAACAGATGAAGGGATAAACAAAAGGGGGGGGGGGGGGGGGGGGGGGGGTGCATGTGGGTGGCTCAGTCATTGAGCGTCTGCCTTCGGCTCAGGTCATTATCCCAGGGTCCTGGAATCAAGCCCGGCATCAGGCTCCCTTCATGGGGAGCCTGCTTCTCCCTCTCCCACTCCCCTTGCTTGTGTTCCCTCTCTCTGTCAAATAAATAAATAAAATCTAAAAAAAAAAAAAAGTGTGGTATATAAATACAATGGAATATTAATCAGCCTTAAAAAGGAAGGAAAATCTGAGATTACAACAAAATGTATGAACCTTAAAGATATTATGCTAAATGAAATAAGCTAGGCACAAAAGGACAAATATTGCATGACCCCACTTATATAAAGTATCTAAGAGTAGTCAAACTCATAGAAATAGAAAGAATGGTGGTTGCCAGGGGGTGGGAGCAGGAAGGAGTCGGAGTGGGGGAGTTAATGTTTGATGGATCTGGGGCTTGAGTTTAAGAAGATGAAGAGTTGTGTGGAGGGTGGTGGTGATAGTAGCACTATAATATGAATGTTACATATACTTTACAACAATTTTTATAATTTTAATTTTAATTAAAAAAACACACATGTAGTCTGGTGTGGGAGAAAGACTGATAAACAAACGATTTACATAACAGTGAGTGCTAAGACAGTGATATGCAGCATCTGTGCTGCATCCTGATTGCCCTTTGCATGGCGAAACACTTGCTACAAGTAGCCCTGTTATTTAAAGTCAGAAGATAAAGAGAAGGGTGTTACCATTTTGAAGTGTTAACTATTGAGCTCCATTCTGCCCACTACGATTCAGTCAGTTGGACCCCTAGTCCTGGCAGTTCAAAATCAGAGAACAAAGGTAACAAATTCTTGGCTTTCATGTTCCAAAGCCGCAGTACGAAAGAGGCACAGAAAATATTTAGAAGATTCAAGTCCTCTCCCTAACACATATACGCAGATTCCCAGACTAGGTAAAGTTCAACAAGGTGGAGGATAGAGAGAAGAGAAATGACAAGAATTGGAGTTTAGACACTAAACAATTTGCCTGGGCAATTCTCTGTGGCATAGAGTATCACATGGACTAGTGAGAAACAGAGAGCAAGTGGGAGCAGAATCAGTGGCTGTATCACAGTTTTGGTGCTCAGAGACATTTCCCTCCGCGGGTACTGAGTGAGAACTAAGTGCACAACATCTGTTCCGAAGCCCTGCCTTAGTTGCCCTTCTCGCTGATTACAGACAGCAGAGGAGTCCAGCAGGAATAATTGCCTACATGCTTTCAAAACATTCAACCCCCATCCTATCTGCCCTATATAAAATAATCTCCCTTTCAATAGCTTAGGAATCTTGCATCTCCCTGAAAGAAAGGGCAGAGGTCTGAGTAACTGATAGTGATACAGGAAGGGGAAGGAAAGAAAACCTGACCTAGGACATGATAGGTGAAATAAGCTCAAGCTCTCCCATCCACCTGGAACAATGCTGGAACACAGATCAGCTTAGTTCATTAGAAAGCTTAACGTGCTAAAAGCTAAAAAAGTCTGAGTACCATGCGTTAGAAATTTCAGTAGATATTCTGTGGAAATTTTTTTAGAAAAAATATGACAATACTAGTGTTTAAATAATGAAATCCATACTAGGGGTCTTTTGGATGGGAAGACTAAGAGACCCCTCTACAACCAAGCAATGTCACCAGGACCATACTCTTGATTCCTAGAAGACTCTTATTTAGTTCGATAACAACTATAGATACAAAGCACAAAGTCTCAGGGCACAGCAGAGTAGAGGTCACAGTCAGGAGTATCCAGGGTTGGAAGAAATCAGGACAAATTACTGCGGCCCAGGTCTGGAAAGGGATCTAGCCCTGACCACACTGCATTGTCAAAACAAATACCCTGAAAAGATTTTCAAACCATCTGGCCAAATTTACTCTTGTAGCTCTAGTTACAGACTTGACTCCTCTGGGATCAAGAGGGAAAACAGAAAGAAACCAATCTGATATGTCTAGACCCTAAAATCTCCAAACAAGGGTCAGTCATGCATTTTTTATAGGTCTATGTCAATACTTAACTCTTCTTTAAAAGAGGTCAGCTGAATGCAAGATAATGGAACTCCTATGACTTATTGACTTTGTTGCATCATTAACTAAAATTATTCCTCAGCCAAATGTGACCAATTTCTTTCTTATTATTCACACAGTACCCAATAGACTCTAGCTTCTTGGAATTCTAAATCTCTTAGCAATAATTTAACAGTAATGCCACAATGTCTCATTGTTCTCTAGTGAGAATCATCTCCACGTGATTGTTCCCAAGTCCATTATTCATTCTTTTCCTTTCTTTCTGGCTGTTTCCTTCCCCATGGTAACTCCAAATTATTAAGTTTTCCATACCAAATACAGGTACCAAATACAGGCAAATGGCTAGAAATGGGAAACTGTCCTGTGTGGATCTTGTTTCCTGTATAAATACTCATCGAAGAGTTGACTTTGATTACAACCCATTTCTAGAAATATGAGATTAGTTTATTGTGTGTTGATTCCATTCAACCAGTGGACTTGCTATTTAAGTATAAAAAGATAAGATACTATATAGTTTTGCAATAATGTTTAAGTATCAATGCCTAATGAATTAGATCACCTAACAATCATGTTCATTAGCTCCAGGTGAAATGAGTGTTACTTTAAAACTATTTTATTCCCCACCTATGAAAGCTTAGTGGTTAAAGAAAGTGACTGGGGACTCACTTAACCTATGAGTGTTTGCAATATAAAAATGTTCTCTCAGGTATAACACTTAGACATGGATTGTATTCAGTTAGTAAATAGTTACTGAATACTACATCTAAGAAATAGAAAAAACAATATAGATTTCTGCCCCTGAGAAATTTGCAAATTTATAATCTTGGGGGTAGATAATACTTTTAAGTAATCTTATTACAAACCAGTTGCAGCTCTTCATAGATCACACGATATTAGAATCTAAAGTCAATTCCTAGGTAGCTAAAAAAGAAATGTAGTCAAAGCATACCTTGAAAATCTCTTAAATTAACCATAATGTATAATATATACGTAGCTTAATGTATAGTGTTTTTGAATATGCAATGTGTACCTTAATATGAAATACAATAAAGAGTAAACATGCAAACGTTATTTAGATTGTGGTATGTTACACATATTATTTCATATAAAGTAACTGCTATTTGGTTTAAGTGTTTACACCCTAATATAATTTCTTGCTTATACATAGGCATTTATTTATATTATAGCAACATTTTAGAAAATTGCTTGAGGGGCTTTGGCATGATATAAAACACATTACATTTTTTCTTCTTTAACATAATGCAAAATAAATTCCTGATTAGCATTTTCATTCAGAGCTCCTGAGTTTTAGAAATTGTTTCCAGACATTAAGTACAGATGCCAGTATTTCTCAGTGATAGAAAGGTAGCAATTGAAATGCAATTTCATCAAGTTGATTTAATGAAAACTCGGAGCAGTGCTTCAGGCTAAGGTATGCAGAAACACAGAGGTGCCAAACATCTAGAATACAGTTAATGATAGCACTTTATATGCATAGAGAAGCAGAGAAGCAAGCCTTCACCAGGAAAATTTTAGATCACAGAGTGTTGGGCTAAGAGGCTGAGAATGTACTGATAGGTAACAGAATGTCTCATTTATATATTATATATAGATATATCTCTGATCTATCTATCTATTTTTTTTTCTTAAATGAGGAATCTCTATATATCTCTATCTATCTATCTATATATATATATATATATATATTTTTTTTTTTTCTTAAATGAGGAATCTAAAAACATCCTTGGGTGAGAGAAGGAGGATTATCACTAGAATTAATTTGGCCAGTCTGGTTTCTTTGGAACAAAATGGATTAAAGTCGGTTTAAATCCACAGGTGCCCCCTACTGATGAAAAAAAGATGACAGCACAGAGGGAATACTTGATCAGTTCCTCTGCAGCTGGAATAACCATGGATGAAATACTTTTCCTTAGAATGAAATAATAAAAAATGTCCTCAAGCAAAGTTCTCCAACGGTCTAGAACATTATTCTCTGAAAAATAGCCAATATTCAATAAGAAGTTTGGATGGAGGGCTGAGACCAAGAGGAGAGATTTCTTTTCTGGTTGTTACAGAATATCAGTTCAGTGATGCAGTAACTCATGGAGAAAGGAAAAGTATAAATCTTCTTTTTAAATACCTTCAAAAATCTGAAAATAGTCTGTAAACGTATTTATAGCTTTCAAGAAAAGTCAAATTAGAAGCATTTTAAGAGACTGCAGCTCAAAATATCTCCTAGGTGCTCTCTAGCACCATCATAAAGTATACTTATGAGGCAAATACAGTTTAGAATTTAAATCCTGAACAAGGGAAACAAGGCAAGACTCTTCGAATTCCCCGGAAAGTGCATCATTATTATACCACATTAGAAGATGTGCTCTCTATGGCATCCCTCATGTTCTCCTGCTGTGTCTCTTCTCCTGACAGTGCCTTCCTCTTTATACTTGATCTCTTTTCTCTAGAAGTGAGAAGGGACATAAGTGGTCCAACATTTAGGGCAGAGGAAGTGAGAAAGAAGCATTTTCTTCTCTCCCTTTGCACCAAATTCTCATCCGTTGCTTTTGGCAATTTGGTAACCAGTTTTGAAAATAACCAGCTCTATGCTCACTGAGATAAATTAATGCCTCTGTTCCTGAGTTTCCATATCTATAAGATGAAGAGGATGGAATGCATGGTCTTTAACATCCCTTCCCATTGTAGATTCAAAGTATTACTTAGAACTGTAGAACTCAAGGAGAGCCAGCTCTTAGAAACCTTCCATTTTTCTATACCATAAAAAAAAATGGAACTGGAATGAAGACTTTTGCCTGCTTATGGTTATTTCTATTCCATTTTAATTTCTTCTTATTTGAAGTCTGAAAAACCAGCCTACATTTCAGAGACAGATAGAGCTTTAAATTTACACAAGTGACCCATTTTCCAAAACCAAATAATTTTTTTCTGGCCCTAATAACATTTAAACATATATGTGTGATTTTCATGATCATATATATTCATGATCTTATATATATTTATGGTCTGGGTACAGTCTGGTAGGGGCATTAGAGTAAAGGAATAGGTGATAAAACAACCTGCAACTGACCATTTTGTAAGTAGGTATTTGTAGAAATATAGAAGTATAGAAAGCCAATCACAAGCAATTGTAAAAGCTAGATAGATGGCTAAATACCCAGCTATTGTTTTTGCCACCACAGCATCCAGTCCATCTTTGGAAAACTACCACATTTTCACTTGAAGAATTCTCCCTGCTTCACTCTCAGCCCATGTAATTTGAAGGCTCTGTGGAGCACCTATGTGCCAAATCTGGCCAATTAAAGCACTGCCTCCTTCAAGCCATAGAGGTTGGTACCAGCATGGGTATGTGAACCAAGACAAAATGAAATATTAAGTCTATCCTTGTCTCACTTCTAAAATGTGTCTAATCCTATTATTATTAAGTTCCTTGAAGTTGTGGTTATTTTTTTCTCCTTTGAAAGAACAACTATATTACCTGTTTAATTTATCTCATAAAATTCTTCTAAGGTGAAATGAGTTAATATACAACTTATAAAATGTTTCTAAGCAGATATTAAAAAAAGCATATGCAATTATGGCATTCATAATTGAAATAATAAAATACATATCTTACATGTGTCATACGATTATAAAAATAAGATATAAATGTGCTTTGGAAAGCAAAATGCAGGGGTACCTGGGTGGCTCAGTGGGTTAAGGCTCTGCCTTCAGCTCAAGTCATGGTCTCAGGTCCCTGGGATTGAGCCCCGCATCAGGCTCTCTGCTCAGCGGGGAGCCTGCTTCCCCCTCTCTCTCTGCCTGCCTCTCTGCCTACTTGTGATCTCTCTCTCTGTCAAATAAATAAATAAAATCTTTAAAAAAAAAAGAAAGCAAAATGCAATATATAAACACAAGGTGATTGTGATAACAACATACCAGGTTTACTATTAAACACCAGGGAATGAGTTCACTGAAACTGGGAATAAACTCATATTCTCTGAACCCATTCATCAATTTATTTTTTAAGAATTTACTGAACACCACTATGTGCCAGGTACATTCACTGGGGTCACACAAAGGCTATACTGGATATGTGTGTGTGTATACATATATGCGTGTGCATGCATGTGTGTGTATGTGTGTATATGTATGTGTATATATGTATATATTTGTGTATATATATATCTCCAATATATATTACACATACATACACACACATACATATCAAGAAAAAATGTTACTTAACATACACATGTTCTCTCATCATACATATATAAAAGTAAACAATATCTAAAGGACTACAGCTGTTTCTGCCTTCCAAGGAAGTTAATCATATTGGGGAAAAAACCCTTGCATAAATATCTGAGTTGGGCAGTCATTAAAGAAAATGTTTTCATTTGAAGTTCCTATTTTTTTATTAATTTCAATTAGCCAACATATAGTAGTACATCATTAGTTCTGATGTAGTGTTCAATGATTCATTAGTTGCACATAACACCAAGTGCTCCTCACATCACAGCCTCCAGTTATCCCATCTCCCCAATCTCCTCCCTTCCACAACCCTCAGTTTGTTTCCCGGAGTCCATGTTTTCTACTGTTAAATGATAGAGTCCTCAAGGGAGAGCTCTCTGCTTATTAGAACACTTTAATGAGTCTAGTGATATGACAAGTAGGGCCACAGTTTAGATTTGGATCATTATAGTAAAAGTCACTCTTAAATGTGGCAGACAATGCCCTAAGTCCTGTACTACAATAACTCACCAAATGTATATCACAACCCAATGGAAGAGTTACTCCTATCATCCTCACTATAGAGTGACCAGAGCATCATCAGTATACAGCTTGAAAGTGACAAAGCTGGGGTTTAAACATGAACTCTAACACCCTTGCCCTTAAACAGTACATGGGATTGCCTCCTTAGAGACTTTATCAAATCAGAGGGTGATTTTTTGAGTGACAATAGAGAGGAAGTATAAGAATAGAAACTCATTGATTTGGCCAGACTTTTGAGATCCATGTGAAAAGATATCCAGCTAAAATTCTTTAGTGTCAAGTATGACTCTTGGGTTTAAAAAAACAATAGTTTTATTAAAATTTAATGTCTATACCATTCAGTTCATCCATCTTACAAATGGATGCAATTTACAAAAAGACAAGAAATAACAAGTATTGTCAAAGATATAAAGAAAAAGGAACCCTGGTGGTGGGGATGTAAACCAATACAGTCACTATAAGTATAGAGAACCCTCAAAAAATTAAAGACAGAAATACCATATGGTCCAATAATTCCACTATTGGGTATTTACCCAAAGAAAACAAAACACTAATTCAAAAGATATATGCACCATTATTTACAGTAATGTAAATAATGTTTATTAATAAATAATGTTTATTTCAACATTATTTACAGTAGTCAAGATACAGAAGTAACCTAAGTGTCTACAATAGATGAATGGAAAAGGAAGGTTTGATACGTGTGTTGGTACACACACACACACACACACACACACACACACAATGGAATATATGCAGACATAAAAAAAGGATGAGATAATGTCATTTGAGACAACATGGATGGACCTAGGGGATATTATGCTAAATGAAGTAAGTAAGACTGAAAATGGCAAATGCCATATGATTTCACTCATATGTGAAATCTTAGGAATAAAGAAAAAGGAGAAAAAAACAAATGAATAAACACATACAAAGCAGAACCAGGCCTATAAATAAATACAGAGAACAAACCGACAGTTGCTGGGGTGGGGGGGGTCGAGTAGGATGGGCAAAGTGGGTAAAGGGGAGTGGGAAATACAAGCTTCCAGTTATGAAACAAATAAGTCATGGGAATAAAAGGCACAGCATAAGTAATATAGTCAACGATACTATAACAGCGACGTATGGGAACAGATGGTAGCTATGCTTACGGTGAACATAGCATAATGTTTGAACTTGTGAAATCACTATGTTGTACTCCTAAAACTAATATAATTTTGTGTGTCAACTATACTCAAATTTTAAAAATAAAATAAAGTGTAAGATTTGGTGGTTTTTATTATATTCACAAAGCTGCATAATGATCACCACAATTAATTCTGGAACATTTTCATACCCGAAAAGAAACTCCATTCTGAAATGGAGTGACAAGGCTCCACTCTCCATCATGCTTAGGTCATAGAAAATCACAGTAAATTAGCTTCCATATGAAGAACAGTAAATCTTATAGCTGTAATTTGCATCATACTTTAAAATATGTGTTCGCATGTTTGATTTCATTTGGTACTCCTGATGCAACCCTGTGCTATCATCAGCGGAATACTATCCATACTTTATAAATGAGAAAACTAAAACTCAGAAATATTATATGGTATTATTAACTCCTTACAGAGGGAAACCTAAAATCCAGGTCTCTTGATTCTAAATCTTACAATTTCTGTACTTTTTATTGTACAATGTTTTATAAATTATAGATAAGCCAATATATCCATCTCTGAAATCCAGTAAATTCAAAAACTCTCCCATTGCCCAAAAGGTAGTCAAAATTACAAATTTTTACCTGAATACCTACATTATTTTTTTCTACCATTATTTCTTTTTCTATCAGTGCTAGCCATCAAAATGTCACTCTACAAATGAAGTTATCCATCCCTTTTGCTACTTATCAAGTCATTTAAAAAGTCTAGAGTTTGTGAGATTATGATTGTTACCATGGTACTGAACTTCAATATCAAACTCTATTCATAAATCATCCATAAGTAAAGCAAATAAAAAAATGAGACTTGATAAACACTGAGCGTTTTTAACTTAAAATAGAATCAATATTTAATAATAATAATAATGTGTGAAAAAATTAAATTCAGGATTTACTGCATGCCTACTATATACCATGCTTTGTACCACTTTCTGGCAATACGGAAACAAATGGTATCAATTTAGAGCCATTGGCACAGATTACCTTTTCAGCAGTTTGTTCTTTCATCTAAGGCTATGGCTGGGTTTGCCACAATCTTATTTTAATGTGTGAGCTAATAAACTAAAAATATAGGATACAACCAGTCATTCATTTTTTTAAAATAATGCTATTACATAATATTTAAGGGACACCTGGGTGGCTCATTTAGTTAAGCATCTGTCTTCTGCTCAGAGTCCTGGAATCAAGCCCCCAGATGGGCTCTGAACTCAGTGGGAAGTCTGCCGAGATTTTTCTCTCTTTCCCTCTGCCTCTATCCCTGCTTCTGTTCTCTCTCAAATAAACAAAATCTTAAAAACAATAATATTATCTAAATCCATCAAAAATTATTCATAATGTGTTTTTACAATTTAAAAAACATTTTAAAAGTTTATAAAATAGTGTTGATGTGATTATAATTTTCTTCTTTCATTTTTATTGTGTTCACTTAAGACATGATTCAGAGTTGAAGAATGAGTTTGCTTTTTGAAAATCAACATTATAAGTATTTAGTAGCTGATAAAATGATACAACTGGAAGTCTTCAAATTTGGCAATAGAAAGAATAGGGAACCCTATTTGCTGAAAAGACATTATCTTAAGCAATTTTCTATTCTAGAAACCACTTATTTAATAAAGTCTCTTCAAGAGTCCCAGTCAATTAAAAATAAAGAAAAAAGAAAGAGGGAGCGCCTGGGTGGCTCAGTGGGTTAAAGCCTCTGCCTTCAGCTCGGGTCATGATCCCAGTGTCCTGGGATCGAGCCCCGCATAGGGCTCTCTGCTCAGCGGGGAGCCTGCTTCCTCCTCTCTCTCTGCCTGCCTTTCTGCCTACTTGTGATCTGTCAAATAAATAAATAAAATCTTAAAAAAAAAAAAAAGAAAAAAGAAAAAAGAAAGAAAAAACAACACCAAAACACTTCCAGTTCAAATCTGAAAACATTTCCTCAATAAATCAACCTGCCACTGTAATGAATTTCTTCATGTAAACTTTTTTGATTCTCTATCTTACCAAGAAAAGAATGTTTCCAGAGACCAAGCCTGACTCCAAATAAATAGGCTGATCCCTACTCCTTTCATAAAAGGTTAAAGAAATTGCATGGTGTAATATCAAAATCAATCAGTCCAAAACTAAGAAAATGAAGAATAACCGTTCATTCATTTTCTTTATTTTTTCCTGTGCTGCTCTTTCCATGGTCCAATGGAAATACTATTAAAATGATGTTATCTCTCAATTCAGAATAATCATTAAAAAAAAGAAAACTATCTACAATACCTTTTCAAAATAATGATAGCTAAAACTGTAATCATAAGAGTATTAAGGAACTGGTACTATTTCTGGAGAATTAGTCAGATATTGAGGGGGTTCCCTGATTTGCTACTACTTTTCAGCTCTCAGCTTGAGCACTATTTTCTCACAGAAACTTTACCACCAAGACTTCTTCATAATAGTCATCATTGTTATTCTTTCACATTTATTTGACTTTGATGAATACCATCCTCTGCACTACATTGTAAGTTTCATAAAGCAATAATATTAAATTATTTATTCTATATATACCTACCATCCATCAGAAATGTGTCCACCACACCAAAATATTTTTTGAGTGATTTAGTGAATTATGTGTCTAAGTTCCCTTATGACCTTAAACCAGGCAGTTTAGGTTTTATTCCCAGGTTTTAACAATTAGATTTGGTATATAGGACATACAGAATCTAAAAAATGAAATTATAGAAAATGTGGTAAGATCAAAGGAGGATCATTGAAATCTGCCACTAACTATGTAATATTAAAAACTACTTTGTAATATCTTAAAATTATCGGTATGTTTTTATGATGATGGTAGTTTTTTTCACCAAGTAAGGAAGGAATTAAGATGCTAATCCACATTTAAATTCCACTTTAGACATAACTACTGTAACCTACTAGGTTCTTCTGGAGCCAGTATGCACATGCCAGGCAGACAGATTTTGTACCTACCGTGTTCCCTCTCCCTTGGTTTTGGAGAAATTCATGCTAAAGCATAGATTGGCAAGACCAAGGAGTTACATAGCTAATACATATGCTTCCTGGGTATGAGAATTTTAGGTCTGAATATCAAAGGTAGAATGTGTAAGCTAGGATGAATGAAAATCAGGTGCTGACACAGGAAGCAATGGGGAGATATTTTTGAAGAGATGCTTCTTGGATTAGTAAATCATTACTTAGTTATCTCTAAAGCAATTCAACAAGTACAATAAAGAAATAACATAAGGCACATAGAGCACTTGACTTCTGTTGTTGTTTTAATTGATTGTACACTCTGATCTTCAAATTGTTTAATTGGATCAGGTTGTGTTAAGACCTCAAGGTAAATATATTTTAATATATGCAAAGAGAGCTTTAAAGAATATTATCAAAATTATAGTAATCACTTGGCAACCTAATATCTTTCCATTTGTTTCTACAGCAACTTGCTAAGGTCTTAAGGGAATTAAGATGGCTAAGTTCTGAGCTAAGTTATGAATTAATAGTTATTTTGACTTTAAAACACCACTCCGAGTTTAATTACTTAATCCTAATCTAATGTGTTTATTTACAAAGCCTCTTGAGCTATTTCTTGACTGCTGACATCTGAATCTACTTTGTCATCAGCATTTCTTATTAAGGATAGCCAATGATAATAACTAATTAAGTTACAAGGAGCCCTGTTAAGGCAAACTAAAAATTCTTTAGCACGAGGGAGTTCATTTTGTTCGCTGACATGATGCTTAATGTTAGTATCAACATAACTTCAATTCTCTCTCTTAAATCATTTAACTTAATTCCACTACGGTAGGGGAATATACTAAAAGGCTTTACTCCTTTGAAATTTGTTCAACTTGTTTTATGATTCATCATATGGTCAATTTTGCTAGACATTCATGTGCATTAAAAGGAAGTTAAATTCTGTCATTGTTGGTTCAGTGTTCTACATAGCTCAGTTAAGTCATTAATTTTGTTGTTCAGATCTTCTGTTTTATTTTTTTTTCTTTTAGATAAATTAATTTTTAAAACTAGAGTCAACTGATTTTTTATGATTTTATTTATGTATTTTGAAAGAGAGACAGCACAAATGGGAGGGGCAGAGGGAGAGGGAGAGACAGAATCCCAATTTTAGTACATGTGCTGCCAAAGCAAAAGAGGGAGAGAAAATCCCAAGCAGACTCCACATTGAGTACGGAGCCTGATTCAGGCTCAATCCCAGGATGCTGAGATCATGACCTGAGCTGAAACCAAGAGTCGATGCTTAACCAACTGTGCCACCCGGGTGCCCCAAACTAACTGATCTCTAAGAAAATCAGTAGTAGAGTGGAGATAAAGTGAATATTCAAGGTTTTCTCCAAGATTTTTGGTCTGAGCCATGGGAACGGTAAGTGGTAATTACATAAGATAGAAAAGAAAGAAAGGATAGTCACTCTACATGACCTACAGCCTCCTACACATCTGCTGTCAGTATCTCTTCCTCTACCCTGCTACCTATTTCCCATACCCTGAAGGACTTCATGTGAATGAACATTCAGAGATAATACCATACTATTTGTACTTAAGATAAGCTAACACCTTCTCTCGGTGTTTTCCCATGGCATGGCCTATGAAAGATGCTGGTCTTCCATCAGACCCAGGAGAAGTGAAAGGGAGCTACCATGTTTCATGAAAACCCTCTGAGAGAACTGTGAATCATTTTATTATATAGAGAGAGTAAAATTACACATAAGCAAGTATTTCATTAATTTATTTGAACATTATATATCCTTAGCATATGCCATAGCTTTGAATTCACAGATGCTGCAAAATATAATGAAATGGCACTCAAGCTTGTATAAATGTCAGAGAGGTTTAAGGTAATTTCTCTACAATAATAGTCCTCACAAGCTCATTCACACCTTTATTGTATAGTTTTTCATTTCTATAGGATTTCAGCACTTAAACTGAACTCAGAAATTTGAGGACCCTTCAAAAACTGAATATATCTGAGCATGCAGAGATAAATATTTCATAAAATCCTTAGAAATAATAATTCAGCTCTCCAGGTCAGGCCAGGTCAGATCAACACTGGTAATTCAAAGAATTTGTGATATGTTAGGAACAGAGAAATAAGGTTGAAAGCAGCAATGGCTGCTTTTGTTTAAGCAGTGATGGAGCTGGTATTTATGATTTCCACTTTATTTTTTTAAGAAAAGTCTTTCTAAACTAACACGGTGTGCTAATCTCTAATAAAGACAAGCCTTTTGCCTCCCATTTAGATTGCGATCATAAAGGTCTGGTTTTTCTATGCTCATTCTTTGTTTACAGTGTATTCATAAACAAATCCCTATGTGTTACTTGTTTCCTTTTCCTAGTTAGAGAGAATGTAGCATGAAACTAAAGTCAGGGATTAAACCTAAATGGATTTAAACTGGAGGACATTTTGTTCTCTATGAAAAGCAGATGACAGTAGCATTCATATTAGGAGAAAAAGCAATGAAAATAGGAAATAAATAAAAATTTACATAAATTTTAGAATTATAGTATATTTTTCTACTCAAAAGCTATATTATTTTCTTGTATGAGAAGATCAACAACAGAAATACTTAAGAAATCACAAACCTCTGCCTTATATTTAGAACATGTTTGCATTTTTGTGGTGTTATGTCTTCTGAGAGCTAATAATAACATCAGAATCTTGGGTCTGCGGACTATCTTGCCTAGAGTTAACACTTGAGTAAAAGACTAAAGTTCAAAAGGGTCACACAAATATTTCAAACACAATTCTGAGAAAGAAATCATTCCATTGCAGCACCTCACAAATTTAATACATGAATACAAATGGTAACATCACATTTTGTTCCCTGGACCGAAGATCATCAAAGCTCAATTTTTTTTTTTCAAAATGGAAGAAAATGAATAGGAGGCTACATTTGTCCTTAAATAACTCAAGTAGATTCCCTGAAAAGGACTAAGTCTTTCCTTGTTTTTATATCTTCCTTCCCCTCTCCCCCATCTATCACACATCCCCACAAATGAGTTATAGAAAATCATCCCAAAATAAATGAGGGCTTTTCAACCACCTGAATATGCTCTAAAATCCTCTCTTAACTATTCTAAGGATTAGGGACTGCTCTTATCCCACCTTATACAATGTTTTCTGTATTTACAAAAAATAAAAAAGTTCAGTTTCAAAAATTATAACTGCCATAACTGATTGCTGTGTTTGAAACATATGTTATAAATCAGTCATGCAGCATTTACTCTTAAAGGAAAAAAGACAGAATCAAAATTTTAAATTTTAAATAGAATATTTTAATTTAGTTGTGTGTGATATAGGGAACAAAAAGAGTTCCAGCTTTTGAACTAAGAATCAGGTGGTAACATTTTTTTTTTAAGGTTTATTTATTTTGAGAGAAAGAGAGAGGAGTGGCACAGGGAGAGGGTGAGAATTTCAAGTGGATTCCCCCACTGAGCTTGGAGCTAACATGGGGCTCAATCTCATAGACCATGAGATCATGACCTGAGCCAAAATAAAGTGTCAGATGCTTAACTGACTGAGCCACCTAAGCACCCCTACTTTTCTTATTTATAGTTTAACAATTGGACTTTTCCTATGAACTAGGGGGCAGCTGATGGCTTATGTCATTTAACTCTTACCACACCAAGTTAGCAAAAGGCTCTCTTTTCTCTTTTGGACAAATAAGGTTAATAATAACAAAAACAGTAATAGCTAAGTTTGACTGAAAGCTTACTATTCGAGCTCTTTACTTGAATCAATTAAGTTCTCTCCACGAGCTTATGAAGAATACACTAGTATTATCCATTTAGCCAAAGAAACTAAGACTCAAAGAAGTCAGGTAACTCTCCCAAGTTAGTAAGCAGAAAAGAATTATAACCCAGGCTGACTTCTTCAAGAGCACTCTTAACCTTTCATCTGGGGAGCCCATAACATTAAGCCTATATCCTTGCACTATTCATCAAGACTGAAATTTTTCTCTTTTCAGTCTTTAAATTTTATTTTAAATATGTATCATGCCTTAGCAATTGTAAAAATTCTAGTAAATAAATTTAAGAATAGTTTCTGATGTTGCTTTTCTATTACTAGCTTTGCTTGCATTTGCCTCCCTATACTATTTCTTTCAATGTTGCACCAATCATCGTTATTGGTAACACCCGTAAAGATTTACTCCTAGTGTCTAAAAACATTCATTTAGCAAATATAATGATCTAGGCCTTGTTGAATGAGTCAACAAATAAATAAAAAGTTGAATTACTACTAGATTGTCAAGGGAATTATCTATCTTGTTAAACTGTCTCCTTAAGGCAATGGGAGGCAGATTATGTAGTAAGGTAGTGTCATACTCTGATTTGATGCTAAAAATTAAAAAAAGGGTGGAAGTTTGAAAAAGAGCGAAACTGGATAATCAGGGAAATCAGTTAAGGGGATTTTGCTGCCTTATCTAGGCAAAAAATAATAGCAACAGGAATCGAAAGTAGGGTAGATAAAAAAATCTACTGAAGAGATACTCAGAATGAAGCCACCTATTGATAGTAAAGAGGAAAGATGTGAGTACATCTCAAGAACAGAAATCCTTCCATACAGCCCAGGATCACAACACAGACAGGAACATATCACCACTTGGGGTTTTCATGCCTGGGAAGAAAGCTCGATAGAAAAAAGAATGTGAGTGTAATCACCCAGAGCTAATTTTTCCTGCCATGAACAGAGATTTAGCAGATCAGGAGATAAAAGTGAAAGTAAGTGCCACTTACCATCCTCCTACCTGCACTTCAACCTAGCAATATGGGTTTCACTTATCTTCATACACCTCTGGTAAAAAGAGGAATGGAAACCTCTGTTTTTAGCAGCATAAAAACAGAGGAAGGAAATATGGGGCTATTTTTTTCTTCCTTATAGGAAGTTTCCATGAAATCTCCCTCAGAAAAGATGATCCAAAGGTCAAGAGTAAGTTAGCCTTAGGAGAGTGAGACCTGATGTCCTTGTAATGAAAGATCAAACACTGTCCAACCACCACAAATGACCATAAGCTACACCCCAAATTCTTGCCATATTTAACATTATTCTTTATTGTAATAATAAAGATAACTTAAGGAAGCTGAGACGATTTATTAACTTGCATAAAAGTTAACTTAAAAGGTTCCTCTTTGTGTCTGAATAACTATCAGATTTTTATTTTCAAATTGTTTCTTCCATTTCTAAAGTAAAATACTTATAAAAACACAAGAATATAATATCATGACAACATTGAAGACAAAACTGATGGACAACTTACTGTTAGAATCTATTACAAATCCCATAGATAAAAAAAACTGAGAATCACAATGGATGGTAATCTCAATATTTAATTGTTTGTTGTTTATTATCTCTCTCCTGCTAGTCTATACTATGAAAATAATAACTATATCAATAATGACAGAGAGGAACAAAGAGAATTAAGTTATGGGATTTAAGTCATGGGACTCAAAGAATGATATTTAATTATTGAGTCAGATAATTGGATATAAACTAAAATTTTTAAATTTAAATATAATAGCAGTGAAATTTTAAAATAGGTCATTTACCATTACAGATACTGGAGAAACATATGACATATTTCAAAAAGCATAAAGATAAGAAATGTCCAAGAATTAACAAAAGAATAAAAAAATACAATAGAACAGACATATCTATTGCAACAGTAAATCTGAATAGCTTAAATTCAGTACCATAAAATTGGTTTACCTAAAGAAAATTAGAAAAATGGCACAAGTAAGTTAAAAAGAAAATTGATTAGTGAAGGTATATAGAAAATGTCAATACAAAGAAAGACAGGTGATGACAATAAAATTGGACAAAGAAAAATCAGGTAAATAATTGAATTATATAAGGATCATTCTATATTGATAAAGATTTTGATTAAAAACAAAATGATGTCTATTATTAAGAATGTTTCTGTAATGGGGCACCTGGGTGGCTCAGTCATTAGGCATCTGCCTTCAGCTCAAGTCATGATCCCAGGGTCCTGGGATCGAGCCCCACATCAGGCTCCCTGCTCGACAGGAAGCCTGGCTTCTCCCTCTCCCACTCCCCCTGCTTCTGTTCCCTCTCTTGCTGTGTGTCTCTCTCTGTCAAATAAATAAATAAAATCTTTAACAAGAACAAAAAAAAAGAGAGAGAGAATTTCTCTGTTTCTGTAATGGATATACGTTCTCTTACAATAACAAATATGAAAACCAGAATACATTTTAAAAATTGACCCAGACGGTAATATTAGAAGTTTGTAATACAGTTTCAGCAAATTTAGTATGCAAAAACCAAGCTACTGCGACTATAATTATATATTGACTTACGTTATTTCATGTTATATAGGCAACACAAGAGTATGCTGCATACTGTAAATATTACGCTTTTTAAATAAAATACATAATTGTAAAATCAATAAATTTGACTACATGAAATATCAAAGACAAAATTGATAGGAAAATTAGAATAATGTTTAGCATGAATAATATAGAAAGGGAATTGATTTTTGTCAAAAATATAAATTATTATGAGAAATGCTAGCAATCTCATAGAAGAATGAGCAAAGGACTGATTACTCACAGAAGACATATAATTTTTTTAAACTTTAAGTTTGCCAGTCATCAAAGACATATAAATTAAATCACAGTGAAACTGGAGGATGCCTATTGAATAAATCCAATTTTTAATTACTAAGCCAAGTGTAAATGTCATAGGCTGAGCAGTTTTATATGTGGTTGATGATAAAGCTTTCTGGGAAATAAGAAAAAACTTGAGACTTATATGTTCAGCATATCTTTGTTATTCACTGAAGGTTATCCCTGTGGAAATTATACAAAGTGCACAAAAAAATGTAAGCACAGAAATCCTCATTTCAATATTATTTATGAAAACAAAAAATATCTAAAATAAACCCATAATCTCTTAACTGAAATACTTAGGAATTTTTTTGGAATTCATTTTTTTGTCTCTACAATGCACAGACTAAGCCCATGTGAGTTTAGGGGAACACCCCATAATCTATTAATATTTCTGCTGGGAAATATCTTTAAATGGGATAAACATAGATACTCAATAGCCTCACATCAGTTTAAGTAAGTCTTGTCACTAAATTAGATCAGGCCAGCCCAGGTGCCCTCAGATGAGTTATTAAAAACTCTTTTCTTTTTCACAACTGTTCAGATTTTGAAACTAGAAATAAAGGACTCTAGAACCCGTGGGTGGCTCAGTCAGTTACACAGCTGCCTTCTACTCAGATCATGATCCCAGGGTCCTAGGATCAAATCCCACAACAGGCTCCCGGCTCAGTGGGGAGTCTGCTTCTCCCTCTACCCCTACCCTCTGCTTGTGCTCTGTCTCAAATAAATAAATAAAATCTTTAAAAAAAAAAAGAAATAAAGGACTCTAGATATGAAATTTTGAAATTATAGAAAAGAGAACTGTATTTGATGGACTATTTGAAGTATCATTTCATTATGAAGCTCCATATGACAGAATATGACTTAGCAAATAAAATTAGAGTTAAAATGTTCTATAGGACAAGGAAAATCTATTTTTATATATACTTGATGTAAATATTAGTATTTGAAACTATATATATAGTATAATTTGAATTTTTAAAAATATTTCTGTGCATAAAATGATGCAGATAAAATACTATGAATGTATGAAGAACTACTAACTAGTTCTTTCTCAGTGTTGGGGTAATGGTTGATTTTTCTGTTTTATTTATATTCTCCAATTTTTAAAATAATGAGCATGCATTCCTTTTATCTCAGAAAAAATGCATGGCTTAGAAGCAAGACAATGTGGAAGTAATATATCTTAAAAATCATTCTTTTAGGTTTAAGCTGTTATAATTAGGATAAATCTAAGCACGTATTCTTTAACTCACAGGAAGACAGAAGCATACATTTAGAAAAAAAATCTGAATTTCTTGGCTCTCAAAGTGATTAATAGCAATAGTAGTTCACTAAGGAATGCTTTGGAATCACTATCCCTAAGGAAATCTACACGATTTACAACTCCTGCCTATATTCTTTTATTTATCATAAAGATGTGGTTTTTTTTTTTTTAAAGATTTTATTTATTTATTTGACAGAGATCACAAGTAGACAGAGAGGCAGGCAGAGAGAGAGAGAGAGAGGGAAGCAGGCTCCCTGCTGAGTAGAGAGCCCGATGCGGGACTCGATCCCAGGACCCTGAGATCATGACCTGAGCCGAAGGCAGCGGCTTAACCCACTGAGCCACCCAGGCGCCCCATAAAGATGTGTTTTATGTTCTAATTTCTCCTTTACTTTTTAAAGGTTTATTTATTTTTAGTAATCTTTACTAAAGAGGGGCTCAAACTCACAATCCAAAGACCAAGACTTGCATGCTCTTCTGACTGAGCCAGCCAGGTAACCCCAATTTCTCCTTTAGAAGAATGTGGGTAAAATGTGATGGAGATTAAAAGAAAGGGAGTTAGGAATAAGAAATTAACTTCAAGGTTCTTTCAGACATTTTTTTACTGCTTTCATCCTGGAATATGGAGAAATGATAACACAAGAAAGTACTAACCTATGTGTTTGCTCAGTGAAGTTCACAATTACTCAAAATATTATCCTGAATATATACTGTAGTCTCTTTATAACCCCTCTTGGTCTCTTAGCATTTGAGTTCTCAGTCAAACATAATTTTTCTCTTTAACACAAACCCCACATACACACCCAAATCTTTATTTTAGCATTCCCATGGGTGGCTCGGGCTCTCTGTTCTATAAAGAAATATTGGAATTGAAATACTTAAAAAAAAAAAAAAAGTTTAAGTAATCTCTACATCCAATATGGGGCTTGAACTCTCGATACCAAGATGAAGCGTTACAAGCCAGGCGCCCAAAAATTCACAACAGCCTCTCCCAGGAAGTTCCAAATATTCAGTATTTGTTCCATTTCCCCAATCCTGTTGTAAACAACTTAGGATCTCATCTTCTTAGGCCATAGTCACCACTTGACTCATACAGGTAGAGTTAGTAGCTGGTTATGAATGAACACCAAGGCAGCTATTTTTAGATAATTAAAAGAAAGACTTTCTGGCTAACCTTTATCAATCCAGTGAGTCACATTCTCTTGGTAAGAAAACATGCATAAGCTGCTCTTTAACCCTTTCAGATCCTTTCACCCAAGTTAAGTCTGCTCTCAGCCCCAAGGTTAGGACAGCTGACTCCTGGCTAGCTGTCACAAACAACTTTTAATTTCAGAATAGCTTGGTGCCTCTCCTTGTTTTGTTTTGTATTTAGATTAATTTAGGGACAGTTGATACAAATTTGTATATGGGGGCCTCTAGTTGTATTTTTTAAAAATAGAAAGAAATCCTATGAAGGGGATATGATGATTTTTAATGAACCTGAAGTCTTTAGTAATAAAAGAATATAAATTTGCAAAAGGGTGAAACATTGTAGTTGCAGATTCCTTGGATATTAGAAACCTTGAGAATTAAAGTTACATGTCCTAGAAAAGTAAATACCATCCAAGAACCAAGGATGTGTCTTAACAACAGCAGGTGACCAAATCAGATAAGTAGTGTGTACTGGAGGTGACTTGTACTGGCTCAATGCAATGTTTGTGCTCATTTTTTCTTATCCCTACCAGTGATATCACAGTGGTAGCTTGAAATTGGCCAGGGGTGGAGTGTTTAACCACAGAAATCATCAAACACTACAAATCAGAGCTTTTCCTCTCTCTTTCTCTCTCTCTCTCTCTCTCTCTTTTTTTCTTTTTCTTTTTTTTTTTTTGTCCTTCAAGGAAGTTATTAACCACTTTTTAACATGGACTAAAGTATACAGTTTTCAGAATTTTTAATAATATAACTAGTGGTAGGTGTGATTGTATGTGCCTTCAAAGTCAGTGCTATATAATGAAAAACTACACACAAAGCAGGATTTTTTAAATTAATTTATATTTTTTAAAGATTTTATTTATTTATTTGACAGATAGAGATCACAAGTAGGCAGAGAGGCAGGCAGAGAGAGAGGAGGAAGCAGGCTCCCTGCTGAGTAGAGAGCCCGATGTGGGGCTCAATCCCAGGACCCTGAGATCATGACCTGAGCCGAAGACAGAGGCTTAACCCACTGAGCCACCTAGGTGCCCCAAGCAGGATATTTTTTGAAGTCAATCTCTGATTAATTGAAGATATACATTGTAATTCCTAGGGCAACTACTAAAAAAATTTTTTTGTATAAATGGTAAGTCCATAGTGAAGATAAAGGAAATCAAAACAAAAATGCTCAATTAACCAATGAGATGGAACTGAAAGAAGATAAAAGAAATAAAGAATAGATAAAACAAATAGAAAATAAGATTGTAGATTTTAATCAAACCACACTAAAAACAACAAATTGTGAATGATCTAAACATACTAATTAAAAGCAGAGATTTCAAACTGGAATGTTTAAAGTATACACTATTTATAAGAAACCCCATTAATGTAAAAGCATAGATAGATTAAAAGTGAAGTGATGACAAAACATATACCATGCAAACACCAACAAAAGAAAATCGGAGTGGCTATACTGTCACATAAAGTTACCCAGAACAAGGAATATTACTAATGTTTAAAAGAAAAGTTAGGGGCACCTGGGTGGCTCAGTGGGTTAAGCCTCTGCCTTCGGCTCAGGTCATGATCTCGGGATATGGGATCAAGCTCCGCATCGGGCTCTCTGCTCAGTGGGAAGCCTGCTTCCTCCTCTCTCTCTCTCTGCTTCCCTCTCTGCCTGCTTGTGATCTCTGCCTGTCAGATAAGTAAATAAAATTAAAAATAAATAAATAAATAAAAGTTAGACAATAGTAAATGGGTCAATTCTCCAAGAAGACATAACAATTCTAAATGGGTACACCCCAACAACATGACCTCAAAATACATAAGACAGAAACTGATAATACTGAAAGGAAAAATAAATAAATCTATGACTATAGAACACTTCAACACTCCTCTCTCGGTAATTGCTACAACAAATACATGGGAAATCAGTAAAGATACAGGAGACAAAAGCAGCACTATCAATCAATCTGTCAATAAAATGTCATGTTATTAACATTTATAGGATACTCTATCCAACATCTTAATAAACATTTCTTTCAGTTGCATGTAGAATATTCAACAAAATAGACCACACTAGGGGCCCTAAAACAAACTTCACCAAATTTAAAAGAATAGAAATCATACAAAGTATGTCTTTTGACCACAGCAGAATTAAACTAGAAATTAATTAAGAGGCATATCTGAAAATTCCCCGGTATTTACAAATTAAAGGTGCAATGAATATATCATCATTGCAACTGAGCTTGATGAGTTTTTTAAGTACATGATTTTTTAAAAAAAATATGATGACTCTCCCCTACAGTACAATGAATTACTGCATATGCAGTCTTGCTGTTGTCTTATAGGACTAAATATGCCAGTTCTCAAAATGATACCTGGCAGAGTTACTTCAGTGTTAAGCTGACATTCAAGAACTTTTCCAACACTGTCCCCAACATACCTATGTCCATATGACAACCTCCTAGTAATCCTTTTGGACAAATTCAAACATCATTGAGAAGCCTTCCTTGACAACTGTCACGCCTGCTCCTCATCATCCCCCCAAATTAGACTCTCTTTCCCCCCATATTCCCATACAACTCTGCACATACCTTTTGTAACGCTCTGGTGTCCTCTGTCTGGTTAACTCCAGTTGTTGTTCAAACTTCAGTCCAGGTTCAACGCAAGCATTCCATGACTCCTGTCCCCTGCTCACCTTTATTGGGTTAGACACACCTCTTATATAAGCCCCAAAATGCAATGATTAGTGTAAGGTTTCTTAACAGCAGCACTATTGAAATTTTTGACCCAATAACTCTGTTGTGCAGGGCTGTTCTATGCATTGTAGGATGTTTAGCAATATCCTTGACCTCTATCTGTTTAGATACCAGTGGCACACACCCCCCAAGTTGAGACAGTCAAAAATATCTCCAGGTATGGCCAAATGTCCTCTGGATGGTGGGCAAGTTACTCCGCATTCGAGAACCACTGAATCAGTCCTACCAATCATACTGACTGAGATTAGTCTGCTTTTCTGTTTAATTATTCTATTTTGGACCATTGATAACTCATAGGAAGAAAGTGTATTCTCTTTCTGAAGCCCAGGATCTAGCACAGAGAATGGTACCTAAGTAAATGCTTAGATGATTTGTGACCCTATGGAGTGGTATTTTTAATATTAACCAAGGCAATCACTACTTCCAAGAAGATTATCTAGAATATAAGATGCTAGTCATGCATACAATTATTATTAGGCAGAAACTTGTCTTTTATATCTTAATTCTTGCCAGGAAATACACTCCATTGAAAATCAATCAGTTAAACAATTGATCGTTAGATTGAATAACTTTTAATTATCTATTTTGTTGTTTTTTTAATATTTTGTTGTTTTTATTATTAGGGAGCTTTTATTTTTTCCTCCTAAGTATTATATTTAATATTGCTACATATGTGTATTTTTAAAATTCAGTTATTTAACATATAATGTAGTATTAGTTTCAGAGGTAGAGGTCATTGATTCATCAGGCTTATATAATACCCAGTGCTCATTATATCATGTGCCCTCCTTAATGTCCATCACTCAGTTACTCCATCCTCCAAATCCCTCTCCTCCTGCAACCCTCAGTTTGTTCCCTATGATTGAGTCTCTAATGGTTTGTCTCCTTTTCTGATTTTGTCTTGTTTTATTTTTTCCTCTTTTTCCCTATTATTCTCTGTTTTGTTTCTTAAATTCCACATAGGTGAAATCATATGAAAATTGTCTTCTATAATTATTCACTTAGCATGATACCCTCTACTTCCACTTGGCATGATACCCTCTTATTTCACTTAGCATGACACCCTTTAGTTCCATCCATGTTGTTGCAAATGGCAAGATTTCATTTCTTTTTGATAACTCAGTAGTATTCCATTGTACATATATATACCACATCTTCTTTACCCATTCATCTGTTGATGGACATCTGGACCCTTTCCATAGTTGGGCTATTGTGGATATTGCTACTATAAACATTGGTGTGGGTGCCCCTTCGGATCACAATATTTGTGTCTTTGGGGTAAATACAAATTAGTACAATTGCTGGGTCATAGCGTAGCTCTATTTTCAACTTTTTGAGGAAACTTCATACTGTTTTCCAGAGTGGCTGCACCGGTTTGCATTCACAACAGTGTAGGAGGGTTCCCTTTCTCTGCAACTCACCAACATCTATTGTTTCCTGAGTGGTTAACTTTAGCCATTCTGACTGGTGTGAGGTGATAGCTCATTGTGGTTTTGATTTGCACTTCCCTGATGATGAGTGATGTTGAGCATTTTTTCATGTGTCTGTGGCCATTTGTATGTCTTCTTTGGAGAAATGTCTCTTCATGTCTTCTGCCCATTTCTTGACTGGATGTGTGTGTGTGTGTGTGTGTGTGTGTGTGTGTGTGTTTGGGTGCTGAGTTTGAGAAGTTCTTTATAGATTTTGCATTCTTGCCCTTTATCTGATAAGACATTTGCAAATATCCTCTCCCATTCTCTTGGTTGTCTTTTGGTTTTGTCAACTGTTTCCTTTGGTGTGCAAAAGCTTTTTATCTTAATGAAGTCCCAATAGTTCATTTTTCCTTTTGTTTCCCCTGCTTTGGAGACGTGGCTAGCAAAAAGTTGCTGTGGCCAAGGTCACAAAGGTTGCTTCCTTTGTTCTCCTCTAGGATTTTGATGGATTCTTGTCTCACATTGAGGTCTTTCATCCATCTTGAGTCTATTTTTGTATATGGTGTAAGGAAATGGTCTAGTTTAATTCTTCTGCATGTGGCTGTACAATTTTCCCAACACTGTTTTTTGAAGAGACTGTCTTTTTTTCCATTGGATATTCTTTCCAGATTTGTCGAAGATTAGTTGATCATAGAGTTGAGGGTCCATTTCTGGGTTCTCTATTCTATCCCATTGATCTATGTGTCTGTTTTTGTCCCAGAACCATACTGTCTTGATGATTACAGCTTTGTAATGGAGATTGAAGTCTGGCATTCTGATGCCACCAGCTTTGTTTTTCAACATTCCTTTGGCTATTCAGGGTCTTTTCTGATTCCATACAAACTTTAGGATTATTTGTTCTAGCTCTGTGAAAAAAGTCGGTGGTATTTTGATAGGGATTGCATTGAATGTATAGTTTGCTCTAGGCAGCACAAACATTTTAACAATATTCATTCTTCCAATCCATGAGCATGGAACATTTTTCCATTTCTTTGTGTCTTCCTCAATTTCTTTCATGACTGTTCTGTAGTTTTCTGATACAGAAACTTTGCCTCTTTGGTGAAGTCTATTCCTAGCTATCTTATGGTTTTGGGTGCAATTGTAAATGGGATTGAATCCTTAGTTTTTCTTTCTTCTGTCTCATTGTTAGTATATAGAAATGGAACTTATGTCTGTGCATTGATTTTATAACCTGTCACTTTGCTGAATTTTTTATGAGTTCTAGCAATTTTAGGCTGGAGTCTTTGGGGTATTTCACATACAGTATCATGTCATCTGTGAAGAGTGAGAGTTTGACTTCTTTGCTGATTCGGATGCCTTTACTTCTTTTCATTGTCTGATTGCTGAAGCTAGAACTTCTAGGACTATGTTGAAAAGCAGTGGTGAGAATGGACATCTCTGCCATGTTTGTGACCCTAGGGGAAAAACTCTCAGTTTTTTCCACTGAGAATGATACTTGCCACGTGCTTTTTGTATAAGACTTTTATGATATTGAGGTATGTTCCTTCTATCCCTGAACTGTGAAGAGCTTTAATCAAGAAAGGATGCTGTACTCTGTCAAATGCTTTTTCTGCATATACTGAGAGGAACATATGGTTCTTGTTCTTTTCTTTAATTAATGTACTATATTACATCGATTCATTTGTGGATGTCGAACCACCCTTGCAGCCCAGGAATAAATCCCACTTGGTTATGGCAAATAATATTTTTAATGTACTGTTGGATCTTATTGGCTAATATCTTGGTGAGAATTTTGGTATGCATGTTCATCAGGGATATTGGTCTGTAATTCTCCTTTTTGGTGGGGTCTTTTGTTTTGGGATCAAGGTACTGCTGGCCTCATAGAAGGAATTTGGAAGTTTTCCTTCCATTTCTAGTTTTTGAAATAGCTTCAGAAGACCAGGCACTAATTCTACTCTAAATGTTCAGTAGAATTCACTTGGCAAGCCATCCGGCTCTGGACTCTTGTTTGTGGGGAGGTTTTTGATTACTGATTCAATTTCCTTGCTGGTTATGGGTCTGTTCAGGTTTTCTATTTCTTCCTGTTTCAGTTTCGGTAGTTTATGTGTCTCTAGGGATGCATGCATTTCCTACAGATTGTTTAATTGTTTGGCATATAGTTGTTCATAATATGTTCTTATAATGGTTTGTGTTTCTTTAGTGCTGGTTGCAATCTCTCCTCTTTCATTCATGATTTTATTTATTTCGGTCCTTTCTCTTTTCTTTTTTATAAGATTATTAATCAAATTAATTATTAATCTAATTAATTAGTAATTATTCCTATTAATTATCTCAAAGAACCAGCTAATAGTTTTGTTGATCTGTTCTACTGGGTTGTTTTTTTGTTTGTTTGTTTCTATTTCATTGATTTCTGCTCTAATCCTTATTATTTCTCTTCTCTTGCTGGGATTAGGCTTTATTTCTCCTCTTTTTCCAGCTCCTTCAGGTGTAAAGTTAGGTGTTTGAGGCCATTCTTGTTTCTTGAGAAAAGCCTGTATTACTTGTATTACTATATACTTCCCTCTTAGGACCACCTTTGCTGCATCCCAAAGGTTTTGAACAGTTGTGTTTTCATTTTCATTTGTTTCCATGAATTTTTAGAATTCTTTAATTTCCTGGATGACCCATTCATTCTTTAGTAGGATGCTCTCTAGCATCCATGTATTTGAGTTCTTTCCAAATTTCCTCTTGTGACTGAGTTCCAGTTTGAAAGCATTGTGATCTGAAAATATGCAGGGAATGATCCCAATCTTTTGGTACTCGTTGAGACCTGATTTGTGATCCAATATGTGATCTAGTCTGGAGAATGTTCCAGGTGCACTTGAGAATATGTATTCTGTTGCTTTAGAATGGAATGCTCTGAATGTATCTGTGAAGTCCATCTGGCCCAGTGTGTCATTCAAAGCCCTTGTCTCCTTGTTGATCTTCTGCTTAGATGATATGTCCATTGCAGTAAGTGGGCTTTTAAAGTCCCCTATGATTATTGTACTATTATCAATGTGTTTCTTTAATTTTCTTATTAACTGGTTTATATAATTGGTTGTTCCCATGTTAAGGGCACGAATATTTATAATTGTTAGATCTTCTTGTTGGATAGACCCTTTAATTATGATATAGTGTCCTTCCTCATCTTTTATTACACCCTTTGGTTTAAAATCTAATTTGTCTGATATAAGGATTGCTACCCCAGCTCTCTTTTGAGATCCATTAACATGATAAATCATTCTCCACCCCCTCACTTTCAATAGGGAAGTGTCTTTGGTCTAAAATGAGTCTCTTGCAGACAGCATATCAATGGGTCTTGCTTTTTTATCCAATCTGATATGCTGTATCTTTTGATTGGGGCATTTAGCCCATTTACATTCAGGATAACTATCAAAAGATATGAATTTAATACCATGTATTACCAGTAAAGTCTCTATATTATCTCTATTCCTTTCTTGTCTATGTTACTTTTGGGTTCTCTATTCACTTAAAGGATCCTCCTTTAATATTTCTAGTAGAGCTGGTTTAGTGATCACAAATTCTTCTAGTTTGGTTGCCCTGGAAGCTTTTTCTCACTCCTTCTATTTTGAATGACATCCTTGCTGGAAAAAGTATTCTTGGCTGCATATTTTTCTCATTTAGCGCCCTGGATGTATCATGCCAGTCCTTTCTGGTCTGCCAGGTCTCTGTGGATAGGTCTGCTGCCAATCTGCTGTTTCTAGGTTATGCACCTTTTGTCCCAAGCTGCTTTCAGGATTTTTCTCTTTGTCTTTGAGATTTGAAAGTTTCACTGTTACATGTTGAGGTGTTGGCATATTTTCATTGATTTTGATGGGGGTTCTCTGTGTCTCCTGGACTTGGATGCCTATTTCCTTCTCCAGATTAGGGAATTTCTGAGCTATAATTTGCTCCAAATATACCTTCTGCCTCTCTCTCTCTTTCCTCTTCTTCTGGAATCCCAATTATTCTAATATGGTTTCACTTTATGGTATCACTTCTCTCTCAAATTCTCCCCTCATGATCCAGTAGTTGTTTCTCTCTTTTTCTCAGCTTCTTTATTCTCCATCATTTTATCTTCTATATCACTAATTCTCTCTTCTGCTTCATTTATCCTAGCAGTTAGAACTTCGTATTTTATTGCAGCTCATTAACAGCCTTTTTGATTTCAACTTAATTAGATGTTAGTTCTTTTATTTCTCCAGAAAGGTATTCTTTAGTGTCTTCTATGCTTTTTCCAAGCCCAGCTAGTATCTCATAATTCTTATTCAGAACTCTAGTTCTGACATCTTATTTATATCCAGATTATATATATATATTTGATTAGGCCCCTGGCAGTCAGTACTGCCTCTTGTTCTCTTTTTTGAGGTGAGTTTTTCCATCATATCCTTCTGTCCAGAGAAGAACAGATGAACGGGAGAACAAAATACTAAAATGGGAACAATCCCAGAGAAATATACACTAAACATATCAGAAGAGACCCAAAACCAATAAAAAAAAATAGATGAATAAATAAATAAATAAATAAATAAATAAAATAATCAGACAGGTGAACAGAGCAGAGCAATACACTGGATCCTGTGTGCATTTTGGTATGTTTATTAGAAAACTAGATCCCAAAAATGTAAAGAAAAATTTACATATATGCAAAAATAAAACTAATACAATGGAAGGACAGAAGGTAACTGTAAAAATGAAAATTAAAGGACAAAAAAATAAGGACTATAAACATACAGGTGAACAGAACAGAGCAATACACTATATCCTGGGCATTCTGGTCAGTTTGTTAGAAGACACTACATCCCAAAACTGTAAAGAAAGAAAAACTTATATATGTAGAAAAATAAAATTAAAGACATTGAAATGACACAATGTAACTGTAAAGATGAAAATGTTAAGACTTTAATTTAAAAAAAGAAGAAAATAGAGAGAGAATATGATCAGACAAGTGAAAAGAACAGAGCCATACATTAGATTGTGGGTGTATTTTGTTCTATTTTTTAGAAGAAACTGCATCTTAAAACTGTAAAGAAAAAAAAAAGAAAAGCTTGTATATACACAAAACTAAAATTAAATACAACAAAAGGATAGAATGTAAATGTAAAAATTAAAATTTAAAAAGATTTTTTAAAAAGATTGATAAAATAAGAAATTGGTTGAAAAAGGAAAGAGAAAAAATTAAAATTGAACTAAAAGAAAAATTGAACAACTAAAGAATCATGGGGGAAAAAACATGAATTCTCTATTTTCACCTAGCACTAGCGTTTTGCAGGTATCTATGATCAGAAACTTGGTCTTAGCAGGATGTTCTCGCTGATATTCTGGGGAAGGGGCCTGTTGCTCAGATTCTCAAATGTCTTTGCCCTAGGTATAATTGCACTCTCCTGGTCAGGGGCCAGACTAAGTAAGGTGCTCCAGATTGCTCTATGTGGCTTTTGTTCCTTGAAGGCTTTCTGAACCACTGAAGAGGATGAGAATGAAAATGGTGGTCTCCTACTCTCCAGCCCCAGAGCTGAAAGCTCAGGGCCCCACTCTTCAGTGCATCCTCAGGGTAAAGCAGTCAGTCACTCCTGTCTCCCTGGTCTCCATCCACACTCCGTGTTCACCCAGTGTATGACCGAGCATTTCTATCTCAGGCACGTGACCCTGTTACATGTCTTCAAACCCTGCACACTCTGGCACCAGGCACTTACGCTCCCTTCCTCTGGGGGGAAGCAGTGGGGTCTGGCCATGGTTCTGCCGCTTCCTGGGACCCTGCTTAAAGAGTAGTTGATCAACCCTGCCACAGTTCACAGTACATGCCAACCCCAAGCTGAGAGCCCACTCCTGGGCTTGCTGAATTGAAGCTGGTTTGCCCACTCTAATGCCTGGGTACTCAGCCACACTCAGGCATCCCCAGTCTTCCTATGATCCCGAGGATCCTGAAACCATACTGTCCCCTCTAGGACTCCACCCTGTTTCACCACCTGAACACCATTCAGGCAAGGATGTCCCTCACTGGAGCAGATTTCTAAAAGTTCTGATTTTGTGCTCCACTCCTACATCACTTGCCATTAGCCAGCTTACAGAGGCTCCCTCCTCCCATGGTTTATCTTCCCATATATCACCTACGTTTCACTTCTCCACACCTCCTACCTTGCAGAAAGTGGTTGCTTTTCTATTTGTAGAGTTGCAGCTATTATTTTCTTAGATCTCTGGTTGAGCTAACGGGTGTTCAGAATGATTTGATAGCTATCAAGCTGAATTCCTGGGACCAGACTTAACTAAGGTCTTTTACTCCACCATCTTGGACTATCCCTCTCTTATCTACTTTGTGTCTTTTAAAAATTATTGCTACAAAAGAAGCATATGTGCATTGTAGAAAATTAGGAAAACATAATTAAATAAATCCTTCACCACCAGGGACCACCACTACTAATTATCTTAATTCTATACTTCCAGGTCTTTTTAAACACACACACACACACACACACACACACACACACATCCCTTTGCAGTTTCATCTCAGTATAAAATCATATTGCACATATTTTTTTCTCAACCTGCTTTTTTCAGTAAATTATCTCTACTTTCTCTTTCAGTACATTTTATCTCCTCTGATATTGAGAGTATTTCAAAATTCCCCATTTAATCCCCAAATATTGCACACAGGAGGTTTATTCATTCAAATATCAAACGTGAGGATGCCTGGTTAAGTGTCTGCCTTCAGCTCAAGTCATGATCCCAGGATCCAGGAATTGAGTCCCACATTGGGCTCCTTGCTTGGTGGGGAGCCCACTTCTCTTTCTGCCTGCCACTCCCCCTGCTTGTACTCTCTCTCTTTCTCTGACAAATAAATAAAATTATATACACACACACACACACACATGTATATGTGTGTGTGTGTGTGTGTGTGTGTATATATATATATATATATATATATCTCAAACATAAGATCATGTATATATATGTCTCTGGTTTTTATGTCCCTTAGTTTCTCATAATCAACCACAATTGTCTTTTTCACAATAGTAACTTTTTAAAGAATCCAACCCATTTACCTCCTGCAGAATATCCCTGAATTTGTCTACTTTATTTGCTACACTCTCATTTAACTTGTTTGTCTATATTCTATATTTCTTGTAAATTGAACATCATATTAGAGGCTTAGTAAATCCAATTTAAATATTGTTGCCTAGCATAATTCATAGGCAATGGTGTGCAACTTCACGTGGTATTATATCAAAAGGCACACATTATTTCATTAACAACCAAAAGTGATGCTACAGTTGATTGAGTCTTTCACTAATTTACTTTGTCTTCTCCTCCACTGAAAAGGTAAGTTTTTCCCTTACTATTAAAAAATAACATGTGAGATTTTCTTTTAGCAATTAACCAAATTTCCAATTAACCACTTAATGATTTTTGACACAAATTAATAATTCTTCCCTTAATCTATATCATTTGAGTCTGTGAAATTATTCTTTTCTAATTCTGTACTTTCTGTTTTATGACTGACATTTTTCTGTAAAACAGTTCATTTCTTTAAAAATCGGGATATTTGGTTACCTTCCTTGTGAGGATATAAGCAACAGAATTCCCACAGACACCTGACGGGAATATTTGTACCATACTTTTGGAATACAATTTGGCATTATCTAGCCAAGTTGAAGACACATAACCTATGACCTAGCATTTCCATTTTAGTTGTGGCATTTCCCACTTTAAGGTGTTCTCCACTTAAAAATCAGAAATCTGTTCTTATAAATTAGACATTTTAAAAATAAATGCTAATCAAGTGTCTATTTATCAACATTTTAAATAAGAAAACTTGTAACATTTTTATGTCAACTCAATACCTCAACCAATTTCCTAAAACATAACTAATTCACAGTAAAATACCTATACATATAAGTGACAAGCTGTCAGGTTAAGATGTAAAATGGCTGAAGTGTTCATTAAATGATTAATATGCTCATTTCAAACAATTACTTTGTATACAGCAACATGCTGTATTAGTCTGGATTCTCTAAAGAAACACAATAATTTGGATATATGTATGACTTACAATTCGTTATAAGGAGCTGCCTTACATGATTATGGAGACTGAGAAGTCCCAGATCTGCCGTCAAGATCCAAGTATCTGCTGATGACCCAGGAAAGCCAATGGTATAGTTCTAGTCTAAGTCCAAGGCTGAAGGCAGGGGAAGACCTATGTTCCAGCTTGAAGATAGGCAGAGAAAGCAAATACTCCTTTACTCAGCCTTTTGTCCAATTGAGACAAGCAATGATTTAGATGAGGGTCACCCACATGGTAGAGGGCAATCTGTTTAATTTACTCTATTCAAATGTTAATCTCATCCAGAAATACCCTCATAGATACACAAAGAATAATATTTAACCAAATATCTGGGCACCCACCTCCAGCCAAGTTGACATGTAAAATTAACCATCACAATGCCCTTTGCTGATTCTGACAGCAACTTTCAAAATATTAACATTTAACAATTCTACTTAGAATATAACTCAAGACTTCCCCTACAATACCCACCCCCAACACACACACAGAGTTTTCTTGAAAATGTAGTACTGTGTTTGGGGATAAATATAAATTTTTCATATAAAACATCAACTGACAAGTGTATTACAAAGATACCTATATTCTAAAGTTTGAATATCAAAATCCAAGAGGTGTTGCACCAGGGAAATATTAAAGTATGCCAGTACCTACCATAAAAACATGTAAAGATATGTACCAGCAAAAGTGTGTAAGAATATTGGCAGCAGTTATTTACAGTAACCCAAACCCACAAACAACCTGGATGTCCACTTATGGTTGCATGAATGAGTTGTGAAATATTCATACAATGGAACAGTATATTACTGAGAAAATGATATAGCCAAATGCTCTAATATAGATGGCATTACAAATACAATATTGATCAAAAGAAGAAGGATAAAAGTAATTCCGATAGTGCACTTAGAGGTGTCCACCGAGCAGACTGGAGTGCACTCTCTGGAGAGTCTCACTCTCCTTCCTCTGAATCATGTCTGACAAACATCATAAGGCTGAGGTTGAGAAATTTGGTAAGTTTAAATTAAAGAAGGCATAAAAAAAATCTACTGTCTTCAACAGAAATGACTGAACAGGAGAAGCAAGCAGGAAAATTATAATGAGGTGTGTGCCACCAACATGTACTGTGTACTCCACAAGCACTACCTTCTTATTTTACTTATTTCAGCTGTTTAACTTTATAAGATGCAAAGAGGTTGGATCAAGTCTAAATGACTGCTTCCCCTTTTCTCACCAAAGAATCAGAACGACCCACAATGAACGTGGAGCCTGCTTCCCATTTGCCTGGTTGGCTGGCAGGGAAGGAAAAGAACTTGCATGTTGGTGAAGGAAGAAGCTGGAGGGTTTGACATCAGTGAAATCTAGAGTAAAAACCAAGTTGGTCGGAGGTGTCCTGCAAACTGTAAAATGCAGTTTAATTAGAGTGTAACTTTTTTTTGTTCAAATGATTATTAGAGTACATAATTTTTAATATGCAAATCAAAAGTTTAAAATAGGAAAAAAATTCCAACAGTATGATTCCATTCATATTAAGTTCAAAAAAGCAAAACCAGAGCATTGTTTAAGGATGTATATATGGGTTGTAAAAGTATAAAGAGAAAGGTATGATTATCACACAACCAGAATAGTAGATACCTCCAGGGCGGAGGGACAGGATTATAATTAGAGATGAAGCCAAGAACTAAGTGGGTATGCTTGGAAACTGCCCAAGTTCTATTTTTTGACATGGGTTACACTACTGTTTGTTTTATTTTGTTATTGTACATTAAACAGTACAAATATATTTTATAGACACCTCTGTAAGAGAGAGAGAGAGAGAGAGAGAGAGAGAGTGTATGTGTGTGTGTAATAAAAAAGGAAAAGAAATGAATGGAAGAAGTTGGGTTAGGCATAATGTAGAAGATATGACTGCAGAATGTTGTTGAAGGGCACTGACCTCTTCTTGCTGTGTCTGAGCATGTGTCAACACATATATAATTGAACTACGGGAGAGAAAAAGACAATTTAAAAAGTCAGAAGCAAAAGCATTTGTAACAGAGCTCACACTTATAGAAAATGCTCAAAAATAATACATTTGTTGGACTGGAAACTGATAGATGAAAAATCTTGCATATGAATAAAAAGCTTTAAAAAACAGTTCAGAAGAAGATAAAAAGTGAACAACTTAATGGGGACATAATAGGCATTCATAAAATCATAAAATGTAAGAATGCTATGAACATGGTTTTGTGCAATAAATCATGCAATTTTCAAAACATGAAGTAGCCAATGAACTTCAAAAGAAGTCATTTGGGGGAAGAGCAAGATGGCAGAGAAGTAGGAGACCTAAATATCATCAGGTCCCAGGAGTTCAGCTAGATAGTTATTAAAACATTCTGAACACTTACAAACTCAACAGGAGATAGAAGAAGAGCAGCAATTCTAGGAACAGAAAATCGATCACTTTCCAGAAGGTAAGACGTGCGGAGAAATGAATCCAAGGCAACACAGACTGTGGGGGAGGGGCTGACTCCTGGCAAGTGGTAGGGCAGCAGAGCACAAAATCAGAACTTTTAGAAGTCTGCTCCACTGAGAGACATCGCTTCAGAGGCTAAGCAGGGGGTGGAGCCCTCACAGGGACAGTGTGGTCCCAGGACCTGCGGAGTCTTAAAAAGACCAGGGGTGTCTGAGTGTGGCAGAGCTCCCAAGTATCAGAGTGGGGAAGCTACAGAGATGGAATCAAGGAGGAGCTCTCAGCTTGTGGTTATGTTAAACTGTGATCTGAGGAGCAGTTGGGCCACTGCTCTTCAAACAGGGACCCCCACAAATGGCAGACCTGGGGAGACCCCTCCTTCCTCCTCTGGGAGGAGTAGTGTGGGAGTGCACTGCAGGAATCTCCTGGGTTTGGAGACTCCAAACGGGGTTGTGTGCCAGAGATAGAAATGCTTGGTCACAGGGTAGGCACGGAGTGCAGCTGGAGACCAGAGAGATGGGAGGGACTGACTGCTTTTATCTGAGGGTGCACTGAGGAGTGGGGGCCCCAAGCTCTCGGTTCCTCCTCACTGGAGACTGGGAGGCCACCGTTTTCATTCCTGTCCTCCAAAGCCATACAGAAAGCCTTCAGGGAACAAAAGTTACTAAAAGCAAAACTGAACAGCTTGTTTAGCCTGGCCCCTGTCAAGGGTGGTACATTTCCGCCTCAGGCAAATACATTTGAGAATCAAAGCAATAGCCCCCTCCACCAGAAGATTAGAAAGAACATCCAGCCAAGACCAAGTTCACTACTCAATGAGAACTGTGGAACTCCAGAACTAGGGGAAAGCAACACATAGAATTCATGGCTTTTTCCCCACCATTTTTTACCCTTTCAAGGTTAAATTTTTTTAATTTTATTTTTTTCTTATCCTATTTTTAAAAATTTTTCCTGTTTCTTATTTTAACATTTTTAAACTATTTTATGTTATCAATAACTTCTTAAAAATCTTTTTAAATTTTCATTGTTATAGTCATATTTTATCCCTTCATTATATTTAACCTTATTTTTTGTATATATATAGGTTTCTTTTTTCTTTAAAATTTTGGGATACAGTTTCTTCTAATAGATCAAAATATACCCTAAATCTAATGCACAGCATTGTTATAGTCTCTGGCCTGATCACATTCTTTCCTCTTTTTTTCTTCTTTTTTCAACCAACTTCTTATCAATTCCTTTTTTAGACTCTTTTAAAATTTTCATCTTTACAGTCATATTCCATTTCTTCATTGTGTTTACCCTTATTTGTGTGTGTGTGTGTGTGTGTGTGTGTGTATATATATATATATATATATGAATGATTTTCTTTCTTTAAAATTTTGGGAGGTAGTTTCTTCTAACAGAACAAAATACACCGAAAATAAAGTGTGTGGCTCTGTTCTATTCACCAGTTCAATATATATCTTTTTCTTTTTCTTTTTTCCCTCTTTCTTCTCCCCCCAGTTTTGGGTCTCTTCTGATTTGGATAGTGTATACTTTTCTGGGGTCATTGTTACCTTTTAGTATTCCATTCTCTCATTCATCTATTCTTATCTGGATAAAATGACAAGGTGGAAAAACTCACCACAAAAATAAAAGAACAAGAGGTAGTACCGACGGTTAGGGACCTAATCAATATGGATATTAGTAATTTATCAGAACTAGAGTTCAGAATGATGATTATCAAGGTGCTAGCTGGGCTTGAAAAAAGCGTGGAAGAAACTAGAGAATCCCTTTCTGGAGAAATAAAAGAACTAAAATCTAACCAAGTTGAAATTTTAAAAAAATCTATTAATGAGGTACAATAAAAAATGGAGGATCTTACTGCTAGGATAAATGAAGCAAAAGAGAGAATTAGTGATACAGAAGACCAAATGATGGAGAATTAAGAAGCTGAGCAAAAGAAAGACAAACAAGTACTGGACCCCAAGGGGAGAATTCGAGAGATAAGTGATACCATAAGATGAACCAATATTAGAATAATTGGGATCCCAGAAGAAGAAGAAAGAGAGAGGGGGGCAGAAAGTATATTGGAGCAAATTATAACAGAAAATTTCCCTAATTTGGTGACAGGAACAAGCATCAAAATCCAGGAGCCACAGAGAACCTCCCTTAAAATCAATAAAAATAGGTCCACACCCTGTCATCTAACAGTAAAACTTACAAGTCTCAGTGACAAAGAGAAAATTCTGAAAGCAGCTTGGGACAAGAGGTATGTAACATACAATGGTAGAAATATTAGATTGGCAGCAGACCTATCCACAGAGACCTGGCAGGCTAGAAAGGACTGGCATGATATATTCAGAGCACTAAATGAGAAAAATATGCAGCCAACAATACTATATCCAGCTAGACTGTCACTGAAAATAGTAGGAGAGATAAAAAGCTTCCAGGACAAACAAAAACTTAAAGAATTTGTAAACACCAAACCAGCCCTACAGGAAATATTGAAAGGGATCCTCTAAGCAGAGAGAGAGACTAAAGTAACAGAACAGAAAGGAACAGAGACAATATACAGTAATGGTTACCTTACAGGCAATATAATGGCACTAAATTCATATCTTTCAATAGTCATCCTGAACGTAAATGGGCTAAATGCCCCAATCAAAAGACACAGGATATCAGAATGGATTAAAAAAATAAGAACCATCAATATCCTTTCTGTAAGAAACTCATTTTAGACCCAAAGACACCTCCAGATTTAAAGTGAAGGGATGGGAAACCATTTACTATGCTAATGGACATCAGAAGAAAGCTGGGATGGCAATCCTTATATCAGATAAATTAGATCTTAAGCCAAAGACTATAATAAGAGATGAGGAAGGACACTATATCATACTTAAAGGACACTATATCATACTTCCAATGAGAAAATCTAACAATTTTAAATATCTATGCCCCTAACATGGGAGCAGCCAATTATATAAACCAATTAATAACAAAATCAAAGAAACACATAGATAATATACAATAATAGTAGGGGACTTTAACACTCACCTCACCAAAATGGAGAGATCATCTAAGCAAAAGATCAACAGGGAAATAAAGGCTTTAAATGATACACTGGACCCGACGGACATCACAGATATATTTAGAACATTCCATCTAAAAAAACCAGAATACATATTCTTCTCTAGTGCACATGGAACATTCTCCAGAATAGATCACATCCTCGGTCACAAATCAGGTCTCAACTGGTACCAAAAGATTGGGATCATTCCCTGCATATATTCAGACCACAATGCTTTGAAACCAGAACACAATCATAAGAGGAAATTTGGAAAGAACTCAAATACATGGAGGCTAAATGGCATCCTACTAAAGAATGAATGGGTCAACCAGGAAATTATAGAAGAAGAATTTTAAAAATTCATGGAAACAAATGAAAATGAAAACACAACTGTTCAAAATCTTTGGGACACAGTGAAGACATTCCTGAGAGGAAATATATAGCAATACAAGCCTTTCTCAAGAAACAAGGTCTCAAGTACACAACCTAACCCTACATCTAAAGGAGCTGGAGAAAGAATAGCAACGAAAGGCTAATCCCAGTAGGAGAAGAAAAATCATAAATATCAGAGCAGAAATCAATGAAATAGAAACCAAAAGAACATAGAACAAATCAATGAAACTCGGAGCTGGTTCTTTGAAAGAATTAATAAGATTGATAAACCCCTGGCCAGATTAATCAGAAAGAGAAAGGACCCAAATAAATAAAATCATAAATGAAAGAGGAGAGATCACAACCAACACCAAAGAAATACAAACAATTATAAAAACATATTATGAGCAACTATACACCAGAAAATTTGACAATCTGGAAGAAATGGATGCATTCCTAGTGACACATAAACTACTAAAACTGAACCAGGAAGAAATAGAAAACCTGAACAGACTCATAACCAGTAAGAAGATTAAAGCAGTCATCAAAAATCTCCCAAAAAACAAGAACCCGGGGACGGATGGCTTCCCAGGGGAATTCTACCAAATTACAGAATTAATACTTATTCTCCTGAAACTGTTCCAAAAAATAGAAGTGGAAGGAAAACTTCCAACCTCATTTTATGAGGCCAACATTACCTTGATCCCATCAAAAAAGAGAATTACAGACCAATATCCTTGATGAACACAGATGCAAAAATTCTCACCAAAATACTAGCCAATAGGATCCAGCAGTACATTAAAAGGATTATTCACTGCGACCGAGTGAGATTTATTCCTGGGCTGCAAGGTTGGCTCAACATCTGCAAATCAATGTAATGTAATGTAATACAATGCATTAATAAAAGTACATGCAAATGTAATACAACACATTAATAAAAGTAAGAACAAGAACCATATGATACTCTCAATAGATGCTGAAAAAGCATTTGACAAAGTACAGAATCTTTTCTTGATCAAAACTGTTCACAGTGTCAGGATAGAGGGTACATACCTCAATATCACCAAGGCCATCTATGAAAAACCCACAGTGAATATTATTCTCAATGGGGAAAAACAGAGCTTTTCTGCTAAGGTCAGGAACACAGCAGGGATGTCCACTATCACCACTGCTATTCAACATAGTTACTAGAAGTCCTAGCTTCAGCAATCAGACAACAAAAAGAAATAAAAGGCATCTGAATCAGCAAAGAAGAAGTCAAACTCTCACTCTTTGCAGATGATAGGATACTTCATGTGGAAAACCCAAAAGACTCCACTCCGAAACTGCTAGAACTCATACAGGAATTCAGTAAGGTGTCAGGATATAAAAATCAATACACAGAAATCAGTTGCATTACTATACACCAACAGCAAGACAGAAGAAAGAGAAATTAAGGAGCCAATCCCACTTACAATTGCACCCAAAACCATAAGATACCTAGGAATAAACCTAACCAAAGAGGAAAAGAATCTGTACTCAAAAAACTATAAAGTACTCATGAAAGAAATTGAGGAAGAAAAAATGTTCCATGTTCATGCATTGGAAGAATATTGGGAAAATGTCTATGCTACCTAAAGCAATCTACATATCTAATGCAATCCTTATCAAAATACCATCAATTTTTTTCAAAGAAATGGAGCAAATAAAACTAAAATGTGTATGGATTCAGAAAGGACCCCGAACAGCCAGAGGAATGTTGAAGAAGAAAACCAAAGTTGGAGGCATCACAATTCCGGACTTCAAGCTCTATTACAAAGCTGTAATCATCAAGACAGTATGGTACTGGCACAAAAATAGACACATAGACCAATAGGATAGAATAGAAAGTCTGGAAATGGACCCTCCGTTCTGTGGTCAACTAATCTTTGACAAAGAGGGAAAGAACGCCCAATGGAAAAGACTGTCTCTTCAACAAATGGTGTTAGGAATATTGGACAGCCACATGCAGAAAAATGAAACTGGATCATTTCCTTACACCACACACAAAAGTAGACTCCAAATGGATGAAAGACCTCAATGTGAGAAAGGAACCCATCAAAATCCTCGTGGAGAACACAAGCAGCAACCTCTTCAACCTCAGCCCTCAAAGGCAAGGGAAGCAAAGGCAAAAATGAACTATTTGGGCTTCATCAAGATCAAAAGCTTTTGCATAGCAAAGGAACAGCCAGCAAAACCAAAAGACAACTGACAGAATGGGAGAAGATATTTGGAAATGACATATCAGATATAGGTCTAGTATCCAAAATCTATAAATAACTTAACAAATTCAATACCCAAAGAACAAATAATCCAATCAAGAAATGGGCAGAAGATATGAACAGACTTTTCTGGAAAAAAGATATCCAAATGGCCAGCAGACACATGAAAAAATGCTCCACATCACTCAGCATCAGGGAAATACAAGTCAAAACCACAGTGAGATACCACCTCACACCAGTCAGAATGGCCAAAATTAACAAGTCAGGAAAGGACAGACACTGGCGAGGATGCGGAGAAAGGGGAACCCTCCTACACTGTTGGTAGGAATGCAAGCTGGTGCAGCCACTCTGGAAAACAGTATGGAGTTGCCTCAAAAAGTTAAAAATAGAGCTTCCCTACAACCCACCAATTGTACTACTGGGTATTTACCCTAAATTTACAAATGTAGTGATCCAAAGGGGCGTGTGCACCTGAATGTTTATAGCAGCAATGTCCGCAATAGCCAAACTATGGAAAGAACCTAGATGTCCATCAACAGATGAATGGATAAAGAAGATGTGGTATATATGCACAATGGAATTATGCAGCCATTAAAAAAAAAAAAACCCAAATCTTGCCATTTGCAGCGATGTGGATGGAACTAGAGGGTATTATGCTAAGCGAAATAAGTCAATCAGAGAAAGACAATTATCATATGATCTCTCTGATATGAGGAATTTGAGAGGCAGGGCGGGGGGTTGTGGGGGGTAAGGAAGGGAAAAATGAAACAAGATGGGATCGGGAGGAAGACGAACTCTAAGGACTCTTAATCTCATGAAATAAATTGAGGGTTGCTGGGGAGGTGGACGTGGGGAGGGATAGGATGGCTGGGTAATGAACGTTGAGGAGGGTATGTGCTATGGTGAGTGCTGTGAAATGTGTAAGCCTGATGATTCACAGACCTGTACCCTTGGGGTAAATAATACATTATATGTTAATTAAAAAAAGAAGTCTTTTTAACAATTAAAAGCAACTGTATCTTACACAGAAGGCACTAAATTTATAATAAGTCATTATTATTATTACATGTCCTTAAATTTTGGCAGGTGACAGGAGGAAAAAATCAAATAAGCACCTAGTCAGAATATTCAACCTCAAAGAAAGTGTTTCACAATTTCATACCTGTTTTAAACACAACAAATAAAATTCCATAAATGTTTGTCAACAGTTTGATCAGGCTCTGGCACTGAGGCAAAACAAACCATAAAAAGTTCAGAAGCATTCCCCTAGAGACTTGTGATTTCCCGTAGAGTGCTGTCCTCTGCCGGGAACTGTGGCCACATCTGATCCCATGAATGAGTACTTTTCTGTGGTACTCCATTACCATTTTTGTTTTCATGAATGAAATGTATCTATCCTCCCCTTAAAACACTTTATTTGAAATTAGATGTAAACAAACTAAAGATGTGTTATGATATGTTTTCAAGTAAACTTAAAATTAACCTCTTTTTGTATTTAAAAAGAAAATCATAAAATGATAAGCTATATACTTTCCACTGAATTGCATTAATCAGAGTACAAGAACTAAAGTTTGAAATATTTCAGAGTAATTTTAAAAACAGGTTCAAAGCTAGATATATGAACAATAAAAATGAATTTAAAATTACATATTCCTCAATACTTGGTTTACATTAGTATACTATAATTAAGCAGCCATCATTAGAAAGTTTTCATATTTCAATGATGCTGTTATCATTCAAAACCAGTTTTGAACTGCTTGTATAAAATTGCCTTCAAAGTTGTTTAAAAGAGACATAAGACAGTCTATTTTGTAATTACAATGTTTTTACTAAAAACATTGCTAAATTTCATTGTTAGCATTATTTATGAACTTAATTTTGAATGTCATTTTTATTTTAGAGCAGATATGATTTTTAGAGCTAAAGATTTTCTATTACTGAGGGTATTCAAAGGACTGTGATGAATGATTTTAAGAAATTCTGAAAGAGGAATTCTAAAAAAAATTTTGTCAGTAACAATAACTTTGTCAAAACAATTATGTATATGTTTACATGTATATATATAAAAACATATATTTTATTATATATTATTTCCCCTTTATATTTATATGTAAATTTAAAGGGGAAATAAATATATATTCCCTTTATATATATAATGGGAAAATAATCATGTATATGTAAATGCCAGGTGTCAGCTTCCGCTTAGAGTGTAGAAAGTTACAAAAAGAACGCCATTCCTACCCTAACAATAACAAGCCAGATAACCAATAAAATCACAGTTTATTAAAATTCATCAGAGAGCTAAATATGGGGGGAAATACCTAATGAATAAAACTTAGAAAGTTACAGACCTCTCTCTGCAGTGAAGACACCCAACAGTTTCTTTCATCCTTGGTGAAGCAGTGGAAAGGAGAAAGCTGTCAGAGAAGTAGGTAAAAGGAAAACTGCTGAACTTCTAAAAAAAAATTTGTAGACCAAGTGTGGCCTGTCATGATGGTCGAGAATCCTTAAGACACAGACCATGGCCACCTACCAATATTTTCTCTTGGGCCTTCACAGAGTGGCCATGAGAAATCCTGGGGTTGGGGTAAGAATGCTAAGAATGACTTTCAAGCACTCAGGCTTTATGGTGATAAAAGGCAGCAGGCACCTAACTTCAGTGGAAAAGGGGCAGGAATGCTGAGAGAGATCTGCTCCTCTGAGGTACAGTGTACAGAACCTCATGAACTCTGAGGGCAGGAAAGGAGAACTGAAACAAGTTCTGTAAATTCTCAGGGCCCAACACTAAGTAAGAGACAGTGATAACTTATAATTGGAGAGGGGCAGGAAAGCTGAAAGGGACTCTCCTCTGAAGTGTAAGCACAGGGGGGTTATTGCAGTCTGGAAGTAGCAAAGGAGAAATGAACTGAACTCCTTAGGTACTTAGGGTCTTCAATGAGTAACACGCAATGACCGATTGGACTGGGGTAGAAGCAAGAATGCTGACACACACCCCTCTGAGATGCAGACAACCAGGATCTGCAGAAGGCTGGAAGCAAAGCAGGAGAATGGAAACAAATCCTCCAGACACTCAGGACCCAAGTCTGATTAAAAAGAAAATTCTGATCCCTTGCACAAATTATTTGAAGCCTGCAGTGAAATAAATCCAACTAAAGGAGGAGACAAGTCCAGATCCAACTTAATTATAGATGACATTGACTTATCTCCTTAAATTTCATCTCCTCTTTTTAGTGGTCTGACCAAAGGAAGGTACCCTTTGTTGGATATAAATATTATTTGCTTCAGCTTCTATTGTACTATTATCAATATCAAACCATCAATCACAGAAAAAAAAAGTGACTTGTTCTCAAGAGAGACAAGAGTCAATTAAAACCTGATCCAAAGACAGTCCAAGTGCTAGAATTATCAAAAAGGGACTTCAAGATAACAATAATAAATATATTAAGAATCTCGTGGAAAAGGTAGATCGCAGGTGTGAACAAATGGGGAACCATAGAATAAGGATGAAAACTATAAAAAGGAGCCAGATGGTAATCTAAAAATGAAAAATAAAATACAAGATTAAGAATTATTTTGATGGGCTCATTAGCATAATGAACATATCACATGAATCAGAGAATTTGGATTGAAAATTAAAATTAAAATTACCCAATTTAAAACACAAAGAGAAAATATTTTTAAAAGAAGGGTGATAAGAACATCCAATAACCGTAAAACAATATTAAATAGGCTAACATTTGTGTATCTGGGGTCCCACAACAAAAACAACAACAAAACAGAGAAGTAGTATCAGAAGAGATAATGAGTGACAATTTTCCAAAATTGACGGAGGATGTCAACATATGGACCTGAGAGGTTCAGAGAAACCCAAGAAAAGTAAATAAAAAGAAAACCATACCTAGTCTTATCATAATCATACTGCTGAAATCTAAAGAGTAAAGATAAAATCCTGAAATCAGAAGAAGAAAAGAAGTATTTCATACAATGAACAATGATGAAAGTGATGGCTGACCTCTTATCAGAAAAAAATGAAGGGGGTGAGCAATGGAGTGGCATCTTAAAGCTCTTAGAGAAAAAAGAAAAACTATTAATCTAGAATTCTATATCCAGGAAAAATGTTCTTTAAAAATGAAGTCAAAAGAAACATACTTGGAAGCAAGCAAAAACTGAAAGGATTCATCTTACCTCCCATGGACCTGCACCACAAGAAGTATTAAGCACTAATGCTCTATGGGGCTTTTTCAGTAATTTTTCTCTGTTTCATCTGTATAGTTTTGATTGCTGTGTCTTCAAGTTCAGTAATTACTTCTGTAATGTCTAATCTATCATGAATCCCACCTATTATACTTTTCATTTCACACACTATAGTTTTCATCTCTGGAAGTCCAATTTAGGTCTTTATAACATTTTTTTTTGTCTTTACTTAACATGCATAATATTTCCAGCTTCTTGAAATAGGGGTTGTAATTATAGTAATTGTTTACTGTCCTGGTTTACTAATTCTGTCTTCTGTGCCAAATCTGGGTTGGTTTAATAGATTATTTTTCATCTTCATATGGATAATACATTGCTTCATTGCATGCTGATAATTTTTGATTGGATGCTAGATATTATGAATTTTATCTTGTTGGATACCCTATATTTTTGCATTTCTGTAAATATTCTTGAGCTTTCTTCTGGATTGCTGTTAAGTTACTTAGGAACAGTAAGGTCTTGCTTATGAGTGTTGTGAGGAGGAACCAGAACAGCATTTAGTTTAGGGTTGATTTTGCTACTCTGAGGCAAAAAACACTTTTGAGAATTCTACCCTGATTCCAGAATTATAAGGTTTCTCACATCTTCAGTAAGCCCTTGTTATTGTTCCCTCTAATCCATTCTGGTGGTTCTTTCACCAGCCTCAATCAGTTTCTTCACCCTCACGCACTGATCAGTACAGAGCTGAAAACATGTAGAGGACTCTGCAGATCTCCAGAGATTTTCCTCCCTCTTTCTGCATAACTCCTCCATGATACTCTTCCTATGAACTCTGGCTTGGTTGGCCTTCCCAGATTCCCTGCTTTATCTTCTCGACTCAGGGAGACCACCAGGCTTTGTCTAGGTTCTCTCTCCCTAGTGGCCTGGGAAATCCACAGCAAATAAGCTGGGGAAATTATAGATCTCATCTCGTTTGTTTATACAGTGAAGGGAATCACTATCCTTCATTGCCTAATGTTCGATGTCTAGAAAACTGTTCTTTCATATATTTTATTCAGTTTTTTTGTTACTTAGACATAAAAGCAAATCTTCTCTTTCTAAATTTACCCTCCATCTTGACTAGTAACAGAAATCTTTGTATCATGCAATTTTAAATGTTCTAAATCCATGTATTCTGTATTTTATGACTGAAATGCTTTTCCTTTGAGACCCAAGTAAAAATCCTTTTCATTCCTGTATGATGTCAAATTTAGAATACAATATGAACTGTGGAGGGAGCGAAACTATCCATAAGTAGGGGCTCACACAGAAGAAGAAAGGCATATGAAAAGACATTGACCCTATGATATTCACCCCGTTTACCTATTTTCCATTTTGAAATTCTTCTCTGACCTGACTTGTCCTAAAGGTAAGTTCCTGCATTCCCTGTGATTAGTTTCTACTCTGAGGAAGAAAGGGGTAGCATAAAATGTCTAAAAGCCCTTTTATATACCAAACTTTTTTCAAATTTGTAAACTCTCTTTCTTCTAGGTAAGGTAGCCTTGCCTACTTTCTCTAGAATTTCTCTACAACTGACAAAACACAAACATATACAACACACACACACACACACACACACACACACCTATCAATTTCATACTAAGTGTTTACATTTTAGCTTTCAGCTGGAAATGTACTTTTAACTAAAATTAATCTCTGACGTCTCTCTTTTGGACATCCCTCCTTCACTTCAAACAAACGTTATTTACCACAATCAATGATTATGAAGTGATTAAAATATAAAGTAGCATCCTATCTTCCTAAGTACAGTGAAAAAAGGCAACATGAGTAGCCTATAAATCCTTCTATTCCTTTCAGTGTAGAGAACAGGCTACCAGCTGGTGTTCAAATAACTAAATCATTTTACTCAAAATTTAGGAGAGAGGGATTGGCTAGATGTGGATGATGCATTATGTTTAGATGATTCAGTGCTAGGTTCAGGGGTTGTTGTTTTGAGGAGAATGGTTATAAAGCTCCAATGACTAAACATCTTAATTTGAAACTCATACTACATGTTGTACACCAATGAAATAGAAAAAGGGGATTTCATGACATTCATGATAGAATATTTTTCTATTGCTTCCATTTCTCATAATAAAAATATATTAACAGCATTCATGAAATGTTTACTCCTCAAAAAATTTTTGAATTTCCCACTTTTAAAAAATAACAGCACATTTTAAATATTCTCTTAAATATTTTTTAAAGTCAAGCAGTTTAATCCTGTATCTCTCAACTATGTTTGAGTCTATTAAAGCAAAACCAAGGAGCCAAGATGGCAGAGTAAGAGGAACCTAAGCTCATTTCATCCCACAGATAAAACTAGAGAATACTCACATCAGTGTAAATAACACAGAAAATGACCTGAAGACTGGCAGGACAAACTACACAACCAAAGGTAGGGAAGAAGCCACATGGAAGAGAGTATGAAGAGAAGACACATGGTGGGGAGTGAAACTTTGGCTATTCACAAAGTTGGGGAAGGGAGTCGCAGATGTGAAAAAGGGTAAGAAACAGAATTATCTATGTATCTCAGAGAACATGTCCCAAAGAGGCAGTGTGCATGGAGGGACTTCTCCAGAAACAAAGAAGCTGGCAGGTGCCATCTGCCTCTCCATTCCCCAGCATAAACACATGGCCACCTGCAGGAACCAGCACAGCACCCACATTCACTACCTAGCTGGCTTAGACTAAGCCCTGCCCGCCTGCACTTTGTTTGATCAAACTAACCCTTGCCTCAGTCTAGCCTCTGTGGGCACTCTCTCCCAGAAGACTGCTGCAAACCTTGCCATTGCTGCTCTCCTGACCCCATTTTCCAGAGCCTCTGTCCCACTGGTGGTGGTGGCAGTGGTGGGCCCTATGGAAGCCCAAGGTGCACCTTGTTAAAATTGTCCACTCTGCTCTGGTGGAGGACCAGACAGTACCCACAACAGGCAAAGACAGCCTCTAAAGACAACTGGGCTGAAAGAAAAAGCAGCCAGGACACAACAGCTAGGTGCAAACAACATACATAGCTTTAGCTAAAGTGCCCAGTTATACTGAACAGAGGACATTGCTCTGCAAGGCACTCTTCTTTATAAGGTCATTACTTTCGCGAGCAGGAAATGTAGCTGACCTCCTTAACAAAGAGAGACAGACATAGAGTGTTAGATAAAATGAGAACACATAGGATTATGTTCCAAATGAAAGAACAGGACAAAAGGACAGCAACAGACCTAAGTGAAACAGATATAAGTAATATCCCTGACAGAGAACTTAAAGTAATGATCATAAAGATATTCCCTGGACTTTGGAAAAAAGTGGAGACATCAGTGAGACCCTTAACAAAGAGATAGAAAACATAAAAAAGAACCAGTCAGAAATGAAAAACACCATAAATAAAATTTAAAATACACTATATGTTTTGGGTAGTATAGACATTTTAACAATATTTGTTCCTCCAATCCATGAGCATGGAATGTCTTTCCAATTCTTTGTGTCATCTTCAATTTCTTTCATCAGTGTTTTATAGTTTTCAGACTGCAAGTCTTTCACCTCTTTGGTTAGGTTTATTCCTATGTATTTTACTGTTTTAGGTGCAGTTGTAAAAGGGACATATTTAAAGTAATCCTTATCAAACTACCAACAGCATTTTTCACAGAGCTAGAATAAACACTCCTAAAATTTGCATGGAACCACAAAAGACGCAGATAAAGCAATCTTGAAAATGAAAAGCAAAGTTGGAGGCATCACAATTCCAGACTTCAAATTATATTTCAAAGCTATAGTGATCAAAACACCTTGGTACTGGTACAAAAATAGACACATAGATGAATAGAACAGAATAGAAAACCCAGAAATAAACCCACAACTATGTAGTCAATTAATCTTTGATGATGAAGGAAAGAATATCCAATGGGAAAAAAGACAGTCTCTTCAAGAAATAGTGCTGGGAAAACTGGACAGCAACATGCAAAGAAATGAAACTGGACCACTTTCTTACACCAAACACAAAAATAAATTCAGAATGGATTAAAGACATAATTGTGAAACCTGAAGCCATAAAAATCCTAGAAGTGAAACAGGCAGTAGCCTCTTTGGCACCACCCATAGAAACTACTTTAGCGATATGTCTCCTGAGGCAAGGAAGCAAAAGCAAAAATAAACTACTGCCACTTCTTCAAAATAAAAAGCTTCTGCTCAGTGAAGCAAATAATCAACAAAGCTAAAAGGAAACCTACAGAATGGGAGAAGATAAGTGCAAAGGATATAATCTGTTAAAGGGTTAGTCTTCAAAATATATAAAGAACTTAAAAAACTCTACAGCCAAAAAATAAACAATCTAGTTAAGAAACGGACAGAAGACATGAATAGATATTATTCCAAAGAAGACACAGATGGCCAACAGACACATGAAAAGATACTCAACATCACTCATCAGCAGGTAAATGCAAGTCAAAACAACGAGATATCACCACACTGAACCTGTCAGAATGGCTAAAATAAAAAATCCAAGAAACAACAAGTGTTGGTGAGGATGTGCAGAAAAAGGAACTCTCATGCATTGTTTGTGAGAATGTAAACTATTGCAGCCGCTGTGGAAAATAGTACGGAAGCTCCTCAAAAAATTAAAAATAGAACTACACTATGATCTAGTAATTGTACTACTGGGTATTACCCGAAGAATACAAAAACACTAATTTGAAAGGATATGTGCACCCCTATGTTTACTGCAACATTACTTACAATAACCAAACTATGGAAGCAGCTCAAGTGTCCATCAGGAGATGAATGGATAAACATATGGTATACATATATACAATAGAATATTAAGTTATAAAAAATAAAAAATCCTGCCATCTGCAACAATATGGATGGAACGAGAAAGCATAATGCCAAGCAAAATAAGCCAGTCAGAGAAAGACAAATACCATATGATTTCACTTATATGTGGAATTTAAGAAACAGAGCAGGGAACAAAGGGGGGATAAAAGAGAGAGACAAACCAAAAAACAGACTGTTAACTACAGAGAACAAACAGATGGTTACCAGAGAGGAGGTGGGGGGGGGGGGTAAGGGGAATGGGTCAAGTAGGTAAAGGGGATTAAGAGTACAATTACCTTGATAAGCAGTGAGTAATACATGGAGCTGTTGAATCGCTATACTGTATACCTAAAACTAATAAAACACTGTATGCTACACTGGAATTAAAATTAATTTTTTTTAAAAAAAGAAGCAAGGAGAAAGAAATAAAGTTGGTAAATATACATAGAATAGGGTTCAAGCAGGATAATCCTGTGCTATACAATGTTCTTATGTTCTCTTTTTTTCTGTCTCTCTCCCCTCACCTCCCTCTCCCAACTTCTCTTTCTTCCCCTCACTCCCCTCTCACTTGCTGGCTTGTTCTTCCCCTCTCATTCTCTGTTACATCAGCCTTCTCTGGTTACAATGCAGTTATAACAACCAGAGTTAAAGGCAAGAAAGGTGACTCAGCAGATGACAGGTACCTGGAGCCTGTACACACTTGATCACTTAGAGATGTAGGAGCAATATTCCTGGTCAAGAGCTTGCTAATAATCCCCTGGGCAGCCCCAGCAAAGGACACTTGTGGCCAGACTGGATATCAATAATAGATTGTCAATTTAAGTCTATAACTGCCTTGAATATTTCATGCCTCATGAATGTTAAGTGCCTATTTGTTCTTTCCATCCCTCCCTATTGTTCAGCACACATATGCACTACCCAATTTACATATGCCTAAGCCGATCCACAGGTTACATGCTTTAGTTTTATTTAAGAAAGACTATTCTTAAATAATGTAGCAAATATACATAAACATGATTTGCAAAATGACTATGATTATTAACATACCAGTAGATTATTCTTGTATTTAAAAAATGTTAATTGATCACCCATCATGTACTAGCGATTCTCTTGGGTGTTGGAGACAGGACAATGACTAAAAGAAATTAAAATCCTTACCCTTTCAGAGCTTACATTTTAGTGGAAGTTGTATAGGTAAGAAATACAACACATGTGCATGGGAATGGGTATCTGTATTATGTATTCACAGACATGTATGTGTGAGCACTTGTACATGCAAGCATGTATGTGTTGCACATACTTAAAAATTTTTATTAACCTAGCTCAACAAGTATAAAACCACAAGTCTAATAAGAAGTATTTGAATATTGAGGATAACAATGAATTACATTACACTTTCTCAATATGCTGTGTTCCACTGACTACTGAATACCCGAGTGTTAGTACTGGCTCCGTCACTTACTATCTGGGTGTCTATGGACAAATCACTTAATCTTCATGAATCTTGCCTTCTGTGTATACAGTTTCTCTACAGACTTAGTGAGATAATATGAGGGATGTGATAGATACATTAGAAAGTCACACACAAATATAAGGCATTTTCTATATTACTACCTTGATTCGTAAAGTAAGCAGTAGTGTTATTTATTGATATTTAGTAGTGATTTTGCTCCTATGGTCCCAAACTAGCATAGCAGCAGACTTTTTTTTTTTTGTTTTTGCTTAAACTTTATCCTCTAGGCTTAAGTTTATATTTCTTTCTGTACCCAAATCTTCAGTATTATTTCTTTGCTCTTCAATAAAGATATGAGAACACATGGAAGTGATGATGGTAAAATGATGTATGGAAATGCATCATTTAGCTTCATTAAGTCCCATTTTGGGTTTTCACCAATAGTTACCACCAAAGTTGCTAAGAAAATTCTTACCAACCCTGTGCTCCCTCTACCTTCTCAACTTCACTGGCCAACTCCATTTCACCACATTCTCCTTTCTATTTGAACCCTCTAAGAATACTGTGCTCAGTACTGAAAATTTTTAGCAACCCAGGATTTACTTGCGTCGTTGCATAAAAAGGCATAACCCTGTCGGTGCCACATAAATGAGAACAAGCAAAGCAGTGCTCTCTTAATTCATTAGCATTCACTTTACAGCACTGGTCTCCTAATTAAGATTCATAAATATTCATATTCATTCAGGCTATTCTACATTTTATTTGCTACATTTGGTTAGAAATATTTAGACACATTAACTGTTCTTCCAGTCAGAACAAGTACTTCCTATGTTTGTGGATAAGCCAGTTGATAATTGTCCTTTGCCAAAAGCAAAATTTTAAAGCATGTTTTGTTCCCATTTTCAATTTTCCTTTATTTCTTTATATAAGTCATTGTATTTGGACACAGGAAAGTACATTGTTCTAAGAGTGAAATTTTGAATTGGTTTGTTAGCTTCTTCCAATGGTAATAATATCCTCAAGTTAAGCTGGTAAATATATTATATAAAACTATGAACTTGAGAAGTTTGCACCTTTGATAAAGAAAGTGATCAAATGAGGGGAGGGTGACTTGAAGCTCCAACACCTGAGTAACGGTTGAAGGTTGACAGATGATTATTTCCAAGGAAAGATTTTATGCGGTGGGGAACAGTTTTTGCTAGAACATGAGAGAAATTTGATTTATTCTGTTGTCTCAAAAGATACAACCAGGATTGATATGTAGAAATTATAAAGAAAGAAATTGTAGTTCAAAAAAGGAAGACCTTAATAATTATATTTGTTCAAAAATGACATAATCTGATTTTGGAATCCCACAGGATTATGGGGCCACCAAATTTAGAGTCTCCACATATCTTCTGAATACCATACAGATCAGAGACAGTAAATAAAACTGCCAATAACTCAGACCTACAACATGACTAAAACAGAGTAATACTTCAACTTACATGTGACTAAGGTAAACATTCAGAAACCAGAAGAACTACCTCTGGACTCCTCTGTAGAGCAGCAAGTGGGCACTTGAGGTGTGGAATACAGATATAATCATCTTCCAAAAGATAGAGTCCCACGATCTTTTGACAAAAATTAAATCTGGATGTTCAGAGTTCTGAACATCCAGATTTAATTTTGGATTAATTTAAATTAATCCTTAAACAAGTATTTGGTGATGTGAAAAAATTCAAAGAATATATTTAAAAGTTCACAATAAAAATTAACATGAGGAATTGAGAGGGAGGACCTTGAAAGTGGATGAAATCATACTGGGAGTTGTATCCCTTCTCCAGAAGAGTAAAAAGACTTAGAAGGAAGAATGGCTTTGGATTCCCATGGATTTGGGGGATAAGGGGAAAGGAGGAAATGAGTAGTAGAAAACAAAGATTTTATAAAAACAAAAGAAAATGGAAACATCAGAAGACATCAGTATCCTCTCTCCTATTCCCACAAAAAATGTGGACATTAACTAAAGAACCTGTAGTTCATCATACCAACAGAAGAGGGGACTCTTGCACTAAGAAATCTAAAAAGCCACCAAACTTCCTTTTCTCCTTACAATTGTTACTGCTGGCATAGGAAAATGTAAGATATCCCAAAATTAACAGAAAAAGGAAGACATCATCCATACTAAAGGTCTTGAATTAGAAAACCAAAATATGGAAAGAGAAACATTTCAGATGATGAAAATGATTCCCCCCAAAACAACCACAAAGCACAGAAAAATATGTCATTTAAATTATAAATCCCTGGGGCACCTGGGTGGCTCAGTGGGTTAAAGCCTCTGCCTTCAGCTCAGGTCGTGATCCCAGGGTCCTGGGATCGAGCCCCACATTGGGCTCTCTGCTCAGCAGGAAGCCTGCTTCCCCCACCCACCGCTCTCTGCCTGCCTCTCTGCCTACTTATGATCTCTGTCTGTCAAATAAATAAATAAAATCTTAAAAAAAAATAAAAATCCTTAAACAAGTATTTGGTGATGTGAAAAAATTCAAAGAATATATTTAAAAGTTCAAAATAAAAATTAACATAAAAATAAGAAGATATAAAATGAGAGTCAACTGAACTCAGGAACAAAACTGAAAATAAAGAAAAAAAAAACAAAACAGACACAAAATTGGAAGACATCCAAGTAACAACACATTAGACTGAGAATATAATATGGGACATAAGCAAAAATCAGAACAAAAAAATAATTTAAAATAAAGAGCAAGGTAAAAAGGATCAGCAAGAAAATAATAGAAAAGGGGAAAAAATCTAAATAAGGAAATGGTTATTAATGACGGTATTAGCACAAAGATAACCTAAGAACAAAAACAAACACTGAACATGTAAAATACATATTTTATATATAACATATAATATTCAAAGTATTAAGATAAGGAACATAAAAATATATAGACAACATAGAAAAAGAAATGCAACAAATACATAACACACAGTAAATACATAAATATTATTTAAATATATAATAATCATATCAATAAATAAAAATGAATTTAACTCACCTATTAAATAAAAAACATTTTCATATTGGCTCATGTAGCAAAACCCAACTGTTAAATAAACCGACCCACTTAAAACAAACTGATTCGGAAAAGCTAGACCTGGTAAATACAAGTGAATAAGAAATACTGGCATTCCATGGCTTGGAAATATTATATTAGACAAAAAGTTTACTTTGTAACGTTAAAGGACCCAATTTACAGTGAAGAAGTAATGGCTACGAACACATATTCACCATAAAATGCAGTAATTTCCTTAACAAAGTATAAATTACAGAAAACACAAGAAAAAACAGATAGCCTTCTACCAAAGCTCAAAGAATATGAAGGCAAACATACTTCCAATGAAAGAAAAATAACAATAAAAGGTCATCATACTATATAGTAAAAATGAACTAATACTGAAAATCAAGGGGAAAATGAGACAACATGAGAACTCTTCACAGTGCAAAATAATGATCAATATAGTTAAGCTACTGTGAATAGAAAAAAAGGATAGAAATCTTTTGACAAATGAACACTGATCTGAGAAATTGTAAGGCGTTAAAAACCACTAAGAATTTTGCTTGCTTTCAGATAGAATGTAGGTCACAAAGATTGTTACTGCAACAAGAATACACAGAATAAAATGAAAATTATACTTTAGGCCATCAAAGTTGGTACAAAAAGTCTAAATAAATTCCAAGGATTAAATAGGCTCTTTTGGTGATCAAAGAGCTGTTGCTTTTATAGAACCAACTGCCTAGTCTGGGTGTTGTGTGTGGAATATCACACCTGTCAAAAGAAGATAGATTTTGCTGGGATAAGAAAAAGACCACTGAAGCTTTTAATGATAATATGATTGCTATACTAGATTGCAAACTCCAAATGTGAACTCCAAATGTGAAAAAAGTAGAACTCCAAACGTGAAAATAAATTGTTGAGTCCCTGACAGGAATTTTGACAAAAGACAGAGCAGGGGTGCCTGGGTGGCTCAGTCGGTTAAGCCGCTGCCTTCAGCTCAGGTCATGATCCCAGGGTCCTGGGATGGAGCCCTGCATAGGGCTGCTCAGCAGGGAGTCTGCTTCTCCCTCTCTCTCTGCCTGCCTTTCTGCCTACTTGTGATCTCTGAAAAAAAAAAAAAAAAAAAAGGTTTAAAAAAAAAAAGAGAGCAGATCTGAAAAGCAAAAAACTGTCCTGATTTTGCTGAGGACAACTACAGCCACTAGAAAGGAAAAACGAGTCTCAAAAAAGAAAAAGCCAGGAAAGGGATCACTGAATTCTCTGTCTATATCTTTGGCTGAACTTTGTGTGAAAAACCAACTCAAGCTGCTCACTTAAATATAAAGATAAACTGAATGTAGAACTGTTGCTCAAGGAACAGAGTTTGCAATTTATGTCTAACCATGTTAACTGTTTAAACAAAAGGAAAAAAAGTCACACATTGGAGAAAAATAGCAGAAGCCAGAGTCTCCACAACTTAACATTCATATTTTTCAGAACACAAAATTCTGCAAGATACAAAAAAAAAAAAAAAAGAAAGAAAGAAAATGACTCTCATTACTTTAATTAAAAAAAAACAACAAAAAAGGACAATAACAAAACTAAAACAAACACTTCCAAATTTGGAAAAAGCAAACAAGGATTTTATTTTATTTTATTTTTTAAAGATTTTATTCATTTTTTTGAGATAAAGAATGGGAGATAAAGCATAAGCTGGCGGTGAGGGGAGGGTGGTGCAGAGGGAGAGGGAGAAGCAGACTCCCCGCTGAGCATGGACTCAGGACCCTGGGATCATGACCTAAGCAGAAGGCAGATGCTTAACCAACTGAGACACCCAGGTGCCTCAGCAGACAAGGATATTAAAGCAGCTGTTACAACCGCTCTCAGCAATATACAGGAATGTATGACCTCAATGAAAAAAAAAAAGAAAAAAATCTGAGAAGAAAAATAGAATTTTAAAAGACAACCAAACGGAAATTATAGAACCAATACAATAATAAATTATAAAAATTCACAAGACTGATTTAACAAAATATAAAGAGTTTGAAAACCTTAAGATTAATCAATTGAAATGATCCAAACTGAAGAACAGAAAGAAAAACAAATGCAAAGCCTCAGAGACAGCTTATAATAACAAATAATATAAACCATGTTGTTACACAATACAGACCCAGAGAGCAAGAAAGAAGAGGGAAGAAAATACATTTGAAGAAATAATGACCCCAAATCTCACAAACTTGGTAAATGACATGAATTTCAATATTCAATAAGTAGTAACTCCCAAGCTAGATAATTATAAACAAGGCCTTCCAAGACACACTGTAGTTAAACCATTGAAAACCAAGATAAAAAGTAAATTTGAAAGAAGAGAAAAAAAAAGTCGATTATATACAAAAGAATAAAGGTGTAATTGGTGAATAACTTCTTATCAGAAATTACAGAGGCTAGAAGAAAACAAAAGAACATCTTGAAAGTGATGAACGAATAAAATTGTCAACCCAGGATTTTATATATCTTGAAAAAATAAAAGACCACTTTCATTATTTTGTAATATGTTTCTTTTTAACTTCTCTTTAATATATATGAACTGTTTCAGCAAAAACTGTTAACTGTCATCTGAGATTTATAACATATAGTGGTATACTACACTTAACAGCTATAACAAAGAGTGGTTTGAAGAATAATGAAATCCACACAGTTACAACATTTGTACTTATTACACAAATTGGTGCAAGGTTAACTGTAAGAAAACTTTCAAAAGCTACGGAAATATGTTGCAATCACTACAGCAACCTCTAAAAATGAGGAGACATGCTAAAAAACACCAATAGAAAAACTTAAATCAATTTCCAAAAGACAATGAAACATCCAAAATAGAAAGAACAGAGAAACAACAATAGGGAAGAGGGGATAAACAAGTAATAAAATGGTAGATCTGAAGCCAATCATATCAATAATCACACTAAATGTAAATGATCTAAACATTCTAAGTAAAATGTAGGTATAGTACCAGAATGGAAAAGAAAAAGGCAAAATGTGCTATATTCTATCTACAAGAGATAAACTTAAAACATAAAGACAGATTTAGGTTGAATGGATATATCAGGAGATCAGTATTTTTTTAAATATCGAAGGGATTATATTAATGTTAGAGAACGAATTTTACAATGAGTATTATCAGCAAAAAGGACACATTAATAATGATAGGTAAGGGTTAACTAATCAGAAAAATATAAGTCGTCTATGTATGTGCACCTAAAAACATCATCAAAACACATTAAGCAAAAGTTGACAGTTAAAAAATAGGCAATTCTACATAAAGATTTTAATGCCTATTGGTAATTGATAAAACTACTAGATAAAAATCAATATGGGGCACCTGGCTGGCTCAGAGTGAGTGATCCTTGATTTTGGGTTCGTGGGTTCAAGCTCCATGTTGGGTGTAGAGATTACTTAAAAATAAAATCTTTAAAAAAATTATATAGCCAATATACAATATCTGAACATTATCAATTACTTTTACCTAATAGATAGCTATAAAATATTCCACCTAACAACTACAGAATATAAACTCTTTCAAGTGCATGTGACATACTTACCAGAATAGATCATAACTTGGGCTAGAAAGCAACGTTCAACAAATTTGAAGATTGAAATTTTAAAATGTTCTCTGATAAAAAGAGACATTGAATCAGGTATCAAGAACAATAAAATATATAGCTAACAGATTAAACAACACTACTACATAATCCATGGATTGAAAAGTAATCTCAAAGGGTTAGAAAATATTTTAACTGCATAATAATAAATACGTAATATTTCAAAATTACATGAAGCTAAAGAGGGCTAAGGAGGAAATCAATAGCTTTAAATGATTATTTTTAAAAAATAAAGGAACAGTGACACCTGGGTAGCTCAGGCAGTTAAGCGCCTGACTCTTGATCTCAACTCAGGTCTTGATCTCAGGGTTGTGAATTCAAGCCTTGTGCTGGGCTCCGCACTGGGCATGGAGCCTACTTAAAATAATTAATTAATTAATGTTTTAAAAAAAGAATAGAATCAATTATCTAAATTTCTACCTTAAAGAACTAGAAAAGAGAAAACTGAATAAAAATTCAAAACAAATTTTAAAGCAGGAAAGAATATTAGGGTATATATAAATCAATGAAATATAGAATAAATCAGCAAATCCAAAAGGTAGGGTTTTTTAGGAATAATAATAAAATCAATAAAACTTAAGTTAGACTGATCAAGAAGAAAAAAGATATAAATTACCAACATCAGGAATGAATGAGATGACGTACTACAAATATTAAAAAGAAAATAGGGAGACCTACTTTTGGCATAATAACATGAGTGGTTCTGTGGAATGGCTCCCTAGAGATACTGGAGAAACTTATTAAAAAACAAAACAAAAAAAACATTTAAAGTCTCCATAAATGGTCCCAAAGCATACAGAAAATGAAGAAATATTTTCAAAAAAAAAAAAAAAAAAACTACTAAAACTCAGTAAGAACATCAAGTGTCTGGGATTTGAACCAAGACTCACTCACTCCATCCTTCCTTCAAATCAGCAAGATGGAAACTCCAATCTAAACTGGGACAGCCAAGGAAGAAGAACCATAATACCTCTCTAAATTAGAGAAGTGTCTTCCTGGGAGGGAGATTGTCAGCATTTTCCATCCTGCCCTCAACTACATGTTGCTGAAGCCAAGTTCTGAATGAGTGTACCCAGGTGTAGGAACTCCCTTTTTCGGAGCAGCACCCACTCATGGATTATAGGCTGTATCTTAGTACTACTAAACTTTTTTTTTTTAAGTCTAACTCTAATCCTAACCCAAATACTGTGCTCTTATTATAATGTTAAAATCCCTCAGTTCTAATGAGATAGGAAATGTATATAACATTTCCTCTGCAATTTGTGAGGAGAAGGTCTTATAATCATGTCTTATGGAATGTTTTCTCTACGACTGTGGAATAGAAGTTGGCTTTAAAATGTTATGAACTTTTGGGATGCCTGGGTGGCTCAGTTGGTTAAGCCGATGCCTCTGGCTCAGGTCATGATCCCAGGGTTCTGGGATCGAATCCCACATTGGGCTCCTTGCTCAGCAGGGAGTCTGCTTCTCCCTCTGCCTCTGCCTGCCGCTCTGCCTGCTTGTGTTCTCTCTCTCTCTCTCTGACAAATAAATAAATAAAATAAAATAAAAAATCTTATGAACTTTTGGTTATGTGAAATAGCAAAAACTTCCAGGAAAATTATTTTCACTGAATTAATATTAAATAGGATATAAAGTTAATTTCTGTTTCAGGAAAAAAAAAAAACAAAACAGAAGCTGTATGACCATAACAGTAAGTGCAAAACTTCCAGGAAAATTATTTTCACTGAATTAGGATTAAATAGGATATAAAGTTAATTTCTACTGTTTCAGGAAAAAAAAAAAAAAAAAACAGAAGCTGTATCACCATAACAATAAGTGCAATTCCAATGAATATTCCAGTCTTTAAGCAGTATATTTATTAAAAATAGATAAAAACTTCTTTTTAATAACCAGTTAAGGACCCTTAAGAAGAACCTATAGAAAGCTTAGCAAATTTGCTATTCTCCACCAGGGCAACCTTTAAACTGAAACTAGAAATCACAAAGAATGAGAGAAGTACAAACTTGTTCTTTACAGAATTTAATATTTTAAAAAAGAAAATATAAAAGTCATCAAAAAAAAGTTCAGGGGCTAAATGCTAGCACTGAAACTTTTTTCTTGTAATTGATTTAAGGTAAAAAATAAAAATTATGTAAAAAACACAGCAGTTACAGCTGTCCCAATATAAAGCCCACCTGCAAAAAGGCAGGACAAAATTAGCTGAGCAAATATCCACATCATGACCTTAGTAACAAGTTTCAAGTGGTTTCAGTTCCCAAGGTCTAAAAGAAGGCTCATCTTGCATGCTTAGATTCTACTTCTTCAAGAATCCACTGAATGCCATTCAAAAAACCAGTTAGAGTTTCAGCCTCTGTATCCTGGACCTATGAGCAGATAAGAGAGACCACTGTAAGAAACTGAGCCCAAAATCTTATTATTAAAAGAAACTTTTTTCTAGATACTAAAAAAAGAACAGGATTTTTAAAATCCTAACAAACTTTGGGTGAGTCATTTTTCTTCTAGAGAACTTAGATTAAAAAATATGATCTTCTACTTATAATTATTACCAATATGAGGCTTATTGCTTATCTTGAAATTCAGTTTTGGGAAGGGGAAGAACTACCATTTCTATGACTTATTTGTATGTATTAGAAAAAAATTGCTCTAAAGGATCTACTTTGAAAACTAAAACATTTTTAAATGAACTCAGCTAGTCAGCTGATAAATGTGATATTCAGTATCGCAAAAATGTACTTTTTAAGACTGCCACTCTTCCTAGCCTACCACTTAGGAAGGTACACCTTTATCAGTAGCTTTCCAACTGTGTTCCAAAGAGTCTTCAGGATTCCACAGGAGGTATATGGGAAGGAAGGAAGAAAATCCTTTAACTTATTAAGCATAATCATTTCCAATTTTTATTTTCCTTTATTTTACTTAGGGGCTTCATGTAAAGTTTCATTTGAAAAAAAGATTCCATGATTAAAGTAAAATTTGGAAAGAAAAAATAAGATGAAATTTTTATTTCTGATGACCCTTAAAGCATATTTTAATGCTGAAAAAAAGTGATACTGGTATCTTAAAAAAAAAAATCTCCAAATGCTATCTCACTATATCTATGATAGAAGAGACAAGTAGTGAGCAAATGATAGGTGAAACATTGATACCAAACAATAGTCTCCCACTGATAAAGCTATTAAAATTAACTTTAGAATGCGATTTCGGGGCGCCTGGGTGGCTCAGTGGGTTAAGCCACTGCCTTCGGCTCAGGTCATGATCTCAGAGTCCTGGGATCGAGCCCCGCATCGGGCTCTCTGCTCTCTAGGGGAGCCTGCTTCCTCCTCTCTCTCTGCCTGCCTCTCTGCCTGCTTGTGATCTGTCAAATAAATAAATAAAATCTTTAAAAAAAAAAAAAAAAAAAAGAATGCGATTTCATTAAAGATAATGAGTAGAAAAGAATAAAATCAAACAGAGAGCATTGGAAAAAATAAGATTTTCCTCACCAGAGAAGATAGGACCTTACCATCCATGGGTGGTTTAGATGATTTAGATGCAGCTCATGAGCCAAATAAAAACAGGGCATTCTTTTTACATTTGCTTGAGAAATACAAGATAAAACCAGCATAGGTCTTCCTGAAGATCCAAAAGCTGGATCTGTCATTGCCATAATACGAGAAAATTCATCTTGCCATTCATGTCCTAGAGAATGTAGTCAAAACCCTTAATTTACATTGCTTATAAGGATTTTAAAAATAAAAAAAAAGGGAAATAAAAATATTACCAGGATCCAAACTTAACAAACTGCCCCTATTGTTGTTCATTTACAGCTCTTCATTTACTGATCTATCATAAAGGCTACATTAGGTAGCCTTCAAGGATAGGCATTTCAGTGAAATTAGAGAAAAAAAAAAATCTCAGTACCATTCAGATGTCTCCATATTTTAAAGGCAAAAATACATTGATATAGATATTTTCCTCTCATACATTTTATAGCTATCACCACCCTTTCCTTGAAAGACTAGTTTAAACAATTTAAACACAGACTTGGGTCTAGCACTATTATTCAAACTAACAATCTCTGGCTTTCATTGGACTGTGTAAAATCACTGATATTGTGAGGTAGTCAAAATTCTAAAAGGACCCCCAATGACTCACACCCTTGTATAATATATGAATCTAGAAGGGAGGAATCTAGAATCAGTGATGAAATATCATTGCCATAGGTAGGCTACATTATAAGACACAGCTGACTTGAAGAATGAGTGATCATCATCAGTGATGCTGACCTAATCAGGTAGGCCCTTAAAGAGATAAGGTTCTCCTGGTGAGAAAGATTCTCCATTGTGGATCTGAAGACAAGAGGGAGTCACAAGGCAAGAAATGAAGGTATCTTCTAAAAGATGTTATCAGCCCCCAGCTGACAGGTGGCAAGAAAACAGAAGCCTCCTTCCTACAATAGTAAGGAACTGAATTCAGTCAATAACTTCAGTGAGTTAGAAAGCACATTTTTCCCAGGAGCCACCAGAAAGTGCTGCAACCCATCTGCAACCCATTTCAACTTGTGAGGCCCTAAGCTGGAAACCCAGCCATACTGTGCTGACTTCTGACACACAGAACTATGAGCTATCAGGGTTGAGAACTATGAACTATGAGTGTTGTTTTAAGCCACCAGATTGGAGGAAATTTGTTATATATTAACAGAAAATGAATAAATATTTAATGTCATTATCAACAGGGTGCATTTAAATCTAATCATATACCTCTTGGATTTTGACTTGTCCCATCTGTTCTTTGTTCCTTTATCCCCCCTCTTTGGACTGAGATTTGTAATCATTCCATTTTATCTTCACTAATGGCTTATTTAATTGTACCTCTCTCACACTTTTTTTAGTGGTTACTCAAGGATTTACAATGTACATTTTTAACTTCCAGCGGTCTACCTCTAGATAGTATTACACAACTTCACATACTGGAGAACCTTATAACAATTTATCTCCATTTGTCCCCTTCCATTTGTCTGTATTGGTATCATATATCTTACTTAAAAGAATCATATGCCTGCAATAGAGTCTTACTATTTTTCCTTTACATATTATAAAAAAATTTAAATTAGGAAAAAAGAAATCTTATCTATAGCTACATTGCTTCCCTCCCAGGGCTCTTAATTTTTTTTATAAAGATCCATTTTTCCATCTGGTATCATTTTCTTCTGCCTTGAAGAGCTTTCTTTAATTATTTCTTGTAATATAAATCTGCTGATATTTAACTTTCTCAGGTTTTGTCTGAAAGTCTTGATTTTGCCTTCATTTTGAAGATATCTTTGGATACAAGATTTTCCCCACTTTGCAACACTGTAAAGATTTCCCTTAATTGCCTTCAGCAATTCTTTCAGGAATTCTCTGTCCTTATCTTTGGCCCTCGATATATATGATTCCTTTTGCTTTGGCTGTCTTCAAGATAATCTCTTTATCTTTGGTTTTCATCAGTTTGGCTCTAATGGACCTAGATTTATTTTTTATTTATGTATTATTATTTTTTTAATTTATTTGGAATCCTCTGAGCATCCTGTCATCTTTCAGTAATTTTGAAATAATTTTGGTCATTATTGGTTCAAAAATTTCTTTTTCCTTGTTCTCTTTCTTCATATTTTGGGACTCCAATTACACATGAGTTAGACCAGGTATTGTCATACTATGGTCTATGGATCTATTTTTATAAATAATTTTTTAAACATCCATGCCTATTCATTTATAAATTGTCTATGGCTACTTTTGCACTCTAACAGCAGAACTGAGTAACTGTGAGAGATCATATAGTTTATATGCCTAAAATATTTACTATATGGACTCCTAAGAGAAAGTCTACTAATCCCTGAGTTGGGAACCCCTGATAGGTTCCCCCAGTTCTTGGACACTCTGTTCCACACTCCTACTCTTTTTTTCTGTGTTTTACTTTGGATAATTTCAGTTTATCTTCAGATTCACCAAAGGTTTCTTTTGCTGATAAATCCACTATGGAAAATGTTCACCTCCTATATTTTCATATTTAGTATTCCCATTTTACTTTTTCACAGCATCCTTCTCTCTGCTGAAAATCCCTATCTATTCACACATATTTTCCATCTTTTTCCACTAGATCCTTTAACATATTAATCATAGTTATTTTAATGTCCCTTTCTGTGAATGCCAACATCTGAGTCATCTCTGGATATGGTTCCACTGATTGCTTTATCTCTTGAAATGGGTCATTTCATTTTGATTTTTTTGTCTTATAATTTTTAATTTAATGCTAAATATTTTATGTAGAAGAACAGTAGAGATTGAGGTAAAAGAATATATTCGCAGAAATGAGCATGCTTCTCCTGTTAGACCACTAACACTGTGGGTTGATTCCAACTAGTCATTAGTTGAGCTGGACTTAGCTTTTGTTGCTCTGGTTAACTTCAGTGCACCACAAACTTTAAATCCTTTCAGCAATGTTGCTACCTTGTTCTGAGTGAGAACAATATATTATATATTCATGCCCTAACTTATTCACAAAAGATTTGGGATAAAAATTATAATACTGGTTTGTGGCCCAATAGTATTCTGATTTGAGGTCTATATAGCATCGTGAAGGGCAATTATTCAGAATATGTGGAGAGTGTTCTTAACTAATCTACTTAATTAACACTCCACCCCACCTTTCTCTTGACTATCTGGGTAATTAAAACAAAGCTAAAATTTTCCAGTTATCTACATAAATTATTTGAATAGAGCTAGAAGCAGACAAAACATCAATAACAAGTGCAGAAGCATACAACAAAGAAATACTATGTACTTATACTATAAAACTTCAATATGCATCAGAATTTTGTAGTTTAAAAAAAAAAAAAGAATGCCCAAGAGACAACCCAAATCTATGAATTATAATCCATCGGAATAGGAATCAGGCAGCTATTTTTAACAAGCTCTCCAGGTGGGTAATCCCAATGCACATTAAGGTTTGAGAACTCCTTATTAGCAATAATGGTCATAGAATCACATTTATTAAATTAACCATCATGCTTTTAAGAAGCCACAGTAAAGCCTAAAAATGTATTTTATTTGCTTTGCAAAAAAGGTTTCTTAAAAAGAAAATAAAATAATGCTTACTTTTATGAGCTTCAGCATTAGCAACATAGATGAATCCATCAACAACTTCACACACCTTCTGAATTTGTGGAATTACACTATACCGGCTTCCTTGTTGATCATCTCCTTCATTCTGTACACTGAACATCTTGTTAACTGCACTTGTATGCTCTTCTCTTGCTCTATCTCTTTCCTTTCTGCAAGAAAAATGTAAATATAAAGCATAAATACTATGGAGGCTCCACCTCCCCCATAAAGTACCCAAGTCCTGATGCCCCAGGTAGGCCACTAAGTAGGCAGCCTTACCTGGTAGTTGAATATAGTATCAGGATGTTGAATTTATGTTGGTTGCTCAACTGAAAACTGACTCCAGATCCAATACCTAAAGAAGAAAATTATAGTTATCAAAACAAGTCATTAATAAATAAAGAAAAAGATCACACTGAAAAAAAATTACCCAGTGCAAGCAAAAAGAACAACCAAAAAGCCCATGACAAATTATATATAGCTTTGGAATAAAATGAAATGTTTATGTTGAAGAAAATGTGCTGTATGCAATTTTCATTTACATGGTAATAAAAACATGGATAAAGAACAAAGAACAGATAGGCTTATAGCATTCCTTTCTGTATCATCATATCAGTAGCAGCTGCATCATTAACAGCTACTATTTATCATCAAGACTAAGGCTCATTTTCCAAGTTTTTCATTTCTCATTAGTCATATACTCTGCATATACATTCAGTGTTTTCTCCCCCTGAAAATGTTTTTAAATTGATGAGAAGTCACCACTGGCACTGTAGAAAACTGAAGAAATATTCAGATAGTAAAATTTGAAATTAAACTTGGATTTGCCACATTTCCATTTTTTGTGAACCTCAGTTTTGACATCAAAATATAGAAATAATATCGGGCACCTGGTGGCTCAGTCAGTTAAGCATCCAACTCTTGATCAGCTCCATGGGGAGTCTGTTGGAGATTCTCTGATGCCCCTAATGTCCCCTCCCTACATGCTATCTCTCTCAAATAATAAATGAATCTTTAAAAACATATATATAGAAATAATGCATACTTCTTAGAGATGTTGTAAGCATTAAATGAGATTACATATATAAAATTCCTAGTAGAGTGGTAAATAACAGATACTAAATACTAGCTTCTTGCTACTTTTACCTGAATTATTCAACATTGTTACTTGTCCTTGTTTCTTAACCTCCTCCCTTCTTTGGCTGTGTTAACACTTGGGCCTCTTCTCCTCTTATGAAAAGATCCTTCTTTCTCCCATGGCTCTACTTCTTTTTGCTATACAAATGCCCCTTTAGTTCTGCCCATCCTCAATCTTTCATTTTAGTCTAAATTACCATACCCTCAACTAGACTTTTGCAATCACTTCTAACTAGTCTCCCACATCCATTTTTTACCCCTACTGTCCATTCTTCTGACAGCAACTGGAGAGATGGCTTAAAAATGCCTATCTCGGGACGCCTGGGTGGCTCAGTTGGTTAAGCGGCTGCCTTCAGCTCGGGTCATGATCCCAGTGTCCTGGGATTGAGTCCCGCATCGGGCTCCTTGCTCGGCGGGCAGCCTGCTTCTCCCTCTGCCTCTGCCTGCCATTCTGTCTGCCTGTGCTCGCTCTCTCTCCCTCTCTCTCTGACAAATAAATAAAATCTTTAAAAAAAAAAAATGCCTATCTCATTATGTCTCTTTCCTTCAAAGCCATTGCTCTTCAAAAACAACTTAATATAACCTTACCTCTACTTTAGGACAACTCCACTTTTCACACCTTTAATCCCTGCATCATAACCAATCTAGTTGTTTAAATTAACCTGTCATGCCATCTTATGTCACCATTCCAGGTAACACATACGCAGAAATCTTGGTGGCTGAGACTGCAAGCATGGCCCTAGTCCCCTGGCCACAAGGTTTGGTGCACAAACTCTCCAAAGAGATCAAAGAAAAAAATTCTACTATTTTCTCTGATCTTTGTTTTCATCAGTTTAATTTCCAGACATTACCTTCTTAACACATCTAACCTCAACCCAATACGATCTCTATGCTGTTCTGTACCACACTGCCAACAACCCATTCCCCCTTCTTCCTTGATCTTGCAGGGTTTGAGGCATAATTAGATTGGCATTTATAAACAATCATTTCTGCTGCTGTCTAGAGAATAAAATTGACAATTCATGATTAGCAAATTTCCCCATATCCTCAACCTCTTCTTTAGAGAGTCTTCTACCCCATGGCCTTACCTGAACTGGCCTACCCTTAGGGGCTGCTTCTCTTGCAGTACATCTCAAGTAACCAAACTGCTTCTTCTCACACATCTCAGGGTAAAGACGTGGGATCAATGTTCTCTTTACTCCTCACTGCCATGTCCGGTTCTCGCCAACCTTCTTCAAAACTCCATCTCTGAGATACACCATTCAGATGCAGTACCATCTCCCTTTTCTCAACCTCATCATTTATGAATCTCCTTTTGATAACCTCTTCCACCAAACATTCACTGAAGATTTCACACCTGGTTCACAATATTCCTCTCCATCCTCAGAAAATTCCAAGTCCATGTGGACACCATGAGATTCCCAAATCTTGATTCCTAACCCAGATCTTTCTCTTGAGATCTGGATGCATAGAGTAATCCACAAAGTTATTTGTTCATTTAGTCATCAAATCTATATTGAGTGCCTACTACATGCCTGAGTTCAAACACACAGCTAAGAACAAAGCTGGTAAGACTCCTGCCCTAATGGAGCTTCCATTCAAGTGGATTGCTTATAGCAGGCATCTCCATTTTTATATCCCAGAGTTATGAGAGTCAGCATATTCCAAAGAGCAGCCGTCCTTCTTCCTATAAAGATCCCTCAAAAAACTTTATCTTCCTCCTCCTTATCCTAGTGAATGGCAATATCATCCAATATGAAAACCACACAGAAATAACACTCATACATATTCAGTCAATGCTATCCTTCATGTTTTTACAATATTATAGTGCTTTCTTAACAGGTCTCCATGTTTTATAGCCTCTTCTAATCAATTTTCCACTCAGGAGCCAGATCTTTCTAAAATGTAATCTTGATCATCTCACTGCTCTGTTTAAAATCTTTCAACAGCTCCCAAATGCTTAAGCATGGCATACACATATCTTCTCACCCAGCCCACTCTGGACACATAGATCTACTTCAAACGTGTCATATGTATCCAGAGCTCTGTGCTTTTAGAAATGTAGTTTTCACTGCTCAGAATACTTCTGTCCCTTTTTTTTTTAATGGCCTACTTTAACTCATCATAATGACTCAAATAAGGCATCATGTTCAACAAAGAGCCTTCTTGGAGCCTTATCTTTCTACTCAGGAGCTAATTACACCATATTCTAACCACCTATATACTTGTCTTTGTCCTTATCAAGACCAAGTGTCTTCAGGGTAGATAAAAATTTTTGATGTTTGTTTCAAATAGCTACACCTCTAGCATCTAATGGGTGCTCTCAATAAATGAATAAGCAAAGCATAAGCTAGATTATAGTATTATTTATACCTATATTTCCTGCTTGCCAACTAACTATAGGATTATTGTTTTCACAGAAAGAGGAGAAAGGTGTTAATTTAGCTCTTTTTAAAAATTCCACTACATATCAAAGTACTTTGCACATAGTAGATAGGTTTTTGCCATCAACATTTTTTTAAAATATGTTAACTACTGTACAAACATCCTGATAACATATAATTTACTTGCACATAATCTTATATTCTAGATTACACAAATCTGAGGAAATAAGAGGAAGCTCACCTCTGATAAAAAGTAAATCAACCTTTTCAGTCCACTGGGACCTGGGGAGGAAGAGTGCCTATTCACCAAAATACTATATTTCATTACATCAATGAGTTAATAAAAAATTTCTTTTAACATTAGTGTCAAGATCAAAGTGTTTTAACTATTATATGCTACAGATTAACATGAAAATTACCATCAATCTGCCTCTGAGGCAAACCAGCTGTTGGGCAAAGTTCCTCAGAAGACATCAAGCTCAACACCAAAGATGTATTCAGTTCTTCCAAACCTGGTCCAAACATAGCAAATCGTGGTTCATTCTGAATGATCAGTGAGTGTAAAAATGATGTGACAGCTCCATACATAGGACGGCTAGATTTCAAGGATCTTCTTGTATATGGACAGCACATTTTATAGCTGCATAATATTGTCACAATTAGAAAATAAACACAGAAAAAAACATAGCCAGTTATTCATTCAACAATATATAGTTTATTGAGAACCTGCTAGACACATTATATTATTGTATTATATAATGCAATAATTATATAGTTCCAATCCTCATGGAGGAAGGTGGAGAACAGACACATTATAACATGTATGCTGGATGCCATCACATGAAAAAGCAAAGGCACTCTGGGAGTAGAAGTGGTCCAAATGTTAAGGAAGTCTTCCCCAAGAAATGGCTACTTACTTTCTAATTTTTCATTTAGATTTTCTCATGGAACTAACACTTGGTCTAACACTTGTTTCAGTCATAAAAATTCACTACACAGAGCAGTGATTCTCATTCTGGGGAGATTTTTCCTCCCCACCCCAAGAGAGCATTCATTTGGCAATGTCTGCAGTCATTTTTGCTGTTGTGACTAGGGGTCAGTGTGTGGTGTGCTACTGGCATCTAGTGGACAGAGGTCAAGAATGCTGCTCAACATCCTACAGTGCACAGCACAACTTGTCTGAACACTTGATCTAAAATGTCAATAGTGCCAAGATTGAGAAACCCTACAATAACCTATATGGATACTTAACATAAATGTCTTTAGAGGTTAAAAAAAAAAAAGATAGAAATTAGTAATGCCATCAATAGAACCAAATTTCTTAAGTACTCCTATTAACAGCCTCCAATGTAACAGTTTAGTAAGTGTTAAATATACAGGGAGGATCTAATGTTCCTTAAAGATAACCTAGCAAACTCAGAATCAAGTGAAAAAAACAAACCAACAGTTTCTTTCAATAGCTATAAATTTCTAAATTACCAATTCTACATGTTATCAAAAGTTAGAACACAGTAACCAAATCAAAATAAAACCTAAAGCCCTTTGACTAAAGGTGGTTAAGACAATTACTGACCTAACAAGACAATGATCTTTATTTAGGAAACTTATAATTCAAGAAGGAAAAAAAATAAATTTTTGAGGCTACGTAGATCTGACCACTTTATTTATATAAGCCACTTATACTATGAACTTACGTTTTTTCATCAGCATTATTTGAGCAGTAACAATTAACCCAGGGTTGTAAGGAACAAATTAATTTATATGATTTAAGAAACAAAACAATGAACAAAGAAAAAAACAGACAAAAAAAGAAACTGGTGGTTGGCAGAGGGGAGGTTGGTGGGGGGGGTGATATAAAAGGGGATTAAAAGTACACTTAAAAATGATGAGCACTGAGAAATGCATAGAATTGCTGAATCATTATATTGTATATCTGAAACTAATATAACACTGTCTCTTAATTTTACTTCAATAAAAAATACTTTATATAATCATAAATGGTAGCTACTATGATTATTACTATTCCCAGGGAAAAGCTGGTTCCACAGCATGATATACTTGATGCTATCGTTGGTTGTGGGACAATATATAAAGTAACAACCAGCAAGTGAGAGGACAATAGCACTTACTGAAATTATATATAACATATCACATACATTTTAATCAAGTAGTCTTACAAGACTTGGCATTTAGATTAAAGAAAGATCTGAATAACTCAAATAAAATATGAAAAAACATCCTGTATCTATATACTAAATATAGCAGAGCAAAACAGTTCTTTTCTAAAACATAAATATTTTTTAAATTTTATTTCCAATGCCTTAAATGTGGAGCCCTCAATAAAGTAGGTTATATCCAGATCCAATGACATTATTTTTAAGGTGGCATGACAGGGTTCCAATCTGAATAGTCCCTTATAAGCTATATAACTAGGTAAATCCATAACCATTCTGAACCTCAATTCCACATCTATAACACAAGGGTAATACTTTCTTATTGGGTGATGGCTAAATAACTAAACATACATAAAGCATCCCTCATAGAATTCAATACACTACAGTTGCTCTACATTAATTCTCTCAGCTACATGATATTTAAAAGTGTCAATGCTTCTGGGTGATAACAAAATCTTAGTTCCCAGAATCTTGAGAATGGTTTTCTTCCCTGCGAAAGAACTGGTGTCTGATCACTGATCATTCGTTTTTTTGGATACAGAAAAGTATTCGCTATTTAACAAAATGACAAATGTTCTAAAGATGATGAAAGCTTTAAGAAATGTTTTACTTCTTGGCATATGAACTGTCTACAATTATTCAAATAATTACCACAGGTAAATAACAAAATGTGAAAACTGAAAGGGTCATATGAAGGAATTCAAGTTAATCCCCAACTTTTACAAACACAACCAAATTCCATGAAATGTATTACTGGCAGAGCCAAGACTAATTTAGACTATTAACTTGCACCACAGGCAAATTTAGTATCTTCTTTTTAATTCATAAAACTAGATACTTACACTGCCATGTAGTCAAAAAATGCACCATCAGTGACCTCAGATATAGGCTTTTTTAAGATTTCTAGATCTGGAAGAGACTTCCAGTCAACAGAAGACCAGGAAGGAAGATCCCGCAGCAGAAAATATCTCCACAGAATTGGATCTCGTACAGTTTCATTCCAATAATGGCTTGTACTTCCCAGTTGACACAGATCGTGAGGTGAAAGAAATGACAAAATATATAGCTGTACGTCAATCTGAAATAGAAACGGCAAATGGGTAAAAGGGAGGAAAAACTTAGCTTAAAAATTTTCTGATAATTATAAACAAATAATTATTTTATTATACTGGGAATCCAAAGGTCAACTGGATAGCCCATCTTTTTAATAATTATATCTATCATGATGAATTACAAAACAATTATACTAGATAACCAAAGATCAATTTAACAGTATTTTTAGTAATTAAATCTATAATGCTGAAGTTATTTTCCTGCCATCAGAAGAGAAACGTATCTGAACATTTAATTGTTGACACACTGAAACATTCATGAAAGACCAATCATTGTTCTGGTATTTTTCAAGCAAAATAAAGAGGTCCTTTAATTTCTCATAGAATTTTGCCACTACATTACCTGAACCAACCACTTAAGGAAACAATCTAGTCTTCAAAATAAAACTTCTATCAAAGCACTTCTGATTTTGTCATTAGTTCTAATCAAAGAGTAAATCTGCCATCTCACTTTCTCCATAAAATCGGTATTTCAAAGAACTTCTACAAAAGGGAGAAGCTTGGAGGCGTCCTTAGCCTGCAGTTTTTAATTTCTGATAGATGTCAGAGGGAGAGAGGTGTCAACAGTCCAGCTGAGATACAGAATTTGTATAATGTCTAATTATTTCTCCTCTCTCCCATTTTCCCATCTGCCTGAAAAGTTTAACAATAAGTGGTGTGTATAATTCTCGTGGTCTCTTGTAACTTGAGGCACGACTTCGTCATGGTCAGTTAAGAGTGAGTTCTGTTACTTGAACTGCGCGGTAAGGGACCAGCCTCGATCTCCTCGCGGTGTTCTGGTACATTGAACCTCAGATCAAAGACGCCGAGCACCCAGCAACCGAAGGCTTTCCCAGGCTAACAAAAGTCTGCAGTGGGGGGCGCCTGGGTGGCTCTGCCTTGGGCTCAGGTCATGATCCCAGAGTCCTGGGATCGAGCCCCGCATCGAGCTCTCTGCTCCTTTCTCTCTCAGCCTGCCTCTCTGCCTACTTCTGATCTCTCTCAAATAAATAAAATCTTTAAAAAAAAAAAAAAAAAAAGTCTGCAGTGGTCTCCTCCTATTTCCTTAACCTGACGTTCGGGGTGTTCTAGGGCCAAAACTTGGTTTGGGGGGTGGAAGACTTGAGGGGGACCTGGCAGGTTACCCGGGCGTTTCGCTGCGACCTTCGGTCCGGCTGCGGAGCACCAAAGTTCAACGCCTCGGCGTTTCTGGCCAACTGTTGCTCCCAGGTGACGACACTGCCCGGAACGGCCTCGCGCCAGACACAAACTTCAGCGCGGTGATGCCCCCCGAGGCCGCCAGTGCGGGACGCCCCTCCCGGCCCGGCCCCTAGGTCCTCCGCGGCCGGTGGCCGCCACTCACCGGCAGCCGCGTCAGGGTACTGGACTCCTCATCCGCCTCCTCTTGAGAGGCTCTCGGCGCTGCCCTCTCCTTGCCCACCGACTGCCAGAAGTTCCTCCAGCCGCTTAGGATGGCGGCCTCTAGACGGCTCCAGTCGCTGTGGTGTGGCTGAGGGAAGCTGCCTCCGCTGCGTGGCTCGCTTCCCGCCATGGCCGCCAGCGTCGCACGTGACGCGCCGCAGGGTCACGCACGCTCCCCGCTCGGGGCTGCCGGCCTTCCGCATCGCGCCTCCCTCCTTCCACGTCTTCCCGAGGACGGCCTAGGGACCGGAGAGGGTACGGAGGTGTGGCCCAATCACGTGTCGTCTCCAGCCGAGCTTGAACCTCGCGCCAAGAGCTTAATCCAGGCCTCAACCCCGCGAACCTCGCTTCATTCACGTGCAGTCTCTCCCCGCTTTATAACTTCCCCCAAAGTCGTTCTCTCTGTCTGGGACCCATTTCTAGGTGGCCCCTACTTATTCGATAGCTGGCCCTCCTTCGCTACCGTAGGCTTAATAGCCGGTTGCTTCCTTCTCAGCACTGCCGTGCTGGGTGTGCTGGTTTTTTATTGTTTTTCGGTCTCAGATTTACTGTTAGTTTTCCTGCGGATTAGCAAAAATGCAACATGGAGGTGACCAAGCGCCCAATCACGAGAAACCTCATGCCAAGGAGAGGAGCCTATATTTTCTCTATAAAATTTTAGGTACATTTAAAACTCCTGAAGGTAGGCAGGCATCCCATAAAAGGGCAGCAAAATAGGGCTAGAATAAGAGGAGAAACCAGATATGGTACCGTTAAAATCCTCCTAGTTGTTTTTGTTAATCTGTCAGAACAGTTATCCATTTTACTTACTTTGTCCAGCCGTACTTTGAAAGGGTTTTAAGAAACTATACTATAGCCCACATTAAAAGATATTAAAAAGAAAAACTCAATTGAGTAATGTAAAAGAGCAAACTGGCTTTATTAAACAATTCATGAATCTGGAAGCATCCCATCCAGCAAATGGAAAGGAGCTGCAGGACAAGGAAGGTTTTTTAAAGATAGAGAGACGCGTGGGTAGCACAGTGGTTAAGGGTCCTATTCTTGGTTTGGGCTGAAGTTGTAAAGGCAGGGTCCTAATCTCAGGCTCAGTGCTGCGCGTGGAGTCTGCTTGGGTTTCTTTCTCCCTCCCCCTCTCCCTCTGCCACACCCCCTTGCCCCCCAAATAAGTAAATACATCTTTTTAAAAAATTGAAAATAAAGGCAGAAAATAGGGGCACCTGCCTGGCTCAGTTGGTGTAGAATGTAACTTTTGATGTCAGGGTTGTTCAGCTCCACGTTGAGTATAGAAATTACTTTAAAATAATTAAGTCTTTAAAGGCAGAAAGGAAATTGGGAAAAGGAAATTATTGAAAAAAAGTACACTACTGTAGACAAAGCCATCCTAGTGCTAACCAGGAATTCCATGTTGAAGGTTACTTTCTTGGGGTGTCTAGGTGGGTCAGTTGACTAAGATTGGAACTCCTGATTTCAGTTCAGGTCTTTATCTCAGGGTCTTGGGGTTGGGCTCCATGCTGGCCATGGGGCCTACCTAAGAGGGGAAAAAAAAAAAAAAAAAGGTTACTTTCCTGAGGGGTCTGAAACTGCAGTTAGGTTGGATATGAAGTATTGGTTTGCTGAAGTGAGGCCCTTAAAATAAGTGATTCCATTTGGGGCCTGTGGGTTTTCTTTTCAGCAAAGGTAACCTATTATTTGGAACTGGATATAGTCTCTACTGGTAAGACGGACACAAATACTTATTTAGTACTATGTGTCATTCATTTTTAAATAAATTACTTCAATCTAATCCAAAGAATACTCTGCTCAAACACTAGAGCTCTGTTCCTTAAAGGAATATTCCATTCTGAAGTTATAAATATAAAACTTTTAAGTCTCTAGGATTATTCAATAAAGAGCAAGACAGCATTATCTGTTACAACATGCAACAAGAAAAATACACATGCCACAAGAAAAATACATTCAAAATAATCCATTTTTGAGAACAGACATAATAGATCTCTACATAATCTGGTTTAAACTCATTGTCAAGCTTTGCACAGTGGCAGTATCGTAGCCAATGAGGTTTATCCGAGGCACGATTATTGCTAATTGAAACTCATTGTCAACCAGTAGTTGCTTACAATATCCAGATCTGCAATTATCCTTTCTTTTTGTGAAGATATCAAATATGGAAATTCCAAATTTCACAATCAACCTGTCCACCACTGTTATCTTGATTGTCAAAATAGTCTCTCACATATAACCCAAGTCACCTGTTGAAAAATTAATCCCCTTTTTTTAGTCTTCAAGATAAAAAGATCACCAACTTCATAAAGCTATTAATCTATAAGGATCATGATAAGCTAAAGGGAACATATATGTAAGTCGTATGTACGTACAAATATTTAAGTGCATAATTATATTTGTATATATAGATATGTATATATATAATATACATACACCTCTCTCACACACTGTCCCTTCACATATATTAAGCAGAGTGCTTAATGCTTAATAATGAACACAATACTTACGGGCTTGAATTTATACTTCAAAAGTAAATATCTGGGGATCTAAATGTCAAATAACAGAAATTCAGTAAAGCCTGACAACTGAGGTTCTATGAGATCTGAACTTAAAGTTTCGTTATTTTCCTTGCATGCTCTTGCTAATGGCCAATAACTAATTCAACTGCAAGCTTACTTCTGTGAGGCTGGCCGGACAAGAGAAAAAATCATGAATTGATTAATCATATGGCATTTCTTCTCCCTCTCTAGGAGGAAGAACGAACTAGCACAAGAAAAACAAGTTTCAATTCAAGTATGAAGTACTGAAATGATTCTCAGCTTTACAAAGAAATGTGGACACTTACAAAGGTATGAGTTATAATTTTTTTATCGTGAAAATTTTTAAAACATGTATAGGAGAATTAATAATGTAATGAAATCCCATGTATCCAATAGCTGATTCAAGTTACCAATTTATGAGTCTTGCTCCATCACCATCTCTACCTAATACACACATCCACATTATCACTCAATTATTCTGGCTGATGAGTATTATATTTTTCAGCATGATTAACTGATATATAGAACTAGACTTAAGTTAAATAATAACTATTTTGAGCTCTTAGATGTGCTAAGCATCCTAAGAATTAATCCAATTGAATTAAGCAGTTTGAACATTAACTCATTTAATCTTCAATAACCTGTGAGGTAGGTACTATTATTATTCCTTCGTTAAATAATAGGATTATTAAGAACAGAAAAGATAAATAACTTATGTGGAGTCACGTAACTAGGAAATGACAGGGCTAGTAATCAACCTCAAATCTCTGGTTCCAGAGGCCATATACCTAACCACTATACTACCTTGTCTGAAAATTATTAGAACCATAAGAAATAATATTCAGATGTCAATGTAAACTGACACAAAGTTTTCATTCTGACACAACACTCAGATATAAAAGAAAATGAACAAGATACAAATATGGGAATATGGTTTTATTAAAAAAATTTTTATATGCTCCAAAAAATTTGGAAATCTCTACTAGAAGTAGGAAAACAAAAAACAGCAAAGAACACCAGCATGAATACATAACAAATACTTTAATTGCAGATACATTAAATGTATTTTAATATAATACTTCCAATAACATACTATCTCATACTGTGTCAAAAATAATACAAGGAAGTGACACTAGAGAACTACAGAATCCTGGATTCTGTTGCAGATAGGGTATCATTATTAGAGCCAGGAACAGAATCCTGAAAGATGGCAAGAGAAAAGTGACACGTAATCCAAAACTAGCATGTCATCCAGTTGTGGGTTTTTAAAAATGCCATTAAAATAAATCTGAGAATTACCTTTAGACACATTTCCCACATTAATGAACATCACAGAATCCACAGTGTGAGTGTAAAAGTTGGAATGTAATTTTATTGCAGGGTTTTAGCCATAACTCACCTCACTCTACTGTATGCAAAGGTATGAGGGAAAGTCTTGTCGTGATTTACACCTTAATCAACATCACACAATTCACAGTAGCCAGAAACCGTATAAATGCCACAAAGCAGACAGGCCTTTAAGTTTTAAAGCCTACTTAACATCATCACCATCATCATCATCATCATCATCATCACCATCATAATTTGCATTGGGAAAGAACCACACAAATTTAAGGATTATGAAAAAATCCTTTAACAGAGTTTAAGTTTTGTAACCATCAGAGAACTCAAAATGTAGAGAAACCCCCAGTGTAATAAACAGTGTAAGAAACACAATAGTACTACTTTCCACATTGTAACAAGCCCTTTACCCTGCTTTATTTATAGTGTTAACCACTTAATACACTATAAAATTATTTTGTTAAATGTGTTAACTTCCTCCATTAGAATATAAACTCCAAAAAATTGGTGTTTTGCAAAGCTGTATCATCAATGCCTAAGATGAAACCTGGCATGTAGTAGGCACATAATAATTAGTGATGAGGAAATTATACTGCTTTCCTTATGCAGAGTATCTGTTATCTTGAAGATACGTCATTCTAAATGAAATAGAATTACTTAGGCTTTAACATATAAAAAAATCTGTTGTTCCTTGTTTTGTAATACACCACAGTTAAGAGCATTATAACTGCTATGGTCTACAAATTATTCTCCAATTGTTGGGGGATGTAAAAGTACAAAAAGCACCCAGTAGCACCCTCAGAACTATACCAATCAGTGAGGAACCCAAGTGGTTCACAAGGGTCATGAAGGCAAAATGGAAATTTCCATTTCTGAAGAGAAAGTTATGGTTTTCTCAAGTTCCAAATCTATACAATACTTTACTCCCCTGAGGAGTAATTCCTTATTTGCCTTGTCAACCACTGGTATAGAGGGCATGGCAGTTTGGAATCCAATAGCAGCAACCCTTTTGTGCAGTGTTTGGCACTTAAGAACCATGTCTCTTATTAATTAAAAAAAAAATACTAAGGGCCTACCATTCATTAAGTACAATGTGTAGATAATTTTTTTTTAAAATACAGAGTTCACCAACTCATAAAGAACTATAAAGCAGTGTTACCTGTTTAATTAACAACTGATCATGATGCTCCAAAAAGAGTCGGGGAGGGTGGTCTGTGGTTCTTAAAATCACACTAAAAATGATGTAAATCTTTATACTTAGAAAGCACAAAGGCATTTTTATAGTAAAACTTGTTGAAAAGCAATGTTAAATAAAAATCTTAGTTGCGTAAGATTAAGTGAAAAGATGGGGCAGAGATAGGGAGACATTTTCCTTATATCAAGATGCTCTATCAGAATGTTCCTATTTATCAAAATGAGCCTGGGTTATTAATGTTTGAGGACTGGACTAGAACTGGACTAGGACGTGATTACACAGGATACATTGCAGAGATAAAACAGGGAATGTGGACAGAAACTAGATTATGGCATTCCTTATTGCCCTGCACTGTGAAAGATCAAAACCACCAAAAACATGAACCAAAAAAGATTTTAGATAAAGATGAGGGTTAGTTATTTGGACATATTGAATTTAAAATTATCTAAGTGAAGACATTTAATAGGCAGTTAGAAAGAAGGCTCAGAGAGCAGAAGCTGGGATTCAAGTTGCAAGTCTAGATATAAGCTTAACATTTTAGGTGTCAGAAGCAGCCATGGCTATGAATGACATCACCTAAGAGTAAGTTTAAAAAAAAGAGAGAGAGAGAGAGAAAGGAAAAGGGGGAGAAGAGGGATAAAGAGAAAAAGGACAGACCTCCAGGGAAGAATAATACCTAAAAGGTAGGCAGAAAAAAAGAAAAGCCCCAGGGGAAATGAGGAAAGGCAGAGACTGGCTTTCAACAGCGTGCAGGCAATCTCTTTCCTTCTAAAAATGGGGAAAATGAGTAGGGCAAAGCCAAGAAATAGAAGTTTAAGTCCTCATAGTCTTAAATTTCTGTAAGATAGGACCAAGAGCCATATCCAAGAGAGGACGGGACAGAGGACCTCATGAGGAAAGTGAGAGGTTTAGATTAGTCACCATGGTAAAAGGAGAGGAGCCACACCAGAAACAAACAGAAGGCTTGTACTGAGGGCTCTCCTAAAGTTGAAGCTGAGATACTTATAGGGATTATACTTTCAACGGCTGCATGTACTTCACATGGGATGCAGCATTCCAGAAAAGGTGGGTGACAGGATTAATTCAACACTGACACTTGCAGAATGGTCAGACTGAAGGACAAGGGGACAGTGGACTTGAAGGGACTGTGAAGAGCACTTCATCTGTATCCCTAGTATCCCATATTAGGCTGAGGCTGGTTAGGAAGGAAGAAAATCTCAAAGGGGCTGATGGTTTAGGAGAAAGAGGAACAGTCAAGAGAAGGGGCTGTGAAAAAGCTAAAGAGATAGAATAGAAATAAAGGAGAAAGAAAAATCAGTAAAAATGAGAAAGTGAAAAGCTGGAAAGATGTGAATTATTATCAATTACTGAAATTTAAGATTTCAGAAAGAAAAACTCAGGATGGTGATATTCATTCAAGGTGTAGCCATGGGAGTTAAGTTCCTGGAATGTGATGAAGTCACTGATACAGAAGTCAAGGATATCAGCAAATTATTAGATCATCCCAAGATGACAATAGGAGTTGAGGTAGACAATAAGCAAGACAGCAAGTTAGGTTCTCTGGCCTTTATCACTCATCTTTACTATTAAAGACAAAAATATTAAAATTTCAATACACATGAAAAGGGGCACTCTAAACACATATGAGTTGATGATGGACTAACCTGATTTCATCTTCATTACTCATTTGATAAACCATCCATTTTCTTTTAAATAAAATTGGAAAATAACTTGAAAATTTTTACATAATGCCCAATAGCATAAAAATTGTAAATGCCATGAGTAATGGTAAAACAAAAAATGACACATTTCTTTTGTGGCACCTTTCATTATTTATCTATTCTGGAAATGGAGTCTGAATACTAGTCATAATTTTTTATTTTGCCAATTTTTACATCTTTAGAATATATCTAAAGTGATGAGGTGAGTTGATTTTAATCTCTGAAGCACAGCAAACTTCAAGACAGATTTTAAAATAATCTGAAGATATTTAAAATGGTCAATTTATGTCACAAAAAAGCTAATAATTAAAAAAAACTTATAAAGCTAAACTCTATTCCTACTTATTAGTTATAGAACATCTGCAGTTCAGGCTGAGTTAGAATAACATACATGCCATCTTAAACATTAAAGAATCATTCTTTCATAGATTTAAAAATATATAATGAAAAATGGTGATGGCATTAAAAATAGGTAACCACGCTGGGTATATTTATGTAGTGTAACATTCTTAAACAGTGTCAAGATGTCTTCTTTTCTGGAACTTTTCCATTTCATGGGTTGTTTTGTTTTCCTCTTTGAAAAGGAATAGATAACTTACTGGTTAGTGTGATGCTGAAAAAAGTTTAAAATTTGTTTTGCATTTGTTGTATTCCATTCTTGCTCTTTCAGGGGTCCTTCACACACAAATACATACTTTTTCAAAATTTTTTCTCCTACTTCTCGGAAATCCAGAGGTTCTTTTTGTGTTGTGTAGCTTGCTCCAGAAACACCAGAATCCACTTCATGATTTTCTGGCTGTTGATCTGCACAATGCTTCAATCCCCAGTAACACATTTCTCCACTGTACATCATAGCCAGCAAATGAATGTCACTAAATATTCCTGGGAAAATCATTTAGGTTGAGAAATTAGAATTTAAATGTTTAAAAAGATAACCTGGCTACTTAAACTCTAATCAATTCCTTTTATGTCATTCAGCATTTTTCCTCTTCATTTAACAATTACCCGAGAAAAGCCGAATTATCACTAATACATTCCTTATGTAATTGGCATCTCTCTCTATTTACTTATAAAAGAGGTCCATCACCCGCACCCTCCCAGGGTACTGTCAGAGAATTTTTTAAAAATAATTATTTAGACCACTTGTTCTTAACCTTTAGGGGATTCTCTTTAGGCCCTCTCTGAGAAGCTAATATAATCAATGGAACCTCTCCCGGAATATATACCCCAAATTCTCCATAAAATTTCAGAGTATTTGGAGACTCCCTGAATCTCATCCATGAACACAACTTCTATTTTGGGATAAATTCTAGGATCAGCAATACAGTTCCAGTCAAGTATTCTACACCTCCTGTATTTCTTTTTTTTTTTTTTAAGATTTTATTTATTTTATTTGACAGGCAGAGATTACAAGTAGGCAGAGAGGCAGGCAGAGAGAGAGGAGGAAGCAGGCTCCCTGCTGAGCAGAGAGCCCGATGTGGGGCTCAATCCCAGGACCCTGGGATCATGACCTGAGCCGAAGGCAGAAGCTTTAACCCACTGAGCCACCCAGGCGCCCCCTCCTGTATTTCTATAAGAGTCTACAGAAATTATCATACATAAATATAACCCTAGGAGGCCATATAATTCTAAATTATGAAAGATGTTAAATTATATCCAAGATACTTTATATTCCCAGAAAAAAAGGAATACAATGTAGGGTTGCCATCAAGAATTAAAAGCATTCTTATTATGAAATAAAGTAATTATATAATTAAATATTTATGGCACACTAAGTATATTCATTTGGTAGACATATAGACCTAGAATCAAAAGATTTGGGTATAAATTATTGACTATGATTTTGGAAAACTTTGAGCCTAGGTTTGCAAATCTGAAAAAACCCTTATTTTATGGAGTTGTCTTAAGGAATACATAAATAAAAATATATAAAAGAGTTTTAGAAACCATAAAATGCTATTAAGATACATTAACTTCTCGAAGCTGCTAGAATACAAATAAATGATTTACTCTAATGTATGATTAGAAAAGTTTTACCTCACATCAATGAGTATCATAATCTCAGCTGCTCACCTAATATGGCTCATCAGAAATTACTATGATGGTACCAGATATAAACAAATAGAAGAAATATCCAACATTCAAATCTATCATAGTCTCTATTGTCTTGAATCTACTGCAAGCTTTTTAGTCTCAGAATTTGTCCCTACAGTTATCCCCTTCACTTCACCTCAAATTGAGGTTCTAGTACCACCAAGAGAAAAACAGGTTTAGCAGGAGAGATGACTCGTTAAACCATCAATAAAAGAAATAGTCACTTAAGAGCAGAATCTGAAGCCTATGTTCATGAAAATGATAGGCTACTCTACATTAATTATGCTTTCTATGAATAAAACATTATATACATATTGTAAAAGTGTTATATACTATGTTTAAGTATAAACATTTGTTATTGTAAATGATATATAGATATTAATAAATATAACCATTTCTTTTCACTATTCCTTTAGTTAAGAGATCATAAACCTCAGAGAGGAAGCATTAGATGTTATTCAGAATTATATTTTGTATCAGTTATGGCATTTTGTTGAATGCATGTCATTTTTATTTTTGTGATCCTATACCTTGTCTAGTTATTCCTAAAAAGAATGGTAGAGGGGAATAAAAAGATAGAAACAAAAATGGAGGGAAGGATGAACTTTTAAGCAGGCTAGAGCTTTGGGAGGAGGAACAGAAGTATGTCTCACAAAGTGAAGCCGCTTGGGAAGGGTGAGAGGAGTGTTTGCCTAGGGGACATATGGGATCCAATTTGCGCCCAAGTCTAAGCCTCGTTCTTTTTATTAACAAGGAGTGGCTGCTGAACAGGGGACACAGGTACACCGTGAAAAAAATGTTACTAGAGAGAATGAATGGCTATATGCTAAAGAGTGGTTCTCAAACTTGAGCCTACATTAGGATTACCTGGACACGCTAACATGTTGATTGCTGTACCCCCACCTCTAGAGCTTCAGATTCGAGTATAGGGTTGAGCCTGAGAATGTGCATTTTTCACAAAGTCGTAGCACTTATGGTGATGCTGATCCAGAGACTATGCTAAGCTACTGCTGATAAGTATCAACAGAAGAGATGAACAATGTAAATCAGGTACTTTCTCCCTTTCAACTTCCCCAAGGATTCCACTACTCTCCAGCTGTAGAGTTTTTGTTCCTATGAACTTTCCTTGATATATTTTTTTAAGATTTTATTTGTTTATTTGACAGAGAGAGATCAGAAGTAGGCAGAGAGGCAGGCAGAGAGAGAGGAGGAAGCAGGCTCCCCGCTGAGCAGAGAGCCCGATGCAGAACTCGATCCCAGGACCCTGAGATCATGACCTGAGCCAAAGGCAAGGCCTAACCCACTCAATATTTTTTCTCTTAATGCTCTGCATGGTTTTCAATAAAACATTCCACTTTGCACTATGCAAGCCAGTGCACTTGGTAACACACATGTGATAATGGGGGATGCAGGTAGGGAAGAGGAGAATAACCCATGAAGTGAGAATGGGGGCAGAAAGACTTCTATAGGAAGGGAAAAAAAAAAAGGTGGCCAGATTGATATCCACTAGGAAGAGTAATGTATAAAATCTGGCACATCATATTATGGGAGCTTCCTTTTTTAAAAAAGATGTTATTTATTTATTTATTTATTTATTTATTTGACAGGCAGAGATCACAAATAGGCAGAGAGGCAGGAAGAGAGAGTGAGGTGGAAGCAGGCTCCCTGCTGAGCAGAGAGCCTGGGACACTGGGATCATGACCTGAGCTGAAGGCAGAGGCTTTAACCCACTGAGCCACCCAGGCCGATTATGGGAGCTTCTTAAAAACAAATTTTCACACTCCATATATTGAACTGACCCTGCAGGGGGTACACAGAAATCTGTTAATTTTTAACAAGCTACCCAGGCAATTAGTAATGCTAGTTCAGAGCTGCTTCTTTCGGGGATCTAAAATCCCAAGTTCTGGGGTAAGCTACGCAAAAATGCTGCTGAGAAGGCACCAGGGAGGTCCTCGATGGTATGAAAAAGGTCATAAACCAAGGGTGTGCAAAGCTCAGGAGTACTTTGATTTAATCCCTTGACTCCAGGGTTATTCTGACAAGGCTATTTCTAAAAGGGGCCACAGAAGAATAAGGCTCAGAAATGACATAAAGAGGATTACTGAAGACTTTATTTGGTAATTTTTAAAAGCTGAAAATTTAATGGCATATAAGTAATGTTCAGAGGACAAAATAATTATCTCATCTCGGAAAAAGAAATAACAATCATACTAAGTATTCGGTGCTTTGAGTTTTACCTAAAGTTGGGTAAATTATCATTAAGATCTGGCCACAAAAATATTTTGGTAATTCATATAAACTTTTTAAATTAATATTAAGGATTATTCAGAATTATGCTTCCCCCTCTCTACTGGGCTTTCAGGAGTAATTCAGCCTGTGAAAGACAGGCTTGCTAGCTTCTAACCTACATCTTGAAAAAGAAGTAGGGAAAAGCAAACTGCTTTAGATGACAGCAAGAAGCTAACACCAGAAGAGGACCTAGCCCTATGGCAAAAGTGCTAGGGAACAGATATGTTTTCCTTCTTCCTGGAAAGACTCTTGATTCTTCTGTTGAAGAAGCAGTGGAAGCTAGGGGCTAGTGCAATCAAATTATGAGTTAAGAGAAGACACCAGTGGGACGCCTGGGTGGCTCAGTTGGTTGGACTGCCTTCGGCTCAGGTCATGATCCCGGAGTCCCGGGATCGAGTCCCGCATCGAGCTCCCAGCTCTCCCTCTGACCTTCTCCCTCTGACCTTCTCCTCGCTCATTCTCTCTCTCACTGCCTCTCTCTCAATAAATAAATAAAAATCTTAAAAAAAAAAAAAAAAAAAGAGAGAGAGAGAGAAGACACCAGTACCAAAAATATCCTAGAGAAAATTCCAGGCCATAAAAGTATCCTACCCTATGACTAGAAATGGGAGAATAAGGGAAATTGGTGATCTTCTTACTTTCTTTCATTTTAAGTAGGCTTTGGTGCCAATCCTGCTGTTTCTCTTCTATCAATCCATGTGGGTGGGTAAGATTTTAGAAAGGCCATTGCCAATGCAGCTAATCATTGTACTAGTTATCTGAAAGAAATACTTCCTACAAATATGTCAAAATACCCCATGTTTGTCAAAATAGCATGCCCACTGGAATGGCACTTGGTATTCACGATTTTTAGGACAAACTACTTGCCTGAATTAACCGAAGGTAATAACTTTCAGTAGCCAGTTGTATGTTAATGATACTTAAATCATGTTTTTTCTAAACAATGTTTTCAATGGAAAAGCCTATAGAAGCTAACAAAGAAAAATACTTAAAAATATACTTATAAAATTAAACTATAGAATTTTCCCTAAGTTTTCTTCTTCTTCCCCATATTTGATATTTCCCCATCATGATTCCAGATAGAATAAGACAATTTACGCATATAGTGGAGTGTTATTCACCAGGTATGTGACCTTTAGCAGATCATCTGGCTTATTAGGACCTCAGTTCCTCCATTTATAAAAAGATGGTAAAAATAAGTGGTTCTTCCCTCTCGCACCTCAGTCTAAAACCCAAGTGATGAATGAGAGCATCACTTGGGTTTGCAAGGCTTTCACGTTATCTTATTTAATCTTCACAATACTTCGAATTTGTTTAAGAATACATAGCAAGTAAAAGAGCTGGAATATAAACCCTAACATTTTTAAATGCATAGATATTTATGACAGGAACTAACAGTTGCCACCCTATACTCATTCCTCCCTTCTTTCTTAGTTAAGAGATAATTTTATTTGGGATGGCAGTATATCAGGTAAAGGGCTATCCAGTACATCCCAGGTTCCCTTGTACGTGTATGAAGTCATGCGATTAAATTCTTGCCAGTGATATGCAGGTGGACATTTAAGTGTCAGAAACTTCTAAAAAGGTTGTTCTTTTAGTCTTCGCTGAAAGAAACATCCTTTTGCCATTCTATAGACTGAAACATAGGTGAGGTGAAAGGAGCTCTAGCGTGGCACCTGAGTGGCTCAGTCAGTTAAGCGTCTGCCTTCAGCTCTGGTCATGATCCCAGGGTCCTGGGATTGAGTCCTGTGTCCGGCTCCTTGCTCACCGGGGAGCCTGCTTCTCCCTTTCTGTCTCCTGACTGTTGTTCTCACTCTTTATCTCAAATAAATAAAATCTTTAAAAATAAAGAAAGAAAAAGAAAAAGAAAGGAGCCCCAAGAGCATCCTGAGACACTGAGAATGCAGTATCCTCAACAGGAAGTCTTGCTGCACAACTCTGGGAAGCGTTTACATGGTGGTCTATATAAAGTGCCTCCCTCTGAGGCCATAAGCTGTAGTTCTGAAGATGATGGAGGAAAAAGGTAGGAACCTGATGATGCCATAACCAGCTCCAGACCATTTTTATGTGACAGGGCAACATGATATATAATTCTCCCAGAATTGCTAGAAAGGGATTAGCAGTAGTTTTCTGTATTATAGGAGAAGATATTTAAATTTTTTAAAGGCCCTTTTATTATTTTTTGGTATATAATGTAACCTGAAATTCATTTAAATCAGAGTTAAGTCTAATAAATTTCTTACAATTTTTTAAAACTTCAAAAAGAGAGCACATTACCTTCACTCAGTAATTTAGCTGTGTCTAAGTCTTGGAAAGAAACTCCTTCATTTAACTGGACAGGACACCGATAATTTAACATCTGTAGCAAGTAACTGATTCCATCAATAAGGTACTAAATGAAAGTCAAAGTCAAAGAATTACAAGTATTACATGCAGAACTGTAGAAACTTCAAATACTAATTTCCACCCATTCTTTACTCAAGAGAAATCTGGCTAAGATGTAGACCTATATGGTTATTATATTACAATGGTAGAAGGACCCACCACCCCAAACACTTTTATAAATGTAACCTTCCAAATGCTCCAATTAGCAAAAAACCATGGAGAAAAAAAAAATTAAGCAAGAACACATGATTCAGTAATATTCTTGCCAAAATGTTATCAGAGGAAGAAAAGGATAAAGATAATAAAGATGAGTTCAATAACAATTTATTAAAATATGTATGCACTTATAATTTAGAAAAATTATGATCAAACTCTTATATCAAGTGTGACCTCTCACTTCAGGCCCACATAAACCATGTGTACAATTAACTCAAGTTAGACTTCCTAGTGATACTTAACACTAAGATTTACTGATTCAGTCAGAAAAGCCAAGATGAATCAGAGGGCTACAGTATTCTAGCAGCAGGGTCACGGTGGTTCTTTATGAGTGATCTGCTGACAGAGAGGTTCACAACCAAGTTTGTTTCCTTCAGGCCAAAAATATGCTTAGAAATTAATACAGACTGTCTAGCTTGTATTTTAAAAAATAAAATTTCAAAACTTAAAAAAAGCACATAGAATTTCCCAGTTTGCAAGGCTTTCACATTATCTTATTTCATCTTCACAATAACTCCAATTTGTTTAAGAATACATAGCTAGTAAGTGAAAGAGCTGGAATATAAACCCAGACTACTGACTCCACCACTTTTCTTAATACATCAAGGACAGCTTTTTGAAACCTATAAATGTTAATGATCAAAAATGTATAAGAAACGCACTTTTACCTTTTTAAGCAAATTGGATTTTCTTGTGAGCCACTCCCTCCTTTTGGTCAGAGAATGACAATACATATAAAGTAGGGCTCCCCGTCTCCAAGAGAGACATTCCAGGAGTTCATCCCCAAGCAAATCGCAGGGCTGAAACAACAAAGACATAGCTAAAAAAAGAAACCTTGCATCTGTAAAAATCAAAATTAATTTCAAAATATTGAGCAATTCAGAAAACTTTCATTTCACAAAATTTGCCCTTTACTTAGCTACTTACACATGAATGCCTTACTTTGAATCAGAAGTATAGAAATCTATTGCTACATGAAAATTAAAATGACTATTCCTACTTAAATTTTTTTTACAAAATAAATGTTTCAGTATGTTAGTAGCTAATTCTAATATATCTAAAATAAAAGTTTTTCATAATCTAATTAAAAAGATAACTTTTCATTCAATAAGTGGTGTGGGGAAACTGGATAGCTACATGCAAAAGAATGAAAATGGGCTACTTTCTTACACCATAAGCAAAAATAAACTCAAAATGGATCACAAATCTCAATGTAAGACCTGAAACCATAAAACTCCTAGAAGAAAACACAGGCAGTAATTTCTGTGATATTGGCCTTAGCAAACTTTTCTAGGTATGTCTCCAGGGGCAAGGGAAACAAAAGCAAAAATAAACAAAAGAAATAATAAAGAAAGAAAGAAAGAAAGAAAGAAACACCAAAATAAAAAGCTTCTGCATAGCAAAGGAAACCATCAGCAAAATTAAAATGTAACCTACTGAATGGGAGAAGATTATGTACAAATGATATATCCAGTAAGGTGTTAATATCTAAAACATTAAAGAATGTATACAACTGGGGGGCCTGGCTGGCTGAGTGGGTTAAAGCCTCTGCCTTAGGCCAGGTCATGATCCCAGGGTCCTGGGATCTAGCCCCGCATCGGGCTCTCTGTTCAGCAGGGAGCCTGCTTCCTCCTCTCTCTCTGCCTGCTTCTCTGCCTACTTGTGATCTGTGTCTGTCAAATAAATAAATACAATCTTAAAAAAAAAAAAAAGAACATATACAACTTAACACCAAAAAAACCCAAATCATCTGACCAAAGAGTGAACAGAGGACCTGAACAGATATTTTTCAAGAGAAGACATACAGAGATGGCCAAAGGGCACATGAAGATGCTCAACATCACTAACCATCAGGGATATGCAAATCAAAACAACGAGATATCACCTTGTACCTATCAGAATGGCTAGAATCAAAAAGACAAGAAATAACAAGTGGGGGCGCCTGGGTGGCTCAGTGGGTTAAAGCCTCTGCCTTCGGCTCAGGTCATGATCCCAGGGTCCTGGGATCCAGCCCTGCACCGGGCTCTCTGCTCGAGAGGGAGCCTGCCTCCTCCTCTCTCTCTGCCTACTTGTGATTTCTGTCAAATAAATAAATAAAATCTTTAAAAAAAAAAAAAAAAGAAAGAAATAACAAGTGTTGGTAAGGATGTGGAGAAAAAGGAACCATCATACACTGTAGGTGGGAATATAAATCAGTGCAGCCACTGTAGAAAACATATGGAGGTTCCTCAAAAAATTAAAAACAGAACTACCATCTGATCCACTGACGGATCCACTAGTATGTAATTCCATTAGTGTGTATTTACCCAAAACAAAGACTAACTTGAAAAAAAACACACACTCCTATGTTTATTGCAGCATGATTTACAATAGCCAAGATATGGAAGCAACCCAAATGTCCATCTATAGATAAATGGGTAAAGATGTGGTGTATACATACAAAGGATTATTATTTAACCATAAAAAAGAATGAGATCTTGCCATTTTTGACAACATGGGCAGACTCAGTATCATGCTAAGTGAAGTGAGTCAGACAGAGAAAGACAAATACCACATGATTTCACTAACATGTGAAATCTAAAAAAAACCAAAACAAATGAAAAAACAAACAAAAAGCAAAATCAGACTCATAAATAGAGAACAAAATGATGGTTGCCAGAGGGATGGGCAAAATGGGTGAAGGTGAGTACAGGCTTCCAGTTATAGAATGAGTTAAGTCACAGGGGAAAAAGGTACAATGGTACTGAAATAGCCTTGTAAGATGTAGCTACACTTATGAGCATAGCATAACATACAGAGCTGTTGAATCACTATCTTGTACACTTGAAACTAATGTGACATTGTATGTCAACAATACCTCAAAAAAAAAATAACTTTAAAAAAGGGTAACTTTTCAGAAATATGTTACCTGAAACAAGATCACACTTATCTGTACAACTGCTAGAATAAAATAATGAAGATATATAAAAAAACAGTTTTAATAAATCGAACTTTTAGTGACGCCTGGGTGGCTCAGTGCATTAAGCATCTGCCTCCAGCTCAGGTCATGATCCTAGCCTGCTTGTCCCTCTTCCTCCGCCCCTCCTCTCTCCACTCTTGCTCCCTCACATGTGCACACACTCTTTCTCTCTCTCAAATAAATAAAATATTAAATAAATAAATAAGGCTATTTCCTGAGTTAAGATTTCTAAAATGAGGCCGTTGTGATTTCATTCTTTATCCCTATTAAAAAAAAAAATAAATCAACCAAACTTTTACTATGATGTATCATTTAAAATTTGGGATTATGTGTTTCCACAGTTAGCATCCCCTGATAAACACATAGAGAAAAAAAAATATCCTAGGTAAAGAGAGGCAGCAGGCAGTTAAAGAATTATTTGCTTAAAAGAGTAGCTGGGTCTAGAGATAAAAATCTTGGAATCATCTAAACAGGACACCGAAAAGCATGTGAACAAGTTATGAAGCAAAGACAGAACAGAGAGGGTCAGAGATGAGGAAGATACCCTTGGCAAGGGCCTATCCTTCCAGGATGGGAGAGAGGGGAGATGCCTGGGAAAGAATAAGAGCAAGGCCCTGAGACATGAAGAGGAGCCTGCAGGACCTCAAACGGATGGGGTAATCAATGGGAAGGAAAGGAGCAAATGTCCAGGGGGATGAGAACTGTAAAAAGGACATAAGAGATGTGGTAATTAGATCACTAGGGACTTTAGGGAAAACAGTACCTGCAAAAGTAAAGGGAACAGAAACAGCAAATATCTGTGTTTAGAAAATGATCAGGCACCATCAATTCCAACACAATTCCATCATGCAAACATTCTGAAACATATATGTGATACTTTAGTTATGATGTTGGTCTGAAGTGTTAAACTCTCATATATCCCTCCTTTAATCTTAATTTAAAATAGAGACAAACACACATTCCGGAAGAAAAATTACAGACTCTGAAGAGCAATACAGCAAGAATCAGCACCATTTCACTAAAATTTACAGGACTGCAAAACTTACTTTTGGATGCATATTATTTTCTTTAACTAAAATTTCTGGTTCTGAAAGAAAACTGATCAGCTCTTTTACTTTCTGTGAAGAATCTTCAGGAAAATCTTCATCTACTAGTTTGTTCTCCTCAAAATATGTCATGTCCAAAATTGCCTGATATAAAAGGGAAAAAAAAGAATATTCATAAAAACATGAGTAATTCTTACAGTTTAACCTTACATATACAGATGCTTTATTAGACAGTTAAATCTTCAGCACAATATTTATATTTGAAAAGTAGGAAAAATGTCTAAAAAATATTATCTGTATATGTAAAGAATCTGTAAATATATAGAAAATATAATCAGATGCGCTTTATAGGAAACTTCATAGGTATTTTACTAAAATACTGAATTAATGATCTTGCTTCTCTCAAAAAAATAAGTAAATAGAATGGAGACTTTGGATAAGCTAATCACATATGATATAATTATGAAAAATAAAATTATGCTCTTTGCAATTTACACATAATACTTCTTGAACATTTTCTCAATGCTTGCTATATCAATTTAAGGTCAATAGCTCTAGTTTTACATATTTAATCTTCAAAGGATTTGTTTCCTCAAGTGCAGAACCAGCATTTGGGTGATATGTATCCTGCCACCCAATAAAGGTAGCATTATCACCAACATTATGCAATTTAAACACCAAATCCCTAGCATTCCTAAATACAGGGGTGCTCTCTCTGTTCAAGTACCTTAAAACTAACCAACCCTTTCTCTTTTTTTTTTAATTTTTTTTTTAAAGTTTTATTTATTTATTTATTTACTTGACAGACAGATCACAAGTAGGCAGAGAGGCAGGCAGAGAGAGAGAGAGGAGGAAGCAGGCTCCCCACTGAGCAGAAAGCCCAGTGCGGAACTCAATCCCAGGACCCTGGGATCATGACCTGAGCTGAAGGCAGAGGCTTTAACCCACTGAGCCACCCAGGTGCCCCCCTTTCTCTTTTTTTAATTTATTGGACTAAGACTAAGGAAACTGAGTTCTACCACTAATCACCTAACTAACCCAGGACAAGACTACTTTCTTTTGTTGGTAAAATGAAGAAATTGCTTTTCAAAGCTCCTTGCTGAGGATAAAATGAATTAACATCTGTAAAGCACACAGAACACGAACTAGCACACAGGATTACTTAATTGCTAAGTGTTCTTCTTTGGAAGGCTTAAGCCACAAAGGGCAAGATCATTATCTTATGGATAATTACCTGTTGATTCAGAACCAAAATTAGGGTCCAAGGAAGCCTAGAGAATTTAAATCTATATCTCTAGGCCTTTCATCTTATCTTTAGGAGTAAATTAAAACATTTAGGGTCACTTGGCTGGCTCAGTCAGTAGAGCATGTGACCCTTCATCTCAGGGTCATGAGTTTAAAGCCCCATGTTGGGCATGGAGCCTACTAAAAAAAATATTAATAATAAGTAAATAAAATGTTTAGAACTCTCCCACGTGAAAGACATGAAACAAGCATGGAGTCTTCCAAAGGGAAAGAAAGCCAGGCAAAGCTCTGTCAAGTAACAGCGGGCCTTTGGGGTTTGTGAGTACAGTTTTTATAGGCTCACTGAACCATGATATCTGAAGGCAGAATCCAGCTTCCTAACAGAAAGCAGAGTGCCAGGCACCTAAGTGCTACACATGTGTACTTTGGAAGCTTACCTAAATTTAGTTCCTATAACCACTTCATCTTTATTATATCTTCGCAATCATGTAAGAGCATGGGAAACACTCTGTCAACTATAAAGTGCTACAGGAATGTTAGTTACATAATGGAATTAGGTTTCTTAATGTCAACTTGCCTCAGCAGTGTTTGAAAAAACCAAGAAAATAGGTCTTGTCCACAAAGTCACTGGAATTTTAAAGTAAAAATGGGGGTGGGGCACAGAAAAATCTTATAGACCTACATGACACTTGCAGAAGAGTTATGTTGAAAATCCTAAGAAAAGATAAATTTCAGGGGGAAAAAATAATCAGGGACTTGACAGAGATCTTCATTCTTTCCTAATAACCTTCACGAACTTGGAAATTGCATGTATTTGAGTTGGCTTAATTATATACAAAGAGAAGCAATTCTGTGATCTCCAAGATTTTTTACCTTAATACATTAGATAATAACTCTTACTTTTTTGTATATCGCCTCAAAATTTCAAGTCCATATGTTTTATATATACAGGTCTTTTTGACAAAAATTAAACACTTTGTTTTTATTTTAAAGTTATTATTTAGAAGTAATCTCTACACCCAACATGGTGCTCTAACTTACAACCTCCAGATGAAAAGCTGTGTGGTCTACCAACTGAGTCAGCCAGGTGCACCCCAAGTCAAACACTTTAAATAGAGAATAAACTGGTTTCGCCACATCTAAACTTCGGAGTCAGTCATCTCATATAGGCAATGTTCTCCATAATATGTCAGAAATCACATCTGTTTCAGTACCTGTGTGTAAAGTTCTAGAAGATTTGATGGATTTGAACATTCTTTGTCTTCTCCACACAGAAGTTTCAATTTTTCTAGAGCTGCAGAGGCCCGAATTAGAAAGTGATCTGTAAAAGATAAAAACGTGAAGATTAGTTCATATAGTTTCAAAATGTTAAAGAGAAAAAAGTGTACCTGAAATGATACTATGTTATAGCACTGAAGCAGCATGGTATTAATAATATCTTTGTAAAACATGAAGTACTGGGGCGCCTGGGTGGCTTAGTCCTCAAGCATCTGTCTTTAGCTCTGGTCATGATCCCAGGGTTCTGGGACTGAGCCCCGAATTGGGCTCCCTCCTCGGCGGGAAGCCTGCTTCTCCCTCTTCCACTCCCCTTGCTTGTGTTCCCTCTCTCACTGTCTCTCTGTCAAATAAATGGAAAAAATCTTTAAAAACCCCCAAAAACATGAAATGTCATAATGCCTAATCCTTCTTAACAAATTTATCATGGTAATTTATTCTGGAGAGCTAGAATGGACTTCTAGATTCAGTTGTCATTTCTTAAATGCAATTTGTATTTTCATTTTCATGATGCTGCTTTTATGATGTTCACACAATGTTTAAGTAATAAATTTAACTTTTATTGGAATAGTACAAGCAATATACATAAATCTACACAAAGGGCTTCCACTGAACTTGTAATTTCATAAATGAATTTTCTAAAACATGATTAAATCAAATGCCTCACAAAATGTAAGCTGAGCAATTATAACTTTATCCCGTGTCTGTGTATTTATATATGCAAATAGCTGTTACAATTAATTAAAATTATATAATCTATCTGCATATTTTATTCCTTTAAAAACCTAGAAATGGAAAAAATTACCTAATTCTTTCAAAGAAGGAACTGAGTATTCTAATATGTCCTCTAAAAACAATTCACCCTCTCTCCCCTCTACATTGTCCACTTTCTCCCTTTTCTTTAATGTCATATTCCCTTTGTTTTTATGGTTTCACTTTTTCTTATGGATTTTTCCTCCCTAACCTACAAAGTGTTCATACCAAGGTGCTAGGTATCTACCCTCTGTACCATCTCATGTCAAATTTAGACATGGCCACCATTAAGATACTGAAGTCCTTGAGTTTGCCCCTCTGCGCTTCCTTTCTGAAGTATGAACCCTTTCCAACACTAGCCAATGGACAGAAAATGTAATACATTTGTAAATACAAATAGCTAAGCTGTCACTGTTGAAGTAAAGGCACTACCAGCTTTAGTGGTATCTGCTGGTAATCATATGATGACCTCAAGTTTTCCTAGGTGAGGCCTAATCTGTATCTAAATCAGATTCTGATTGCTTTTACTTTTTTTTTTTTTTAAGATTTTATTTATCTATTTGAGAGAAAGAGTGCATGAGAGAGAGAGAGGGAGAGAGAGAGACTGAACAGGGGCAGAAGGAGAGGGAGCAGCAGACTCCCTGCCAAACAGGAGCCCGTAGTGGGACTCACCCTGGGATCATGACCCGAGCCCCAGGCAGACGCTAAACCAAGCCACCCAGTTGCCCCTCTGATTGCTTTAAAAGTCCACTATTCACATGAACTTAAAGATACTTTGTTAGCACTGCCCTCCCTCCACAGCCCAGAAGTAGCATCTATTCAACCCTGAAAAAAAAAAAAGACTACTGTGAAGTGAAATTATATGGAACATGGCACTCCTTATTGTGCTTCTTTAGAAACTGAGTTGGTATTTTCTTTTTAAATTGCAAGATTATTTTAAATGTAAAGACTTGCACTGAATTCAGTAAACCATTGCTGAAGGAGTAGCTCACATAAACTCATAAGTACAGTGGAGGGGGGATAATGGCTCACATTTTAGCAAACTTTTATAAAATGCAATACTTTCACCAGAACCATTCAGTCAAAGAAACACTTGGCAAGGGACAGACAAGTGATTATTACATAATCCTGAAAAAAAGTCCATCTCGGGACACCTGGGTGGCTCAGTTGGTTAAGCAGCTGCCTTCGGCTCAGGTCATGATCCCAGCGTCCTGGGATCGAGTCCCACATCGGGCTCCTTGCTCATCAGGGAGCCTGCTTCTCCCTCTGCCTCTGCCTGCCATTCTGTCTGCCTGTGCTCGCTCTCTCACCCTCTCTCTCTCTGACAAATAAATAAATAAAATCTTTAAAAAAAAAAAAAAAAAGTCCATCTCATGGCATACCTCCATATAGTAAACACAGCATGTTTGTATAATGAGAAATAAAAATTGATTCAGTAATAGAGTATTCTTAGATGGAATATGTAGCCACATTCCATCTAATCTGATCTGAAGCAGAAAATAGGAACTATCAATCCCTATAACTTAATAAAAATACATAGTTGTTACATTAAAGGGCACATTTTGAGTGAATATTATTTTTGTTGTGTGGAAAAGAATGTCAAGTTCAGGGGCAGCTGAGTGGCTCAGTCCGTTAAGCATCTGCCTTCCATGCAGGTCATGATCCCAGGGTCCTGGGGTCAAGCTCTCTGGGCTCCCTGCTCAGTGGGGAGTCTGCTTCTCTTTCTTCCTCTGCCTCTCCCCCTCTGTTCATGCTCTGTCTCTTGATTTCTCTCTCTCTTGAATAAATAAAATCTTAAAAAAAAAGAACGCCAAGTTCAGTTCAAACATGAAACCACGTTTTATTTAAACTTCATAAAATAAAAATATCTTGCTATTAATACTGATTAATGGCTCATAACATGGATCACTATCATTTTAATTTTAGTAAATTTTCACAACTTTAAAGTGTCCCAACAAGGAGCACCTGACTGGCTCAGTCGGTAGAGCATGCAACTCTTGATCCTGTGGTTATAGGTCCGAGCCCCATGTTGTATGTAGAGATTCCTTAAAAATAAAATCTTTTGGTGCCTGGGTAGCTCAGTGGGTTAAAGCCTCTGCCTTCAGCTCAGGTCATGATTCTAGGGTCCTGGGATCGAGCCCCGCATGAGGCTCTCTGCTTAGCAGGGAGCCTGCTTCCCTCTCTTTCTGCCTGCCTCTCTGCCTACTTGTGATCTCTGTCTGTCAAATAAATAAAATCTTAAAAAAAAAATAATAAAATCTTTAAAAATAAAATCTCCCAACAAAAATATAAAGCACTTTACTTTTACTTCCACTGCTCATTCTAGTCTAGATTAAAGAACTCTTCCATGGGAAAATGAAAATGGCTTTTCGGGTTCAGTGATAAATGAATAAAAACACTCTTCCATCTCTTCAGACTGGTTTAAATGGAGCGGGGGTGGGGTGGAGATCACTGTATAGTTTATTTAGAGGTAATCTGGATACACTTTCTGGTAATAGCCACTACAATCCAAAACCCTGGGATACGCTTACCATGTACCAAAAAAGAAATGAGCTTCAGGGTGATCTGTCGGTTTTTAAGAACATACTCCTAAGAAAAGATAATCCAGCAAATAATTTTCACTGGAACTTGAGCCATTTCATTGTGGGCCCTACTCAATAAATTCACCAACAATCAATCATCTGGCAAAATGTTTCACTACTATTTTCCTGTGAGTCCGATGACAATGAGTCAGTCCACAAAAATTTAAAAACCTACCTGCATAATGGCTCAAAACTCAAAAAGAAAATAATGTAGAACCTATAGGAAGCTGAAATGTAATAAAAGAGAATTGGACTTAAAACTAAAAGTCGAGAAAAATAAATGTATAAATAAATAATAATAATAATAAGTAACAGTCCAGGTAATTCTCTAAGCCAGTCTGTCCGAAGAAAACCATTTAGACGCTTCCAAACAAGTGTTCTAATGCTACCCTTATGAGAATTGAGATGAAGTATATGAAAGAATCATCTAAACTATACCAATGTAAAGCTCTTCCGTAGAATACTATTTACAGTTGGATTCAGAATCCAAAACAGAAGAAATGTATAACACAGCAATGAAAAAGTGGAACTGTTAGGCGCGTCTAGCTACCTTCACTGCATCCAAAACAACCATTGCTGATTTGTGTACTACCAGGCACCTTCAAACACTCATTTAAACTTCTATACTTTTTTCCAGATCTTAACCTTTTCCCAGTCGCTAGCAAGATAAAGACGAGCAGCACGGATTTGAGATGTAAGCAGTTGTCATGGGTTATGAAAAGATGCAGTTTCGACGCAAATGCCCTAGCATAACGGAACGTGAGTTCCTGGAGACAACCGACCCTGCAGTGAGGGTCAGAAGCCCAACACCCTGGGGAGCTCTGGTCTGGGAACTATACTGCCCACAGGCCGAAGCCTCCAGCCTCTACCGCCATAGAGCGCCAGCTTTGAACTATGGCCGGCCCGCCCGCCCGCCCCCCTCTCCTCGGCTCCCTCACCATCTTCGCCGGCGGCTTCGCTAAGCTGCTGTATGTGGGCCTGAGCCAGGTCCCCGAGCTCTTCCACTCGCCTCACCACACTGGAACCAGCGGCCGCCATGGCCACAACGGGCGGGCGCGCCCCAGCCACGTGACTGCGCCAGCCCGCGGTCACCTGATTTCCCGGCGCAGGCGGGGCGTGAGGGCGGAGCTCGCCCGGCTGGTGGGAAGGAACCCCCGCTCCGTAAGAGGGCTTGCACTGGCGGGTAAATGTGGTTACCGTTTATTTTCTCCCTTTCTGACTTGCCCTCCCTCCCATAATCCCGAGCAAGAGGTATACTTTAGCGGCGAGCATGACGTCAGAGTACACCTCTCTCCCGCCCCCTCCTCTAAACCTATCGGGGAGCTGTCCACGCCCTCACATTGGTCCAATGGGAAGCCAGCTTTCTCCGCGGGCGCTGGGAGGAGAGGGTGGATGCGACTGGCTGGAGGTGGTTGGCTGGCGGATCTTGCTGTTGGGTCTCTGGCTCGAGGCAGCTGTGGTCTGTAGGGCAGACGGGAAGCTCTAGAAGTTGGGTTGTCCTCATTTGGCCTTGTAGTGAGGGCGTTGCCTAAAATAAAATGATTATAACCTCCCGGTCAGAAATGGAAAGCCTGACAGCCCCCTTGCGGCACATAAAAGTCTTCAAGGGGTTATTGTGTGTCTGGGTGGAGAGCTCCAAACACTAGTAGGCGTTCCTAGTCTGCTTGTGTTGAGTGTCCCTTTTCCAAATCCTAATTTTAGCACCTGGGTTTGTTTTATTTCTGAACTGCGTTGGCTGGCTCGTATTAATGTACTTTAACCGTCTCGCGTCCAGTAGTACCAAAATTTTGCATTTACAAAAAGTTCCATTGCCACACATCTCAACCCTCAATGCGCTCATTATGTGTGAAGTTCATCCTCTCAAGAATGAATTTTAAAGCACTTAGTCTACGAGTCTAATTTCTACTTTTCATTCTCTATATTCTTGCCTCTTGCCAAACAAATCTTAACTCGTGTTTAGTTTTTCATTTGGACAAAGTACATCTTGAAAAATTTCTATTCTATCTTACTTTTTATGAAAGATAGTTTTTCTTTAATAGGCAATACTAAAAATAGGGAATGTGATAGTGTTGTGATTTATAAGTGATTAATCACAGTGGCTTCTTAGCTGATCTTTGTAACAGTTTCTTTCTCCTTCAGTTCACTCTAAACATAGGGGATGGACAGGAATCATAAGTATTCAGATGTTTATTAGTTTTAAGATTCTGTGTTATCTTGTCAGTATATTACTGTCTTGTAATGCATGTAAAGGCCAGGAAGGTTGCATTTTATGATCAGTATGGCTAAAGAATCAAAACTCTAATAAACATTTGGCACCTCGGTGTTTATTTTAAATAAATTTACAATTCCAATAATTCATTCAACAACCATGGACTTTTAGTAGAAAGCATAGTTGACACTGGGAATTATTGCTCAACCGATAACTCAAGTATGTGCTTGTTTTCAGAGAGTTGAAAGGGATGTGAGAGCATATAGTACAGCCCTTCATCTCCAGATGAAGAAATGGGACAGAATTTGACTGTGAACTGCTCCAAACCCTACAGTACACAATTTTGTGATTTGTGCAAGACCATACCAAAGTAAGCATCTGAAGAAGAGTGTCTCACCATAGATATAAACAGGTAACAGCCAGCCCCACCATGAAAGGCACTGAAGAAAATACTTGAAGCCAAAAAAACCCTGGCCTAAAAAAGAAAATGAGTAATTTTCTCCAACTTTATAAGTTATTTTTACTTTTTTTTTTTTTTTTTTAGATTTTTATTTATTTATTTGTCAGAGAGAGAGAGAGGGAGAGAGAGCAAGCATAGGCAGACAGAATGGCAGGCAGAGGCAGAGGGAGAAGCAGGCTCCCTGATGAGCAAGGAGCCCGATGTGGGACTCGATCCCAGGACGCTGGGATCATGACCTGAGCCGAAGGCAGCCGCTTAACCAACTGAGCCACCCAGGCGTCCCAAGTTATTTTTACTTTTAAAAAAACCTGTAAAAATATGCTAGATTTAAAAAACTTCTCAAAGAAATTAATAACTCATTATGAATCTACCAAATTATCTTCTAAAATAAATGATTGATCTATTTGTACCATTATCCTCATCGCTAATATATAATTGGATGAAATCCAATTAGTTAAGAGGAAATTAATTAAATTTAATAAAATTTTGGACCAGGAAGACTTTTTGTCTCTTGCAGTGTCTCTCTAGTTCCCTCTACTGACAATGTTTAACATCGTATCAGCTTACCAAAAAATACTTAAACGGCTCATTCATTCATTCATTTTTCTCATAGAAGAGGCAAAAAAGGATAAATTTAGAGCTCATAGTCAATAAATCTATAACCAGAACAGTAACAGCATATGCAATGACTCTAAGTTTGGAAATTGCTTGGCAGTTTGGAGGAATGGAAGGAAGCCAAATGGTCCTAGTGTGAGGGGGAAAGTGGAACAAGGTGAGCTTTAAGACTATCTCTTAAGGTGGATGCCCCACTCATAACCATGGAAATAAACTTCAAACCCTGGAGTGAGCTTCTGTTGGCCATATCTATGTTAATTGACCCCATCTTCTGGCCATGGCCAATTCATTTATTCAATTAGTTGCTCATTAATTCAGTGTTTAATGAGCACCTACTCGATACCAGGCACAGGTGTATGGTAATAAACAAGACAGAAGGGCCTTTGTGGAGATAGATCAAATGGTAGATAATAGATAGATCCAGAGGTAAAAATCGGACAGAAACCAAGTCAATCAGATTCTTTCTCCAGGTAATTTGAAACACTAAAGAGAGAAGCACAGAGACAGGACTAATCATACTAATGTCAGTGCTCCAGGGAGAAACCCATCTGCTGCTACAGAGGTTCCTAGGGGAGGACTTGGGTTTCTTTGGCTCCCTAAATCTTGGTTACTCAACTTTTTCTTGATAATTTCCCATATCTTTATCCTGAAACTAATTAGAGTCAGTTTCTGTTGCCCACAACAAAAAAAAAAAATACAGAATGGGTATATGTTAGTAGGGGCATATCAGGCAAGGCTTCTGATGCCATGTTAAAGATTGTGGACTTTAACTTTTTGCGGGGGGGGGAGAAAGAGAGAGGGACACTGTAGAAGGGGAGGGGCAGAGGGGGAGAGACAGAGAGCATCTTAAGTAGGCTCCATACTCACCAAAGAGCCAGATGTGGAGGTCATTCTCACAACCATGAGGTCATGACCTTAGCCGGAATCACAAGTGGAATGCTTAACCCACTGAGCCACCCAGGCGCTATTAGGCAGAATAATTTTGACTGCAGTTCTCAGAAAAATCAACTACAATCTAAACAATGAGGAAATAAATGGTTTGGAAAATGAGTCCCAGAGGTAGGACAGGCTTCAGTGCTGACTTAAATCAGCAGCCCTAGCTCCATTTTTCTGCAAGTCTTTTGGCTCTGCATTTTTTGTATGTTGGCTTTACCCTCAGCCTGATTGTAAAAGGCTGCAGCTATTACAGGCCTCATATCTAAGAAAACTACCATTAGAGGAAGAGAACAGCAGTACGCAATTTTGTGATTTGTGACTGAAAGCTCACAGAGGGAGAGGGAGAGGCAGACTCACCACTTATGGAGAGCCCAATGTCGGGCTCGATCCCAGGAACCTGAGATGATGACCCGAGCTGAAGGCAGATGCTTAACTGACTGAGCCACCCAGGCGCACCAGAAAGGGCTTTTTTCAATTAGACATTCTATCAGTGAATTAGAATTAATTGTGAGTTATAGACAAAACCACAGAGGCTGAAGACAGATGCTCATTGCTCTCTCAGATTCCAGAAATCTGTAAGTTTTCAGTCCAGAGTTGTATAAGCACTCCATGGTGTCAGGGTGCCAGATTTCTTCCATCTTGTTGTTCTGCCACAAGTGTTTCCTTCCTAAGGAAGGAAATCAGCTCTTGATCTAAGGTGGTTTGTGGAAGTCTAGGCATTATATTCATATTCCAGCCAGTAGAAAGGAAGAAAGGCAGATCATGTTCTCTCCTCGTAAGGGCATTTCCTGGAAGCTGTATTGACCATTTCCACTTTTATCCAACTAGCTAGAACTTAATCATATGGCCGTACCAGGGTATAAGAAGCTAGAAAAATGTAGGCTTTATTCCCAGCAACCCATGAGCCTTCTAGCGTGACCAATGATCCTAGTTTGTCTGGAATTTAGGGCTCCCATGAGACACAGGATTTTCAATGTTAAACAGTTGGTCACCATAGTTCCATTACTCTGGAAAGAGAGGAGAATGGATATTTTCCAACACAGCCACAATCATTTGGGAGCTTTTTTGTTGTAACTGATAAGTAGACATAAAATGGCATAAGATACAAACAGAAAAAAAAAAAAAAACAATTTGCTGAATGATGTAACTGAAAAACAGAGGCCCAAATAAAGGCATTAGAACCAGGTCTTTCTCGAACTGCCTATTGCCCTTGGTTCTCTGTTGGCGCCATTTTCAACGTGGTACGAATGGTGGCAAAAGGCTGCCAGCAGCATTGGGCTCCCATTCTTTAAATTAGAAGCCAGTCAAAAAAAAAGATCCTTAATCTCCTAACAACCAGAACAAAATCTAAGAGCCTGGTCCTCACACACCTGAATTTAATCAGCTCCTCATCCCTAAGGTCATTACTGTCCCCAGGGTATCACTGTCCCTTGGAGCAGGTGGGTTCACCCCTCCCTGCCAAACTATTAGACCTGAAAGCAAAGAAAGGAAGTTTTATTTTAAAAACTGTCGGTACACAGAAAAGGGTGGTCGGAGGCTACTGAGCAGGAAAATCACAAATGTTCACTATTGTATGATCCCTGATCCCTTTGCCATGCCTACGATATCTGAAAAGCAGAGAGATTGAGATCACTGCCAGAAAGAAAATCTTGCTCTCCAATAACAACAGATACACAGGAGATCTAGGTGATGCTCTAACGTGGTTTTAAACAGCCTCTTCTGTCTGGCTTTTCCTTCCTCATTCCTGTCCCACCTGGTCTTCATGGTCTTAATCAATCCTTTATTCCTATTCCCAGTGAGCTATAACCAGTTTTCCTAAATGGACACAGAAGATTAAAAACTTCAGATTCTTCAAGTCCCTAACAGAAAATTATCCAAAAGGCCAATACACCCTTGCTCAGTTAATCTGAGCACAATTTATGGTTTAACATCAGTGGTATTATGCAGACAGTCTTCTATTTTTTTCAGTCTTACCAAACCCCCTCCACCATACCAGTACATATATCCTGCATAATATATGTTATGTGTCTATATGATGTTAATAAAACTTATGTAATTTTTTTCTAATTCAGATTTTGAGGCAAAAACACATTTTGGTCCATATGGCATGACTTAGAGCTCACATAGTAAATCAGAATGGTAGTTGTATCAGAAAAGAATTACTTGGGGTGCCTGGGTGGCTCAATCAGTTAAGTGTCTGCTTATGGCTCAGGTCATGATCTCACAGTCCTTGGATAAAGCCCCACATCAGTCTCCCTGCCCCGAGAAGGCCTTCTTCTCTCTCTACCTCTACCCCCCTCCCAGCTTGTCCTTTCTCTCACTCTCAAAAGAATAAATAAAAATCTTAAAAAAAAAGGAATTACTTTACTCTTCAAATAAATTATATTTGTATAGCACTTTAAACATCCCAGAAAATTCTTGCATCTTATCTCTAAGTCTCAACAACTTGGTGAAGCAGGTAGATATAAATATTTTCCATACTTCATAGGTAAAAACCTGAAGCTCAGAAAAAGTTACATGACTTGTTTAATTTCCCACAAGTAGCGAGTGACAGAGTAGAAATTAGAACCTCCTTTCTCTTGGTTCCTACATCTCTGATCATTCCACACGTGTGCCACCACTCTCACCTTCTTCCCCATCTCTCCACTTTCCAAAACCTCAGCTGATTTACCACTGGGCCTTTGGGGATGCTTTATATCACACTGTGCCCTCAGACTATGAGAGACCTAGGTTCGAACACCATCTCCTCTTCTTACTTCTCACATCCTTTCTGCTCTGTTTAACATTTCTCACTCTCATGATTTGGCTATCATGTATACAGTGTATACAATGATACCCAAATCTATCCTATCTCCAACCTAAACCTCTTCATTGAGTTTCATACTTCCATATATTGTTATATGAAATCACTTACTGGGCATTTCAGCTGTAAATGCCATAGGTATTTCAAATTTAAAATGTCCAGTCCTGGGATTATCATTTCCTACCCCATCTGTGATACCCCAGCTCCTATCTTGGAATCATTCTTGAATCCTATTCACTCAGCCCCATTCCAGTTTCACCCAAACAGACACAAAGTTCTGAATATTTTACCTCCTTTCCTTTCCAAGGAGAGGTGAGCAACTATCCAACCTGAGTCTTGATTAATATATTCGATTTTATTTTATTTTTTAAAAAGATTTTATTTATCTGTTTGGCAGAGAGAGAGATAACAAGTAGGCAGAGAAGCAGGCAGAGAGGAGGGCGGGGAAGCAGGACCCTGGGATCATGACCTGAGCCGAAGGCAGAGGCTTTAACCCACTGAGCCACCCAGGCGCCCCCAATATATTCAATTTTATTAAGAGGATAATTGACCCATTGTGGTAGATACAGCAATAGTCCCACAAACACATCCACGTCCTAATTTCTAGAACCTGTGAATGTTACCTTACATGGCAAAGGAAAAGTAAGGTTGCAGATGGAATTGAGACTGCTAATCAGCTGAACTTAAAATAGGGATGTTACCCTGGATTATCTGGGTGAACCCATTATAATCACAAGGGTGAAAAGTGGAAGAGGGAGGCAGACGTTAGAGTGATGCCAGAGGAGAACTGGACTCACCTTTGCCAACTTTGGAGATGGAGAAAGGGGGTGATGAACCAAGGAATGTGAGTAGCCTAGAAAATATCCAGAACCTAGAAAAGGCAAAGAAACTTAGCTAAGGCCTCCATTAGGTTTTTATTTGTTTGTCACAGATTGCCACAAAATCAGTGGCTTAAAACAACACACGTTTATTTCCTTATGGCTCTGGAGGTCGGAATTCCAAAATCAGTGTCAACAGGTGCCAACAGGGCACACTGCCTCTCGCAGTTCTAGGGAAGAATCTGTTTCCTGTTTTTCTCCAGCTCCTAGAGCTGCATTTTTTACATTCCCTAACTGGTATCCCTTTCATCTGTCTTCAGAGCTAGCCATGTGGCAGATTCAAATCTTTTGTGCTTTTATCATATCACCTTCTCCTTTCTGATGTCAAATCTGCTTACATTCCAGATTCTTGTAAGAATCCAACATCTAATTGTTTGCTCCCAGCTCTTAAAAGACTTGTTAGAAGCTATTCATGTCTAAAGGACAGCCAGCTCTTTTATTACTATTGGACAGAACGCTGCTGTCCAATAGAACTTTCTGTGATAATGGATATGACCTATACTTGTGTTGTATTTCATAAAAATTGAATCACATATGGTCTCTTATGATTAGCTGCTTTTGCTTACACAACGTCTTCAAGGTTCATCCATTTTTGTAGCATGCATTAGTACTTCATTCCTTTTTCTTACCAAATAAGAGTCTGCTGTTTGGATTTACCACATTTTGTTTATTCATCAGTTGATGGGACCTTGGGTTGTTTTCACCTCTGGCAGTTAATATAGCTATAAACATTTCCGTACAAGTTTTGTGTGGCCCTATGTTTTCACTTTTTTAGGGTAAGAAATGAACTGCTGTGTCATATGGCAACTCTATGTTTAATTGTTTGACAAACTGCCAGACTGTTTTCTATTTTACCTTCCCACCACTATGTTAGGGTTCTATTTTCCTAACATTCTCACCAACATTTCTTATTTTCTTATTACTTCATTTCTTTTTTTTTTTTTTTGCCTCAAAAAGTGACATTTTTTTTTTTTGCCTCAAAAAGTGACATTTTTTTTTGCACTTTTTTTTTAATATTACTTCGCTTCTTGATTCTAGTCATCCTACTGGGTGTAACTGGTATTGTGTTTTTGATGTGGATTTCCCTAAAGAATAACTGTGTTGAGTATCTTTTCATGTGCTTATTGGCCATTTGTGTATCTTTGAAGAAATGTCTATCCAGCTCCTTTGTACATTTTTAAATGGGCCATTAAAATTTTTATTATTGACTTGTAAGAGCTCTTTATATATTCCAAATAGAAATTGTTTATGAGATGTATGATTTTCTCCTATTTTTTCCTATTCCATAGGTGATTTTTCACTTTCTTAATGGTGTCCTTTTTCTTTTGCTGCTCGTGTTTTTTTGTTTTTCTTACTTTTCTAAGAACCCATCACCAAATCTGAGGTCATGAGATTCATCTGTGTCTTCTGAGGATTTTATAGTTTAGCTCATTTTACATTTGGGTCTTTGATCCATTTTGCATTAATTTTTGCTTCTGGTGTGAAGAAAGGGTCCAACTTAATTCTGCATGTGGATATCCAGTTCTTGGAAAGACTATTTCTTGCCCATTGACTAGTTCTGGCACCTTTGTTGAAAATCAGTTGATAAAGTCTATTGATATTTTTACCTAGTTACATTATCCATTACTTAAAGTTGAATATTGGAGTCTCTATTACTATTCAATGGTCTATTTCTTTGTTTCTGAGCTTTTACTCCATTTATTTGGCACTCTGATGCTAGTGACATATATATTCATAATTTTAATATTTTCCTGTTGGATTTTCCTTTTATCATGATTTGATGGGTACCCTTACAAAAGATCTGGCTATGGGGAATACTTTCTCTTCCTGCCCCACCCTTCAACTAAAAAGATGTAAAAATAAGCCTTCTCTTACATGCAGAGAGTCTAGTTTTATTATTACTAGGACTGACTTTCAATAGACAATTCAATTATTATTGCATACCTATCCAATTATTGTCAGAAAAGAGGGCCACAGATTATTCTAAAACACAAGATATTACTTTTAATTTATTCATTTCATTATGACAAGAACATGACTCTCTTGTTTCCAAATCATTAGATTCTAGCTCTTTTCTAAGCAATGCCAAAGAAATATTTCTTAGAAAAACTAGACGTCTAGGGGTTCCTGGGCAGCTCAGTCAGTTAAGCATCTGCCTTTGGCTCTGGTCATGATCCTGGGGTCCTGGGATAGAGCCCCATGGCAGGCTCCCTGCTCAGCGGGGGATCTGCTTCTCCTTCTCCCTCTACCCTTACCCCTGCTCCTTCTCTCTCTTTCTCACTCACTCTATCAAATAAATAAATAAAACAAAACAGAACTAGACTTCTTGTCCCATGAAAGGGAATAGATCTCATTTCTTCTTATACTGCTGCTGTATAGAAAAGAACCTGCTCTAGAACAAATGTCTGATGACTTCAAATTTTAAAATTGTTTTTATCACCTCTTCAGGAACAGATATTTATAGATATTTCAAAAAGAAGGTGGAGGTTATATAACTTTTTATCCACAATGAAATAAGAGTATTAATTAAAACAGCATAAGGAATAAAGTCAAATCACCTGAAATTAAAGTAACTCCTATTGAAATTTCTATAAATATTCTCCTGGGCATTCATGAATAAACAAAAACAATTTTTCTTTTTTTTTGTAGATTCTTACTGTCATAGGGCTTTAATCTGATTTTTTGACTTTTCGATGTCTTGGAGATATTGAAATGTGTCATTCTTATTAATATTTCAAGGTCTGCATAATTAAGAGCTTAAGAAATTTTATTGGATAATGATTAATTTAAAAATTACACAAATAGTATACAGTCACCTACAGTAAAAATTAAAACAAGTCAATGCATACAGATGGAAAATTATAAATTTGTCTTCACTTTGGACTCCTACTCTCTCTAACCTTCTAGAATAACCACTGTTTGTTTTTTTCAGATATCTAGGAATTTCCATATAAATACCACAAATATATAATTTTGGTTTATTCCTCTTTACATAAATGAAATCACATAATAAATATTATTCTGCAACTTGATTTCTTCAAAATATATCCTGGTGAAGTTTTCCTGTAAGTACATGTAGATCCCTCTTATTCTTTATGACTGCTGTGTAGTACCTCTAGGTAAAGATATCTATGAATTCCTCCCAGTACTTTCCTAACTGCATTCTAGTAAAATAGCACTTTAACACTTTTTGACTGGTTATGCTCTAGGACTCATCAGTAATATTTGTCCATTCTGTCCTCTTAGCAGAAGTGTTTTGTTAGACATCAATAAATGAGACAGCAGGTTACTCTGAGATAGGCAGAAAACCCAATGTAGATATGCCTGGAGGGTAGCCATGCTTCAAGTCACAGCTCAAGCCTAGAGGGAACTGGCTAGTGTCCATTAATAATTTTTAAGTGGGGAGATGTTTATTGTGTTGATTTATTTATTTTCCAACTTAATAGCTTTTTATCACTGAAGTACATGTAGATTCTTTTCATTGAAGGCTGCCACCCCCATTCATCTATAGAGAAATACATGTTGGAAGATCATCACTGCCATTCCATTGTGGGTCACCACAGGAACGATTAGTGTGTGATGTGAAACACAACGTTCAGTCTCCTGAAATGCTCCTCTGGATTCCTGGGTTAGGACTGGAGAAGGCAAAGTTAGTAACCAAACTGGAAATCATATTTGTACGTATATACATATATACATATGAAATATATATAAATATTATACACAGGAAGTATATAAATATGTATATTTTGTAAGAACACTTCACACGAGATAGACCCTCTTAACACATTTTTGACTGCACAATACAGTATTGTTAACTACACGCACAGTGTTGTACAGCAGATCTCTAGAACTTACTCATTGTGTATATGTGAAACTCTACACATGTTGGATAGCAACTCCCACATTCCCCCCTCCCTGAGTCCCTGGCAACCATCATTCTACCCTCTGCTTTTATGAATTTGACTCTTTAGATACCTCATATAAGTGGAATCTTACAGTATTTGTCTTTCTGTGGCTGACTTACTTCAATTAGCATAATGTCCTCCAGGTTCATTCATGCTGTTACATATGGCAGGATCTCCTTCTTTTGTAAGGTATGTTTATATCACATTTTTTTTATCCATTCATCCGTGAATGGATATTTCTGTTGCTTCCACATCTTGGCTATTGTGAATAATGCTGCAATGAATATGATGGTACAAATACCTTGAGATCCTGAAATGGGTATTTTGAACTCACATCAAAACTCTATGTATAGGGGTGCCTGGGTAGCTCAGTCCTTAAGTGTCTGCCTTCGGCTTGGGTCGTGATCCCAGGATCCTGGGATCAAGCCCCGCATCAGGCTCCCTGATCCCCGGGAAGCCTGCATCTCCCTGTCACTCCCTCTGCCTGTATTCTCTCTCTCACTGTCTCTCTCTCTGTGTCAAATAAATAAAACCTTAAAAAAACCTATATGTAAAACCTTAAAAAAACCTATATGTATATGTGCTATTAAAAGTCAATTAGAAGTTATACAATATTTTAAACAATGACAGAAAATACCTAAAGTCCTGCTCTCATTATATGTATTTTTTTTTCATTTTTTCAGTGGTCTTTTCCAGCTTTTGGCCTTATGTGAAACTATATGACACACAGCTGTGATCATTATACAGTTTGAATTCTGCTTTTTACAATTATCCTTAACATTTCCACATGCACTTAAAATTTTTACTTTTTAGTGGTGGCAAAATAAAACTTTCAAAAAGGATGTACTATAATATAATGAACTGGTTCCTTATGCCTGGATAAGTGACCCTGAATTCTGCTCTACTGAGCAGCTAAGATAATAAACATGGAACATGATACAGAAATAAAGGGTGTCACAATGACTTGGCCGTATTTTTTTGAAATATATTATTGCAGGCATTAGTTTTCTTAGAGTGCAACTAGTGGATGGTGTCACAAAAATAAATAAATAAATAATCAATCACCCAGTCAACAGGGTACATGAAAAGGTGCTCAACATCACTAACCATCAGGGAAATGCAAAAATCAAAACGACATTGAGCTATGCCTGTCAGAACAGCTGTTATCAAAAAACAAAAAATAGTAAGTGTTGGCAAGGATGTGGAGAAAAGGGAAACCTTGTGTATTGCTGGTGGGAATATGAATTCACACAGCCACCGTGGAAAACAGGATGAACTTTTCTCAAGAAATTAAAAATAGAAATATCATATGATCCCGCAATTCTACTTCTGGGTATTTATTCAAAGGAAATGAAAACACTAACTCAAAAGATATAAGCATCTCCATGTTCACACAGCATAATTCATAATAGCCAAGGCAAGGAAGCAACCTGTGTCTATGTGTTCATCAATGGATGAATGGATAAAGAAAATGTGATATATTGTTTTATACATATGTGTACATATACATCTTCTGTATATGGATATATACAAAATTCAGTCATAAAAGAGAGATTGTTGCCATTTACAACAACACAGAGGGAACTTGAGGGCATTATGCTAAGTAAAATAAGTCAAACAGAGAAGAACAAATACTTACCATCTCACTTGCATGTGGAATCTAAAAAATGAAAAACAAACAAAAATCCCCAAAGTCATAGAGAACAGAATGCTGGTTGCCAGAGAGGGTAGGGAATAGGCAAAATGTGTTAAGGGAGTCAAAAATTACAGACATCCAATTATAAAATAAATAAATCATGGGGTGTAAGGTACAGCATGGTGACTATAACTAATAATACTATATTGTATATAATTTTTAAGATCTCATAACAAGAAAATACATGCTATTTGTATGTGGTGGTGGCTGTTAACTAGATCATTATGTTGTATAACTGAAACTAAAATAATGTTATATGTCAATTATACCTTAATAAAAATTTTAAGTGACTATCTTATACCATTTTAGGAAGATGGCTTGTTTATTTTATGATTATCAGAGGCATTTATAAGAAAAGACCTAAGTTTCACTTACATTAATTAAACAGGATTTAGTCTTGCTTACATGGCCTAAATGATTTTGTTTGCTTAGGGAATTTTCAAGTTGGTCTCCTCTTTGCATTTTATTTTAATAATAGGAAAGAAGGCATGAGCAAAGACTCCATGTCAAAAGGCCCTTGGTATGTACAGGGAGCAGAAGGTGGGCTGCCATAGTTTACTTTTAAATAAAATTGCATTTATAACCCAAATAATTAGTAAACATTTATTTTAAAGTAAAAATGTATTTATAACCCAAATATTATAAAACAAATACAAAATATTATATTATTATAATATATATTATAAACATACATTTTATATTTATAATATTAAGAATATCATAAAAGTGGTACTTTATAATTTAAATGATTTTTTCATTTTAATTGTGAAATATTTTTTCTGTTATAAATGAAGTCAATGAAGATAACAAAACTCTTTTGATGAACAAAAACTTCACAACCATGGAGTTATGCCTGATGGTTTTCTTGTTTTTGTTTTTCTATTTGGGTGCACAATACTAAGAAAATTCTGATTTATACTACAGCTTGCCCTAAAATCCTTAAAATCTGTTTCAATTAAAGTAGATCAGAAGCTTAAAAGTAGCAGAAAGTGTTTGCTTCAATAGTCAATCACTAATCATATTGGTTACTTCTTGTTTGTATATACAAATGTATATTAAGTGAACAAAATTGAAGACAACTTCTAATGCTATCCATAATATGACATTATCATGAAGTGCTTTAGGTGCTCTTGTTGAAAAACTAGTATGCTGTAATGAGAAATAATGCTAGGCAGTAGACCTATCTGAGCAGAGCATCCAAGTATTATACATCTATATAAAATTATGAGTCAACATGCAAAAGTGAGAATGATAAAAAGCTAAGTACAGAGCCTCTACCTTTGTTAACACTTATTTATTTTTTAAGTTCTAGCATGGGCATTGAGAGGACAGAGAAACTTTATTAAGATCTGCCTCCTAACTACAATCTGGTAACCTTTAGTATGTTGAAATCAGAGATAATTCACAATTGAGTGCACATGCTACTGCTTTGTTAGAATTGACAGAGTAGCTCGAATATAATTTAAGATTTAATTTCAAAATATAATGTGTATGGAACTCTGAAGTACTTCTATAAAATCATTAAGGTTATATGGTTTGCTGAGCCTGGTTAGAGAGATGGCTACAAATGAATGTTGAACATTTGTAGCCTGTGAGGATTCCTGAAAAGTTCAGGAGAGTGTGTAAGAAGACCAGAGTTGTATTGGAAATGATCATTTAAGAGGTGGTTAACTCTGAGAGGGAAAGGAAGTTTATCTAGGAAGGGACTGCAATCAAAGAGATAAGAGAAACTGAAACTGAAGTTGGGCACTTGGGCAGAATGAGGGAAACGTAGGTCTGAGGGTCAGCTTCAAAGGCATCTCATAAAAGAGGGAGGTATAAAGACAAAAGTAATCTTTAATGCTGTATAGTCTAGGGTTTGAATCCTGCCTGATATTTTCCAGATCAGAAAGCATCTGAAAAATAGTTAAGTTCACAAGGTATAACCTTCTAGCACCTGAATACTGCAAACAGACGCTGGTCTGGACATGAGCTTAACATCTTGCATTCTGTGGCTCTTTTTAAACTCTTATCCACGGTGATCCCCATAGTTAGAGAATAGCATAACCAATATCTGAACCCAGGCAGGCTAAAAGAGTCCATGTGCTTTACCTTTTGCTACCAATTTTGTTGTGTGAATTCATCCTGAGGAAGTCGAGAGGCAAAAGCTGAATAGCTTGAAATATAAAGGAAATAATGAAGGGGAAGGAGAACCAGAAGAGATGATCGCCTTCTATGCCAGGGTAGGAAGCCTGAACTTTTAATCTTTTTTTAAAAAATATTTTATTTATTTCACAGAGAGAGAGAGAGGGAGAGAGAGCGCGCGAGAGGGTGCACCCAAGCAGAAGGAACAGGAGGGAGGGAGGGAGAGAGAGAGAGTAGTCTCCCTGCTGAGCAGAGAGTCCAATGCAGGGAGGCAGAGGCTTAACCAATTGAGCCATCTAGGTGCCCCTGAATTTTGGATTTTAAAGGCAGTGGGGAAAACCACTGAGGGGTTTTAAGCAGAAGTAACAATCAAATTTGAATGCGTACAAAATGGCTTTGGTGTGTTTTGCTCCTGTAAGTTTCTTTAGCACCTTAACATAAGTTTCATTTTCATTCTTGGAGTTGAACCCTCTCCAAACATCTCATGTACTTATTTTACTTTTTCTCCCCCTACATTGTAAGAAAAATTTAATTTACTTTTATCCACTGAATATTAAATGCACATTAGTTAATACAAGGCACTGCTTCAAAGAATCTATGAAAACACACAAAAGAAGTAAATTAGGAGATGATGATTTGCATTATGAAACAATACATTTACAGATTTATGTAAAATTTCAAACTTCTGTCTTTCAAATCCACTAGAGGAAAATTATTTCTCTGAAGGGATTTGTTTTTATGTTAACAAACCATTGTATACAATGAAGCACACATTTTTTTTTTTTTTAAGATTTTATTGAGTTATTCAACAGAGAGAGAGAGAGAGATCACAAGTAGGCAGAGAAGCAGGCAGAGAGAGAGGGGGAAGCAGGCTCCCTGCTGTGCAGAGAGCCCGATGTGGGGCTCGATCCCAGGACCCTGAGATCATGACCTGAGCCGAAGGCAGAGGCTTAACCCACTGAGCCACCCAGGCGCCCCGAGATGATGCTAATAAATAGCATCTTAGGATAATTTAAACAAAAATCTCTCAAGCAGAGAATGACAATTTACAATCTAACTTTGACAAATTGTCTATATTCATTCTACAGAGAGGGAATATATATATATGTATATATATACACACACACACACATACACATATATACACATACATATATATAAATGAATGTGTATATGTATATAAAAACAACATATGATATACATATATACATACACATATATAAAATGACATCATACAAAATAAACTTTCCTTATTGCGTCTCTGGAATCAGGCCTTTTGTTTAAAAGCTTTGAATTCAATTAAATTCTTCCAATTTTTGAGAATGTGTAAATTAAGCTGTGCAAGATTACACAAAGTTTCCAGAATATATTTGCCACAAGCTGTCCTTTAAAGCAAGGGGGAACTATTCTTATTAGATCAGAAAAATTCAGATATTCAAAAAAATAGGTTTTTTCACAGACTAAAATTGAAATGGCTTTGTGGAACCAGGAGGGAAATGTGTACAAAAGAACTCTTCTGTAATTTGTTCAAGTTACTCTTATTTTAGATAAAATGTATAAAACACAGCCATTGAGCCATTAAAAAATAGTACAGTGTCTTGACCATAGAGTAGTGAGGGTGATTTTTTTCCCCACAAGAATTAAGAGTCACACAGAGTACAACACTGGAAATGTGTGTCTTTAATTTAGCCAGAAGCAACAGAGACCAGCCAAGAAGAGTGAGTCATATGACCACAGTTAGATGAAGTTGCCAAAGTTGTTTTCCATTTCATATGCCCTCTGGAAGGGTGAAAGTGGAAAAGCAGACCCAACTGCGAATGTCAGCTTTTTCACATTATGTAAGCTACAGTACAATAACTGCTGTATGCTGTATTAGGGCTAGTAATGGGACTTAAGTTCTAATACCCGAGTTTCACCTCTATCCAACTTCTTAAGATGTGTTGACAATATAGAGCATTACTAAGTTAATTTCTCTTAATGTAATTGGATAGTCTAACTTGGCATCTTATTCCCTCATTGATGTTGATTAAAATGATAATATCCATGAGGGAAAAGGAGCTAAAAGAATACAATAAAAGGGCAAATGCTTTTATGGACAGACTTGAAACTGGACCATGATTGTTCATTGCATTAGGTGTACTTGCTGAGGAAGCTAAGGTTTCATTTAATTTCCTTGTGTGCTTTGCTTTGTTTCAAAACTAACACCCATATTCCCAGGACTTGGTCAGCACTTAATAAAATAAAGCCTTTCCCCTTGGTCCTTCTAATCTGCTAAGTGCAGAGGATACTTTTGAAGAAATCAGATTTCGCTCATGTCCTCAAGGGGTTGTTCAAAAGATAAGGCTTTGAGAGCATATATTTGCCATACCAATTCAGGACTGTAACTTGAATGATGCCTAACATCTATTGAGTGTTTATAACAGAGCCAGAAGCTTCTCATGAACTATCTCATGTAGATCTTAGATAGTTCTGAGATTTAAAATTTTCAGAGGAGGCGGCGCCTGGGTGGCTCAGTCCTTAAGTGTCTGCCTAGCTTGGGTCAAGATCCTGGGGCCTTCAGATGGAGCCCCACATCAGGCTCCCTGCTCAGCGGGAAGCCTACTTCTCCTTTTCCCACTCCCCCTACTGTGTTCGCTCTCTTGCTGTGTGTGTCTCTGTCAAATAAATTTAAAAAAAATTTTTTTTAAATAAAATAAAATTTTTCAGATAAGGACACTGAAACTTAGGAAAGTTATTGTAACTTGCCAAGGGACAGTCAAAGGGGTATACACACCTGCATGTTTACAGCTGCTGAGTAATCTCTGGAGGTTTTGGGACTCAGGTGCCAGAAAAATCCTGAAAAATACAGACTTGGATGATGGGGAAGAAGGGAAGGAGGAAAAGACGGTCCCAGAGGCCCAGCCCTAACCTAGTGTCTCTTGTCCAGGTACAGTGTTGCCTAGGCTTCCCTGGCCACACCTAATGACAGATGGCTTGTGGCAGGTTCTTAAGGCAAACTTAACTTTACGCAAGCCAGGGCCAAGTGTGGGGAGAGGTGACTGAGAAATGGAAGAAATGGGAACGCTGCCCGGATGGGTAAGCGAAGTAAGGCACCTCCAGCGGGTATCCCCTTTGCAGCCCACACAGGTGACTCCGAGACAGACCCTGTGGCGCCCGAATGCTAGGCCAACTCTTACCGCAGACCTTGGGGAAAGCAAGCCCCCGCAGCCCCTCAAAGCTAACGGACTGACGAGGGGTTGCAGCAGCAAGTGCGCGCCGACGCAGCTGCCTGGAACGCGTGGGCAACGGACACTGCCGCGGAAGGGCCACGGCGCTTCCGCCGTCAACCGCCCGGGCTGCAACCGGCTCACGCTCTCCGCCGGGCCCCTCCCTGCCCGCGTCTCTCTAACCCTGCAGCCTCAGAGGGCGGGGGAGTGGAGGACGTCATCGACGCGCGGTCGAGCCTCCAGCCCGCCCCTCGAGCGTCTTCCCTTCCCTTCCCTCCCTTCGCGTTGACGCGGCTGGGCCCGGCAGCGCTCCCACACCCTCACGCCCCAACCCGTCGCCTCCTCCACGCCCGGCCTGGAACATGGCGGCCCTCAAACTCCTCTCCGCCTGGTTCCCGCTCTGCGCCTCCGCCCGCCTCACCGGGGGCGTCTGGTCCAAGGTAAAGTGCCAGCGAAGAAGGCCACGCACCGGCAGGACGCAGACGAAACGCCGCGTGGTGCCCGCGCTCTCCTCCTGACTACACCCACCCGCTCCACCCCACCAGTTAGCCTCCGTGGCGCCGTCTCCGGGGGCACCGAGACGCGCCACGCCTGCCTTGCCTCGCTGCCCCTTCGGGTGTCTGCCTTTGCGCGGTTCTGCAGCCGCTGCCCCGGGCCGGGTGCGACCAGGCGTAGGAGCACGCGGAGGGGCTGAAAGGGGGCCGGAGGGCGTGTGGCAGCTCCGCGGCGCCCTTCTGGGCTCGCTCGCGTCCTCTGGGACTTGCGTCCTCTCGGCTCGTATCTCCGCCCCGCGGGCAGCCTCCTGGGAGGGTGCCCCGGTCGAGGGATAGGTAAGGGTGACGGCAGCAGGGGACAGGTTTGCGCCTCGCGTTGGGGATTTCAGAGCAGGTTAGCTACGGGTCCGCGCAGGTTCGTCGCGGAAGGGGCGGATGCTCGGCGTCGCGGGGGTGGAAGGCCGTGCCCTCCTTGTCCTCCCTTATTAGGCTGTGCCGCACCGTGCGGAGGAGAAGGGGAACCCGCCTGGAGCGCTCGTCTGGGCACGTCTTCCCCGTCGGGCGTGCTCTTGTGGCGCAGGCATTCGGGTTGGAGGATTTCCATTTTCAAACTCTTAGGAAACCTTGTGCCGCCCTTAGTGCCAGCTCTCCACCAAGTGGTATCCTGAGACACTTTTCACCGCGATCGTTGGTTGATAAGCCCCCCCTCCCCCCGCATCCCCGCTGGACTCTGTCCCTACCTGTACCACCACGCCCAGGTGGGGTCCCTGTCTGGAGCCCTAAGAGGCTAGTACAGGCCGAGAGTGCTAGGTCCTGGAGGGTGATTTACCTTGGTTATCAGCGTAACCGCGGGAGCCTCTTCCTTCCTAGGGAAAAACGAAAAGTGGCGTTTTTATTTAGTAGCGCATTAAATAGTTTCGAGCTTGAAAGCGTATCTTGCACAAGGTGCGTACTCCCAGGGACCTGTCGCGCCCCAGTTGCTCTGTCTTTCCCGCATCCAATCTCTTGAGAACAGTGAACGCAGAGGGGCCAGTAAGCCCCTTAGGTAAATGCTATGGGATGATTTAGAACTGGGACATTTTATTCATAAATGCATTTTAGGAAGCATTTTGGTAATTGCTGATAGCTTTGGGTATATAAAGCATTATTAAAAGGGCACTTGACTGACCTTCAGTGACACTGCTGCCCGTGCTGAAACACGCATACCAGGACACTGCCATACCCTTGGATCCAGGTCAAAAACATTCCCTCTTTTGGTAGTTAGCTATTTACCTAAGTGTTATTTATTCACTTTCCTATGGCGTTAAACCACTTCAGAAGCCCAGCAAAACTCTTAGGAGACAGATGAGATGGTGTGTGTGTGTGTGTTAGGCAAGTCTGTCGAGCTTTAATGAACCAGAATTACCCGGAGGTTTTAGCAAACCAGTTTCTGGGTCCAACTCTAGAGTTTCTGATTTAGTAGGTCCCGTGTGGGGTCCCACACTTTACATAAGGAGTTCCCAGATGATGTTAATGCAGTTAGTCTGAGAACTACATTTCAGAGTCATTGGCATGGACTTAGATTTGAGTACACCATCCGAAGTTCTGTTTCTTCCTCCATTACTGTTTCAGAAGGAGCATTTAATACTATTCTCTATCCACTTTGGAAAATTATTACTGGAAGAAGTTCCTAAAAATACCATTAACACTTACCTGCCTTTCTTCTTTGAACCTGTTTTTCCCCCAGATTTCTCACCAATTCCATTCTCCCCCTGGTACAACTTATCAATCCATTCCACCTGGATGACACTTAGTCCTTCAAGCTCTTTCTGACCCAAAGGGAACCAGTCATAAAGTGATTGTTTCCCCCCTTGTTTTGTTCTGTTTTCATTATGGCCCAGAGCATCCCTACCCATCCAGGGAAATCTTGGACCCCTTCTTTCCTCTCCTCTTCCCTCCACCTCCAGTGGATAACCAGTGTCATGTATTTACCTTTAACTGAAATTTCCTTGGGGATGTCCTTAGCACTCTTTCCCAGCAATTATCTGATTCTTCCTTTTAGCTCCCTGATGAGATATTAACATTTGTATTTAAATTTTTGTAATTATTTAATGACTGTTACCTTTGCTAGTTTGCAACTTTCATCAGCGCAGGGACTATGCCTGAGTGGTTTTTTTGTTTGTCTCAATGCTGTATTCCAGTATTTCGTATATTTTATACAAAATGATTATTTTTGAACAAATGGATGAGTGAATGAAAGAATGATTTCCTCTGCCTCTTCCTGTTTCAGGCTTTCATATGAGTTTTGACATCTCTGTTTCAAAAGCTTTGGTGTCCCTTCCTCATTGAAGGAAGAAGTCAAATCTCTAGTGAGGTCCTTAAGGCCTTCCCCAGTCTTCCTTTCCAGCCTGATCTTCACAAGCTTCTCTCCATGGGGCCTGATCCCGCATGTCCCTGGGCTTGGCTCCTCTCAGTACCTTTATTTATGCTTCTCCTCTTTCTGAGTTCCCCATCCTCATTAGTATTTTAACTCCTGGCAAACTCAAGCTTTCTGATACACTGGGAAGAATGCATCATGACTTCACCTCTGCTCCTTTCAAGTGCTGGGCATCACTCTATTGTTAGAATAAAAAGAACATGTATGTTCCCTCAAAAACAGTATGCTACTACTTTAGAGAATTGGCCTAGAGTCAGTAACTCCCTGTAGGGTCTTTGTGATTTATTTATTCATGTCGTAAGTGCATAACTGGTAGTGTTTAGTGTAAGGTAAACATGCCACCTTTAACAGATACTGGTACTGTCAATTCACCCTTGACATTGGTAAGCGTTACAATACATATTACCATCTCCACTTGGCACTGATGCCATATTCTTGCCAAGCGCATGTACCTACCTGCATATTATTGCCTTTACCTTCCAACAGGGTCGTCTTCATCTCTCTCCGTATGGCTTCTCCCCACTTCTGTTTATCAAACTTTGATACTGAAGTGGGCGGTATCAATCTTCCTGTGTCTGATTTTTTTAACTGCAAGGTAACAAGGTAAATAACACCTGGGTGTACAGTTCCGTATCATTAAGATAAGATTAATTTAAAAATAAAGCAGTATGCTGTATGGATTTTCCCTGAAAGACCTTCAGAAGGAAGTATATATTTTCTTAAAGTTGGGGAGTATTGAATGACAAGAAAAAAATAAATTTAGGCAAAAGAAAGAACAGTAGGAGTGGTTAGAAAAGAAGGAGATTTTGAATTGGGAAATCATGAGATAAAATTTAGGCTCATCAGTGCAATCAGTCCTCAAATTCTAAATGTAAGGATTTGAACTAGAGGACAAAGGGTGAAGATGGAGAGAATTTTAAAAGTAGAAATAGATTAAATAGAAAAAAAAGGCAATGTAAGAATTTTGATTATTTCTTATCTTTCAGGACCTTAACTGTTCTTTTGCAGTATAGTCATTATTATTTTCTTCCTCCAATAGTAAAGCAGAAACTAGGGGCGCCATAAAACGGAATTTTGCTGAAGGTGGGAGAGTGAAAAAACAAAATGAAATGTTACCCAAATGTAAAGGAAGACCTTGGTGAAAAAAATCATGCCCAGAATACATTAGATGCTGAAGCCGTATAATTCATTACTCTTCATTTTTTTAGTGACCTCTGCCGACTTGAAGGCTATTTGTTTATTTATGTAGTAGATGTTGCTTGAATCTTTTCACCTCACTATTTTAGCATTTTAGAAAGTAAAGGTCAATTAAAGCAGTTTAGAACCTCACTTTGAATTCAGTTATTTATGAAAACAGGACACCACCTCTGCTTTCTTAGGGGGTGTCAGCAGTGTTACTCCTTAACTCCCAAAGGCTGGGAGAATGGGAGAGAATGTGGGCAGAGAGGAAGCCTGTTCAGAAAACAAACCTAGAGGCTTTCTCTGGGGTGCTGCCTCCAAGGCTCCAAGCCTTGAAGATCCACAGGAAACACTCTGGTGTTTCAGACATTCTCCTTCCTCTTTGCCTCACTACCTGTGTTTGTATGGCCAGATTGCCCAGTCATTTCTCCATGCTTAGAATGGCATACTTGACTACAGACAAAATAAACATGTTAAAGTAATCTTAAAGTTTTCAAAACCCTCAGCAAGGATGGCGTGGATTAATTTGCTATAGCATAGGTCATGGTAAAAAAAAACTCTTAGTAGAATTAGTAATGCATGCTTGTGTATATAGGTAAGGTAGAGCGTGGGGGGCGGGGGGTTAAATGTGAAAACGAAAGCCCAGTCAATGGCAAGTTAATTGTACTGCCCTGGTGGGGAATGGAGAGGGTTGTGTTGCTTAAAGGAAGCTAACAACCCCAGGGCAACTTCTGCAGTTCAAGCACCCAGTGGTGCAGTTCTGATACACCATTACTTAATCCTTACTGCATCCTTAAGAAACAACTGCAATCCTTTCGTAAACTTAAAGTTGGCACCCCTTACACTCAGATTTTGCAGTTTTCCCAGTTTCTCGCAATTGTGGCTGAACTGGAATTTGAAACAAAGGTATTTTGACCCCGAGATTACTGGAGTATGGCCCATTATGTCACACTATTGCTTTCTTAGCCAATAGATATCAAATGTCAGTATAACAAATAGATAACAAAGGTCAACAAATATTAACTGAATGTGTGAAAAATGAAAAAAAACCCACCAAAGTTGGGTGTAAATTCTTCATTATCTTGAGTCATTCTCATATTGCCTGCAAACATTTCACTTTTATTTCTTTAAGCTTTTGATTATCTGGATAAATGTGAAACACTTGAGTCTTTTCTAAAATACTTCTGAAGTATTTTTTTTAAAGATTTTATTTTTTTGAGACAGAGAGAGAGAGTGAGTCGGGGAAGAGTAGAGGGAGAGGGACAAGGAGACTCTTTGCTGAGTGCAGAGCTAGACATGGGCCTGGATCTCAGGACCCTGAGATCATCACCTGAACTGAAATCAGGAGCTCAACCCACTGATCCACCCAGGTGCCCTCTTCTGAGGTATTTTTTTTAAGGTGTGGGGCAAGCATTTTAATAATTTCTGTTTGTAATGAGGACACTAATTATCAGCTAGAACAAAGGAACAGAATTCCTGACAAGTCTGTGCTTATATATTTTTGTTTCCCTTTGTGAATCTGAAAAGTGTCCTGGATCTGTAGGAGAAATGAGTTTTCTCTTAACTTCCTCTCTGTAGGATTCATGTTTCTCAGTTTACAGATAAGTAGTTCAGGGTTATTTTAACCCCTGACTACTTAGGTGTAGAAGAGTTCTTTTATTTTCTTCCTCCTGCTAAGGCACTGACTTTTCACCCCTTTTTATTTGGTAAGAGATACAGATTAAGATTCGTTTATTTATTTATTTATTATTATTATTATTTTTTTAAGATTTTATTTATTTATTTGTCAGAGAGAGAGAGAGGGGGAGAGAGAGCAAGCACAGGCAGACAGAATGGCAGGCAGAGGCAGAGGGAGAAGCAGGCTCCCTGATGAGCAAGGAGCCCGATGTGGGACTCGATCCCAGGACGCTGGGATCATGACCTGAGCCGAAGGCAGCTGCTTAACCAACTGAGCCACCCAGGCGTCCCAAGATTCGTTTATTTATTGCATGTTTTTGCATCTTTGACTTTTTCCAATTTTATTGAGATATAATTGGCAAAACAATAGTGTATCAGTTTAAGGTGTACAGAGCAATGACTTCTCCTTCACTCTTTAGAAAGAGGACAATAGAGTTCTTCATGAAAAAATAGGGTGTTCATAAAGATTTGTTGTCTGTAAATAATGAAATTGGAGTAGGATAAGATTGAGGGCTTTTAAAAATCATGGTGAGGAGCAGATTGTGGTAGAAGGACGCTGTGATGAAGGCTAAAATCCGGGATCTGGTCTAGCTGTAACACATTGTTGGGTACATTTCGAGAACTTGCTCAGTTGCAACAACTTGACCTGTGAAATGAATTGGTTGGATTAGAATATCTGTATCTTTCTTTTTCTATTTTTGAGCAGATACCCTCGACTTTATTTTATGATTCATCTTTTGGCCTCTTTATTGAGGCTATTGAACTTTTTATTTCCAAGATTTAAAAAAATATATATTTGCATGTGTACCTGTGCGTTTAAACAGAATCCAGTAAACCCTTGCTACTGAGGATAGGACAGAGAACTAAGCTCTCTGCAGCTCAAGCTTGTTCCTTGTTAGCTCTGCCGCCATGTATTTCCCACCGGGAAGAAACAACTGGGAATAGACAACTCTCTTCACCAGACCTGAACCAGGGTTGAATTTAAAGGGACAAAAGTAATCTAGGTAACCTCTACTTTGGCAGATCTCATTTGACCTTCAGTATTGTTCTCTTAAAGGAAATAGGCTTTTGTACTATTGGATACTTTTTATGAAAGAAGTTTATAGAGGAAGAAAAGAATGCTAGAAACTCCTTAATGCCTTTACCTTGACCCCACAGGATGTCTGTCAAAGACCAATAAGGCAGTGTGTGTGAGCCTACATTTATGAACTTCTTGTGGTGGCAGCATATGGGGAGTCAGGAGCCTTTCTCTTTGCTCCCTCCCTTTTTAGGTTGAATATATAATAAGAGTAAAGGAGAGGTGATAATTATTATGAATGATTACAACATATCAACTCTAATTATCTCCTATCCATGTTGTGGATGAAGCATAGGGAGGGAAACTGTTTAAAAACAAACTGATGACAAATGTTCACTAGATAACCTGTTATGCGCCTAAACAGGTCACTGTGGTAAGACTAGCCATGCCTTCCTTGCAGATAATAGTTTGCTGTTTTTCTCAGCATCTATAAACTCCAAGCCTTATGGGCATGGGTCTTATGTACTGTTCCTTACTTGTTCCCTTAGGAGGCATTTGTTGATTAAAGAATGGGTCAGGGTCCAACTGTGTATTTGTATGTTGGTCGCTCTGTACCTGATTTCCCACAAAGCAGCAGTCATGTCTTAATATTTACTAGATGGGAATAAACAGCAGAATAGTTGACACATAGTACGTTCTCAGTGAATATTTGTTGACTGAATGCAAGGTTAGCTCGCTATCAGAAACTGATGCATCATTATTGTGAATCTGAGTCCCAGTGTATGAGCTGTCTACTTTTAGTCTTTTGGGTGGCCACAAATGTTGGCCACAGAGTTTTCCTTTATACAATGGAAGACATTCATCATGATCACAAGGGAATTCTGGTGATAATCTACAGATAGAGTATGTCTTTCCTACTACTACTTCTTCTTCTTCTTCTTTTTTTTTTTTTTAAAGATTTTATTTACTTATTTGACAGACAGGGATCACAAGTAGGCAGAGAGGCAGGCAGAGAGAGAGGAGGAAGCAGGCTCCTTGCTGAGCAGATCACGGGACCCTGAGATCATGACCTGAGCCGAAGGCAGAGGCTTTAACCCACTGAGCCACCCAGGCACCCCTATGCTTCCTACTTCTAAGATGAATTACTTGCAGCCCCACTCTTTGTTTCAAAGAGCAGATAGTAAAATTATCCTTGTATATATGAAAAGTGAATATGTTGGTGTACATACAAAATAAAGATATGTCTCCAAATGATGATTCACTTAAAATTTTTAAAAATGTTTTAGGGATGTGTTTGCTACTTTTCAACCAGCATGCGTCGCCACACCAAATTCTATACAGATCCAGTGGAAGCTGTAAAAGACATCCCTGATGGCGCAACAATACTGGTTGGTGGTGAGTAATAGTATTGTTTTCCTTTTTATGATGGTAACATCCTTATGTTTGTAGCAGAGCAGGAAATCACAGTGGCAAAGCTGTGGAATTAGAAATGCCAGTTATTTTATTACTTATTTTATTAGTTTATTTTTAGTCATTTATTGCATGTTATGTAATTATTTTATTATGTAATTATTAGTGTCCTCATCTTGAAAACTCAGCAGGGTTTAGCACTTGGTGTTTTACTTTTTCGTTTTGTGTTTTTCCATTATTTTGAAAAGCTCAAGTTTTAAATAGTGATGTCTTGTTAGCTTTGAAAACATTCCTAGATCCTCGGGAATTCTGTTTAACTAAAACATTGGCATTGATCTCATCAGCCCTTACCTAGCCACTCCTTTTATCATTCCTCATTTTAGGAGCTAGAAAGCATATAAGCATCTGTCTGTTGTCGAGGCCTCTGGGTTCTATTGCTGCACCTTGTTTAGAACCACTGTCTCACACTCGTTAAACTTGCTGCCTGATTGAGATATATTTTATATATATATGTATAATTTTTTTTTTTTTTTAATTTCTAGAGCTTGGTTGCAGGAATCTAGGCTGGTTTTTAGGGCTGCTGTTCATTCATTCATCTGCCCAGTCATTGATGTCCGTTGTAAACCCAATACTATTTGACAAATTGCAGAAGTTATAAAGAAATAAAAGTCATTGGTCTGGGCTTCCTATTCTGCAAAATCTACTCAGGCATTTAAAACAAACATGCTTGAAAAAGTAACTGTATAAAGGTTGAATTCTAAAGGTGGACAATAATAGATGTGCAGTTCAGTGCAAGATGTGTGATGTGTAGCTATGTTAACTGATTGTACCTGGCTTTATTCTTAGCATTCAAAGGTTTTACAGTTATGTCTGGTGCTATTTAATGGTGCAAAACATTTGGGTAGAGCTATGTAGCCACTTACTGAGTTGTTGAGATACATCTGTGTATTTTGCTTAATAGATCTAATATGCTTAATAGATCTAATATGCTTAATAGATCTAATTATGTGTGTGTGTGTGTGTGTGTGTGTGTGTGTGTGTGTAAAAGAATAACATACATTTCTCTGAGAGAACATCACCCTTTTCACAAATTGCCTTTTTCACTTACAGGTTTTGGGTTATGTGGAATTCCAGAGAATCTTATAGGAGCCTTGCTGAAGACTGGAGTGAAAGGCCTGACGGCAGTCAGCAACAATGCAGGGTATGTGTGCCTTTAGAGAACAAGTGACTTGAAAGAAATGACAGTTCTCTATAATATTTATACAAAGTTCATGAATGAAATGAAAAATTTCCTCATTTTATGAGCAGTATGCTCAAGCATGAAAAGATAGTTTTTAACAAGCTCAAGAGTTGGAAGTTACATTTCTTCAAATATTTTTGGTACCATCCTTCATAATCATAAGTAAAGCAGACTTGCATAAATTTATATCTTAGTCTGATGTGCTTTTATTTTTCTAAATTCCAAATGCATTATTAAAGTTAAAATACAGATTTTCAAATTGAATCATGCATTTTATAATTTAGAGATGTCCCTTTATGTTACTATAAGTCATTATATATAGAGGAAGATTTCAGTTTTAATTTGTTTCAAGTCTTTCGGGTATGCCACATTCTAGAGGATATATAAGGAGGTCACTTACCATTAAAAATGTTGCTGGTCTGGGTAGAAGGAGGAGGATATGCAGCTAGCACTTAAGACAGTAGGATCTCATATCAAAATGGTCAACAATAGCTGTAACAACAAAATATTAAGATATATTTTGGGGGTGCCTGGGTGGCTCAGTGGTTAAGTGTCTGCCTTCGGCTCAGGTCATGATCCCAGCCACCTGGGATCAAGCCCCACATCAGGCTCCCTGCTTGGCAGGAAGGCTGCTTCTCCCTCTCCCACTTTCCCTGCTTATATTCCCTCTCTCACTGTCTTTCTCTCTGTCAAATAAATAAATAAAATATTAATTTAAAAAAAAGATATATTTTGTTATGAAGAAAAAATTCTATTTTTATATAAGATGATAAGTTATCAGCTCTCTTTCAACAATGAAAGACTTTAAAGATCTTTAAAAAATTTAAAAACTAAGGATGCTTGGGTGGCTCAGTCAGTTAAGTGTCCAACTCTTGATCTTAGCTCAGGTCTTGATCTCAGTCAGGGTAGGTGCAAGTTGTGCATTGGGCTCCATGCTGGGCGTGGAGCCTACTTAGAAAAAAAAAAAACAACTAAATTGGCAGTTTAGCCAAGTACCAGAAATGCAATTAGACTAAATAGTGCTAGCTATTCAGGACATGAACCTAATCCTACATTTGTGCTCATTCTTCCTTTGCTGAGTTTATTTACACTATTGTTTGCATCTGGAAGGCTTTCCCACCTCTTCTCTGTATATCTACATCTTTCCCATTTTTCAGGATCCAAATCCAGTTACACATCCTCAAAGAAGCCTTATCCAATTATAGAACTTCTCTAGCCTTCATTGATCTTGCCCCTTTCTGAGTTCCTTTGGAGACTTCTAGCCTTTCTTCATATACCAAATTGTATTCCTTCTCCAGTATATATTATGGACTGATCCTTTTGCTTAAAATAGTTTTCTCTTCCCTACCAGTGCTGGAGCTGGATGGGATTGTAGAGGTCATCTGTTCCACTTCCCTCATTTAACAGAGGAAATTCATCTGTAAATAGAGAAGTAACTTGTTCATGATCACTTGATATTTCTTAAACATATCCCGTGCTTTTTGAGCTTACTTTGTATTTATTAAAAATACTTTTGACTACCAGTACTTTTCTGGATAGCTAAGTGCTCACAAGGGGTGGTGTAAGTCAATGAAAATCCTTGATAGAGTAAGTACTGATAACCGTCATAGAATATGAAGAAAGCTCTTTGCACACCCTCACTGACAGCTGATACTCTTAATTAGGTGGGTTTAAGGCCTAGAGGTCTACAGGAATCAGAGTTTTGTTCTGGCCATTAGATCAGATAAATGAGGAAAACTTAGCACTGCTTTGTTGGAGAAACAGATGATTTGGATTATGGAGTAAATGGAGAAAACTTAGAATTAGAAGTAATAACTGCTTTCTTGGGGTACCTGGGTGGCTTAGTCAGTTAAGCATCCAGCTTCTGATTTTGGCTCAGGTCATGATCTAGGGTCCTGGGATCAAGCCCGTCATTGGCTCCATGCTCAGGAGTCTGCTTATCCCTCTTTCTCTGCCCCTTCCCCCCTATAATAAATAAAATCAAATAAATAAATAAAATATTTTTTTAAAAAAGTAATAACTGCTTTCTTATTTAAGAAAAGGCTTTTTGGGGCGCCTGGGTGGCTCAGTGGGTTAAAGCCTCTGCCTTCGGCTCAGGTCATGATCCCAGGGTCCTGGGATCGAGCCCCGCATCGGGCTCTCTGCTCAGCAGAGAGTCTGCTTCCTCCTATCTCTCTCTGCCTGCTTCTCTGCCTACTTGTGATCTCTGTCAAATAAATAAATAAAATCTTTAAAAAAAAAAAAAAAGAAAAAAAAAAAAAAGAAAAGGCTTTTTATGGAAGGGTCTACCTGAATTAGAAGACCTTCCAAAGCTCAGGGCTCTGATTGTCTGTGTTTATTTTGTTTTGTTTTTAGTTATCATGAGACCTGTTGCCATAAGGTACCACTTACCTTGGTGTGGAGTATTAACTATTAGTCTTGATGAGATAAACCTTCCCCTTTAGGATCACTCAGATGAATTAGGACTTTGCTACAGATTGATTAGGAAAGTAGGAAAAATAGAAAATACGCTTTTCACTGATTTTTTAAAGAAGACTTTGACATACGAATTACAAGCCCATAGGAACTAAAAGTTTTACAGTATACTATATATCAACCAATTAAATCGGAGAAGTAAGGGAAGAAGAGATGTATTTTATTAGTCACGCTCATTTCCTCATTACAAGATTATTTTAGATGACAGTTCTTGAAGGTGGGAATTGAGACAACTAAGGACAGCCCAGCTTCCCTGTGGACACCTGTAAGTACCATGTGGTAATACATGTGCCCTGTGCCTGTGGTGACAGTGCTATTACTTATATGTGCTTTATACTAGTCAGCTGTAGGAATTCTGTGAGGACCCAGTGAGCAGTTTTTCACTGTAAATAAAATTTCTGTTCTGTATCAGCGGTTTCGAGCCAGGAAATAAAGGCGGTGGCTCCTTCGCTGTGCCGTCTACTATTTGTTGAGGCAGCTGCAGGTCTGAAGGGCTCAATGGAGAGCTTAGGCCATCTTGTCTGATTATAAGCATTCCCCCAAGATTTCACTATTTTATTTGAGAAGGGCTAACCACTTCTGAGGATGTGTACTTGAACTTCTCTGCTCAGCTCGTGGAAATGAGTGTTCATTTGTTCCAATGATCTGTGACCTATGTTAATGTGCTGTCCAAATACAGCACTTTCTTTTGATATTCTTGGTATTATCATAGTAAGTACACACTGTTACTGAGATTTAAGCATGCCTAAAAGGAGAGGAAATAAGAGAAATACAGTTTGGTAAATGGCTGCAAATTCATTTTTATTAGAGTTTTGTTTTGACAAGAATTACCAATTAATGAGATTTCAGAAAATGAAATGTTGATTCAGAACATGAAAAATGTTTGTGGAACATTTGTGTCTTCCATAAAATGCTGTTTTGCTTTACATGAATGTATGTATCTCTTTATTGAATTCTTGACTTTAGACTTCTTTTACCAAAATGTTTGAAACCTGAGTTTGTTGTACCATAAGAGAATGGTCAAATCTCCTTCGGGGTGCTAGGAAAATGTTGGCTACTAAAGGCAAGCAAGATAATCTCTTTGAAAGTCCATCAAAATTACCTTTAATTTCAGAGAGCTACAAGATGTCTCAATGTGCATGTTTCTCTATTAGAAATACACGTTTCTCGTTTGTAAAAGATGACCTGTGTCTGTCTTCTCTCTTTATATTGTAAGGGGTTTGCCTTTTTCATTTTTGTATTCTCAGTGTCTGATACACAGTAAAGAAGGGATACATGTTTGCTGAATTTGTGAGCTGGAACGTTATGTGGCAAGCAAGACACTCTTACTATAAGCTACCTAACAGCATTTTTTGAGTCATGAACACTAACTTTGCACCTGGTCAGGGGGAAGCCTAGGCTGAGCATCTTAAGCACTGCTAGGTTGCCAGGCCAGGTGCTAATCCAAAAAGAAAGCAAAGGCCAAGTATATACATAGTTTCCAGAGCCAAGATCAACAAATACAGAGAGGTCGTCTCCAAACAGTTAAGTTCAAATGTGTAATGGGTGAAAAGTCAAACAGAGATCCATGAAAGAGTGTGTAATGGGAAAAATCTCCAAAGTCAGTGACCTGGGCAAGTACGTTATGGTTGGTTTATCATATAGACCGGTATACTTGGAGGGAGGTTTAGGTATTTAAGACTACAGGAAGCAAATGGACTATATTCACTTTCATGGATTATTTTATTATTACAACTTTATTTAGACAGGGCTCCAGAGGATATATCAATGGTACTTTCATATTGGGTAACTGAAGAGAGTTTACTAAAGGGACTGTTTTTAAAGGAAGGGTCAAGGTTGAGGGAAAGCAGTATTAGTATTGAAGTACCCTGGAGTTAATAACAGAGGAGTGCTGTTACCACCAGCCTCAGGCCTGAAGAATGAAGACAGGGAGCTGCCAGGACCTCTAAGAAAGCTTTATGGTGAGGGCTGTCCTGTGTGCTGTAGCTTGGGAGGGAGTCAGGGTAATATGAATCTTGACATCCTTCTTGCACCTGGTCAGAAGCCAGAGGGCAAGGGAGTCAGTCTACACAGTCTGCCATCCCAGTACAGGGCAAGCTGGAGATGGACAAATGGATCTAGAGGGGCAAATAGAAAACATCCAGCATAAGAACTTTGCGATTTTCATTTTGAGCCAGTGAGGAGAGGGGAAGTGAAATAAAGCAAAAAATTCATTCAATGAATGTTCCATAAATGTTTATGTAGTGACTTCTGTGTGTTATGTAGGCTTGCAGGTGCTTGGGGGCACAAGAGTGAGCAAAACAGACCAAGTTCCCTGCCTTCGTGGACCTTACGTGCCAGTGTAAGGAGAGCCAGGCAATAAATAGTAAACATAACAACTGAATTTTCCAGTATGTTAGGTTATAGTCTATGGACAAAAAGAAAAAGAACAAGAGAGGGGAACTGGGAATGTGAAAATGGACAGGCAGTTTTCAGTATAAAATCGGGCACTCAGGGAGGGACTGACTCATTGAGGTGATGGTTGACTGGAGACTTGAAAGAAATGAGGGGTGAGCCTTGCATTACCTGGGGGAAGAGTTTCAGAGACAGGTAAAGGACAGCGCAAAGGCAGAAGAAAAGTGAGCAAAAGGGAGGTGGGAGGAATGAGGTCTGAGATGTCAAGGGCATCTCATCTTATGGGGCTGTGCAGGCCACTCCAGAGACCTCGGCTTTTACATGAACAGATGAATGCCAGGGTGGCATTATGGGCAGAGTGGTGACGTGATCTGACATTTTGTTTTATTCTTAAGGTTTTGGCCGCCATTTTGTGAGTGGATTGCAGGGGGCAAGAATAGAAGCAGGACAGGTTGCCATCTTTAGGCAGGAGATGGTGCAGGCCACACAGGAGAAAGTGAGACATGCTCAGATTCCAGACAGATTCTGAAGGTAGAGTCAGGATTTTCCCATATAGGTGATGTAGACTTAGAGAGAAGTGACAGATCCACGGCCATTACTTCTGTACTAAAGATCTGCAGGGATGGGGCAGGCAGGCTGCAGGTGTAGCTGAATTTAGGAGAATGGAATTGTTAACCTGAAGAACTGAAGGCCCAGCTAGGTATCAGTTAGGAGTAAGTAAAAAACACAAAAAACAGGGCATTGGGTGTGAGTGTGAACTAATTTTCCAGGAGAGACAGAGAATCTCTGGTGATGTGGAGCCCTCTAGTGGCCAAGCATATTATTAATCTCCAAGGAATTCTCTCTGTATCTCAGAAGCACACTCTTGAAAATAGTTGTGTGGGTTGTAGTTTTCTTTTGAAACAAGTAAGAATAAATCATGCAGCTATTCCTTTTATACTCACAGTGAGAGGGAAATGTTATCAGACTCAGTATTGGAAGGCTAGAACTATAAACTAGTTTAGCAAATGGTTGATAGTTACCTGGACTACTTTGAGGTTGTCAGTGTGCCCAGACCTCCTGGTCTAGGTTAGAGGCTTGGAAGTGATACATCCTGGGAAGCAGGAGTCAGTTGAGCTGGGATGGGCACTTACGGGCATGAGGAGTGTGAGGACGGATAGCAAAGTGAAGGTGGGAGACAAGGAGGTTGTTAGGAGAAATGTCAGTGGTTTGTCACAAAAGGTACCATACTTATCTCTCCTTAGGTCAAACACTAGGGACCATAGACTAATTTCTCACCAGTCCATTCTCCCATGCTGTTCCATTGCCAAAGCCAGAATTCTGGACTGGGTCTGTGTCTATGTCAGGATGGGCAACAAACCTGTGATTTATTCCCCCCAAATATCCCTTGATTTGTCCCCTTTTTCTCCCCTTCTGTTGGGGCTGCCTTAGACCATTGTCTACTTATTTGGATTATATCAAGCCTCTTAACTGTTTTCCCAGCCTTTTATCACTGAACCTCTCCAATTGTATACCCCGTTATTTTCTACTTAAAATTTTTCACAGGGTCTCCCATTTCCATCAGGATGAAATCCTGATTTCTTGGTATGTGACACCTGTGACAGGTGACAAGCTGGCCTGCCTTCTACCTCTCTTGCTCCCTTTTGCTTTCATCCATACTGCAGTCACACTCAACATGGAGCTTGTCCCACCACTGTGCACCTTTGCAAAGCTGCCCACCTGCCTTTTTGGATCATTGCTTCCACACCTCTACTCTGCTCTCAAAGTCTTTTATCTTCAAGTCTGTTCAGGTGTCATTTTCCATAAGCCTTTTCTGGACCTCTTTGTCCTTTGTCGTGTGACTTCAGTGTTCTCATAGCCCTTGATGCAGACCTCTTAGCACATCTCCCCTTCTGTTGTAATTATAGTTTTACATGTTTATCCCTTGATATCTCAGAGCCCCCCGTGGCCCAAGACCTGGGATACTAGCCCTGGGTGGGGGGGTGCGGGGGGGCAGTAAGAACTTAGTAAAGGACTGTGGGATAAGTGAACCATGTAGGTGACCGAGGTTGCAGAGAGGAGAGGCCGTCAGAGCACTCGGGGAATTAGGAGAGAGAGATCATAAAAGAAGGCTTCTATTTGTGGGAGGTGTTCTGGGAGGCTTTATCAGTGTATTTCTGTCTTTTAAAAAAACCTTATCATAGTATTATGTAAGTAACACAGGAAAGTAATAATATCACAGGTATGAAGTTTGAAGGATCTTTACAGGCTGCAGACCCATGTAACCAGCCCCCAGATTCTTTCAGTGGAACATGACCAGTACCCCGGAAAGTCCCTCTCACGCTCTTTCGAGTCATTGTTCTTTTTTCCTACCACTGAACTTGAGCATTATCCTCACTTCTGATCGTATCCATTCGTCTTGTGTGACTTTGAACTTCATATAGAAGGAATAGTTCAGTAAGTACTCTCCTGTGGTTCTTTTGCTCACATTTTCCCTGTGAGAGCCCTCCATTGTTGCAGGGGTTGTAGCTGATTCCTTCTCACTGCTCAGTTTGTCTGCTCTGCTGTGGAGTAGTACTGGGGAGGCTCCACGTTTGACCAGGATAGTGCGACCGAGTATCCTTGTCTCCTGGGGAACATACTTATGCATTCCTGTTGGATGTAGCCCGAGGAGGAGAATTACTGACAAGGTGTGTCCGTATGTTCAGCATCTATAGATACTGCTGTTAATCTTTCAGAAGTGGTTGGATCAGTTGACATTCTTTTCTTCATGTGTGAGAGCTCTGGGTGTTCCACATTCTTACCAGCATTTGGTATTTACTTTTTTTTTTTAATTTATTTAAAGATTTTATTTATCTGTGTGTGTGAGAGAGAGAGAGAGAGCACACAAGCAGGGGGAGCAACAGGCAGAGGGAGAAGCAGACCCCCGCTCAGCAGGGAGCCCAACATGAGCCGAAATCAAGAGTCAGATGGTTAACCAACTGAGCTGCCCTGTTCTTCTCCCTTTTAAGTATGAGAATGCATGTTCACTTTTTAGGACAGAATGAATTTCTCTGTTTCCAGTGCAGGTTAAGAGAATGGCGTTGCCTCTGCATTTACGTACGCCTTCAGAGCATAGAGCAGGATCCAGTCTGCCTTACTTCTACCCTATTATCACTTGGGGGCAGTGGAAAGAGTGAAAGGTGTAGGGCAGACTTGTAGGACTAACGTGGGTTTGAATACCAACTATGTCACTTACTGCCCAAGATATCTGTTGGCAGAAATCACTGACAGGTCTTGAGTTTTAATTTCCTCAGCTGTAAAATAAGAAAAGAATAGCCACCTTGCAAGGCTCTTTGGGTGGTAGGAAACTACAAGAGAACATGGGCTCCCTGCCCAGCAGAGAGGATTCCTTTGAATGAATAATACTCCATGTTTTCAGAAGTCAGGGATATTAGTGTTCTAGCCAATGTTCCTTTGATTGCAAGTTGCTTGCATTTTTCCTCTAGGGTTGACAACTTTGGGCTGGGCCTTTTGCTTCGATCCAAGCAGATAAAACGCATGGTCTCTTCATACGTGGGAGAAAATGCAGAATTTGAACGACAGTACTTAAGTGGTGAGTTAGAAGTAGAGCTGACACCTCAGGTAAGAAAATTTCTGTGCTTCTCTTTTATAATAGTAACTTAGTTTAAAACTTCCCTATTTCCCTCCAGGAATTTTGTTTTGCAAGAGAGGTAAGGCAGAGAGTATGTGATTTTGCCAGGCCAAGGAAATTTGTTTGTAGGTCACACCTTTGGATTGCTAGAAGCCCAGTAGCCTCTGTTGCTGTGCACTGAACAAGGGAGGTATTTCTAGTGAACTATATCCAGGCTACAGGGTAAATTTTTAACTTTGGCACTGCGGTGTGCCATTTTTCTTGCTGAAATGCTTGGGGGTTGTCCCAAGAGTCCGTTTCTGTGAAACATACAATTAGAAATATGTGAGGAATATGTTCTTGCTGAGATATCAGGAAAGTGAAGTCCTTGGAGGGTGAAACTGGCCATGTCATGGAATATGCTGGAATCAGAGCCCAGGTCTCCAGGGAATTGATGTTCCTTACCAAGCAAGCAATTACTATACTTAAATCCAGCAAGTTTCCATTCATTTCAGAAACTGTGTCTTAACTGGCTAAAGAGTTTGTCATAGAGGAAACTTTTTGAAGCCATTTGAGTAAAACTAGCCATTTGAGTAGAACATAGAGGAAACTTTTTTAAAGCCATTTGGGTCTACAGGTTATCTGCATTGGTCTTCTTAATTTGACATCATCTGCCTTCATCTCTGAAATTGAACCCACCACTCTGCTTTATTTTTGTCAACAGAGTTATTGTTACCACCGACTTCACTAAATCGGTGATAATGTGAGATAGCAACATTTTAAAAATCAATGATGGGCTCCAGTATAGGCTTGTCCAGAAAGAGTACACAGCAGAGAACTTTTCTACCTGAGGCTTCACAGCATTATTCACATCACAGCCGATCATCCTGCAGTGCTGGCTATTGTGCTTGTTGTAAGCCTTGCACTGTGCCTGGTCTTTATCCGGTTTTTATTGAAAGTTTCTTGAAAATAATGAAAGGTATCCTGTCTTAGTCTGCTTGCAAGGCTATTAAAAAATACCACAAAATCGGTGGCTTGGACAAGAGGAAGTGATTTCTTATTGTTCTGGCAACTGGGAAGTACAAGGTCAAGTACAAGCTAATGTGATTCTTGGTAGAGAGGAGGCGGGGGAGGGAGAGAGCAAGAGCAAGTAAGGACTCGGGTCTGTTACTGTAAGGACACTAATCTACTGGATCAGGGCCCTACCATAGGACATCATTTAGCCTCAGTGACTTCTGTAAAGCCCTGACTCTAAATATGAGTCATGTTGGGGGTAAGTGCTTCACCACGTGAATGTGATGGGGACACAGTTCAGTGCATTGCATATACTTTTCCTCTTCACATTATAGATTGAGATACCTTTCCCTTGGGTTGTGGAGACCTTGAAAATAACCTGTCAATTACTTCTGTTATCTTTTACATTATTCCTTCTTTTGTCAGAGGGCGTATACATGGGAATTCCTTAGTATTTCTTTTATGTTCCTTCTTTAAACTGAAAGAGATCAGTGTCTCTCTCCCCAGCTTAGTGGCAGATAAATAAACATTGGCTCTGGCAACGTGTTTTGTAGCCTGTAAGCCAGAGAAGTGTTGATGAAGTGGTAGGGATTAGGACTCCTTTGGGGTTTGGATGTAGGGGGTTGGTTGTACCTGCAAAGAACCTGTCTGTAGAAATTGTCCACTTTTAGGTCCTTGCCCATGTAGATAGAGAGCAGGAATAAAGTATTCAGGGAGGGCAGACATAAAAAATATTTTATAGTTGGGTGTATTGTTATGGTTGATTTGATGATTTAATCTGTGAATGTTATTAACTTAAAATACAATACAAAACGGAGTTATCTCTATTAGATAGAATAAAGAAACTGTTAACTGGAAGACTGTCAGTTGTGCCTCAGATCCTGCCTACCCCAGATTATCCCACCTACTTCTGACACTGTATCTGATGTCCCAACTTTCAGTCCCTTCTTTGAGTTTAGTACTTAAAAGGACCCAGTTAAAGTAGAAAATTGTTTTCAGGTTGAGATAATTTCAACATAATATTATTAAGACCTAAACCAGTTCTTACTACTGATTGACCAGTTATGTAGTATGAATATGACATAGCTAGACTGTAACAATGGGTTTCAGGGTTAGGGTGGGTGATTGGAGATATTTAGGGCCAGAGTTATTCCGCTATGGGAGAACTGGGTTGGAAAGTAGTTGGGGGTAGGGGGAGCTAGGGAAATCAGGTCTAGACCGCTGGTACCTAGGAAGGGAATAAAGATGATCAAAAGAAGATCCAAAGAAATTTCGCATACAGTTGTTTCTACTCTGAGATAAAATTTGAAGTATTCTTAGCTTTTAAAAACCAAATTACCTGTATGTTGTACTCTTTGCCTAACTTTTGATTTTTCCTTAGATAATGTAGTAGATAAAATGCTTATAAGAATATTTTATTTTATTTTATTAAAGATTTTATTTATTTTATTTGACAGAGATCACAAGCAGGCAGAGAGGTAGGCAGAGAGAGGAAGGGAAGCAGGTTCCCCGCCGAGCAGAAAGCCCGATGCGGGGCTCGATCCCAGGACCCTGGGATCACAACCTGAGCTGAAGGCAGAGGCCTTAACCCACTGAGCCCCCCAGGCGCCCTTTATAAGGGTATTTTAGATAAACTCTTAAGTAAATGAATATATTATTATTATCTAATAATGCATTGTTATGCATCATAAACTTCAGGCTATATTTGCGTAGGGCACACAGTAAAACACAAAATTTACATACATGTTTTTAAATATATTTAGTGATATATATCAGATTTGAAAATTGATTTTAGAATATTACAAATAAACTGATAGAGAATATGGTGTCAAGAGAGCAGTGGGAGACCAGAAAGCTGAGAGCACAATGATGCAAAGAAGCAGTTGCATTTGAATGTGGATTAAGAATTGAGACATTGTTGTCTGGAGGGACAATACTTGTTTTCAGTTAATCCAGCATACAGTGGTAGCGAAACACACTGATAATACAGGTACTGTTTAGAAAGAGAAGCCTCTAGAGAGAGGAACCGTGTCTGCAGATGTTTCTGTACCTGCACGGAAGTGTGCTTGATGAACCTCTTATTGTGTGTTGGTCGCTCACTTGTAGGGCACGCTTGCAGAGCGGATTCGTGCAGGTGGGGCTGGAGTTCCTGCATTTTACACCAGCACCGGGTACGGGACCCTAGTGCAACAAGGAGGGGCACCGATCAAATACAACAAAGATGGCAGCATTGCCATTGCCAGTAAGCCAAGAGAGGTAAGACTTGGCCCTTCACCCAGGTGACACTGGAATACCCCCTTTTATAGCTTAGGATTCCAGGTGGACTCAGTGGGTAGATAAGATAAAATCTGCTGCGTGTGAGAAGAGACACTGTTCTCCATTTATGTGCGTTTGGCACGTAAAATTTCTACCTAAAGCTGAGCATCTGCCAATAATTAAAAATCACATAGAGAAACCAGAATAAGTAAATGAGAAGAAAAGAAACTATGTATGTGTGAGTCAAGATTAGTTTTATGGTGGGTTTTAACAAACGTAGGAGCATTTATAACTTCTGATCATGTTCATGTGGAAAAGAGAGTAGGTGTATGATATATATTGTATTAAACTTTTAATTCTCAAGCCCTTTCTAGATGTGGGTGAAGGAGAAAAAAAAAAGCCAAGGACATCACAGGTTTGTTTGTCTACAGTTCTGAAAAGAAGGGGTCAGTTGTAATTACATAGTAAAACAGAGCATTCATTCTGTCTCCTTTATCCTTCATTTTGTATACTGGACATACTTGAGCTGACTGAATAATTTAGTTTTATTTAAAGTGCTGGATAGGATGGAGTGCCTTTATACTGGGTAACTTCACTCACATATTAGAAAAGAATATGACTCGACATACAGGTATTTGAGATACTCAGATTTGAGCTAGTTGTAATAATTACACAGGCCAATATTCCATTACTGTATTTTTAGTCCCTCTCCCTTCCCCCAGCCATGTGGTTGAAGAGCATTAGTTTAGGCTGCAGAAATGCTGAGCTTAGCTCTAAGGAAATGACAGCTTAGTAAATCAAGGAATCTCTTACCACTTGCTTTTTGTGGTTTTTATAATTTTTTTTCTTTTTTTTGCTTATAGTGATGTAAGTTCTGAACCTCCATGTTTTGAGAAAAGATAAAAAGTCATTGAACATGCCCCTTGCTGTTCAGTGTTTGTCTCTAGCAGCGTCCTCCATCTGGAGCTTTTCCTTTCTGCTTAGAATGACCTATATTGACTCAAAGCTTTGATTAACATTTTTTTATATTCTATCTTGTTTCTTTCTTTACTGCCTAATTAGGTTTAAAAAGTTTTTGACAAAATAAGACAGGAGCCTAATTTTTAAGATGGATCTTAGTAATTAGATGATGCCCAAAACAAGTAGGTTAATACTTCAAGAGTTTGCTAGAAGTTAGAGCATTAACTTGCCCTGGGAAAACCTAGGATAGACTGGAGTCTGTCCATACTTGGGTATGGTAGAAAAGGGGATGATCTAGACCAAGTCCCCGACTAATGGAGGAACTGACAAGGACTGAATTAATAAACACAAAATGTCAATAATGAAAGTGCTGTGAAGAAAAATCGAGTAAGGTGTAAGGGCAGGGAGAATGGTCACTGACCAGGGAAGGTGTTCCAGATTGGGTCACGGGAAACCTCTCTGAGGAAGTGACAGTTGGTAGACATCACAATAAAACAGGAGAATGAGTGGGCAAAGATTATTGGGTTGTGCTCTGGTCAGAAGGAAGAGGAAGGACGTGGTCCTTAGGCAGGCTAGCCCTGTTTGTGGAACAGCAGGGCAGTGAGACTGGAACAGAGTAAATGAGGCAGAGAACAGTATGATGGGAGGCTGAAGGGAGGTGTGAACCAGATCACATGAGTTTGGTTTTACTGAGTGGTGAGAGGACAGCAGAGAGTTCAGAGGTGGGAGGGTGATGTGATCTGAGTTACATTTTGGAAGGATCACTGTGGCTGCCTGGTAGAGTTTTTTGGTATTCTAAGAACAGAAGCAGTGAGCAAGTGAGGTGGTTAACAGCAGAGCTTGTGGGAGATGGTTGGAATCAGGACATGTGTTGATAGCAGAGCTAGCAGGATCTACCAGAGGATTGCCTGTGGCGTGTGAGGAATGGCCAGAATCAAGCATACTGCTTACTGAGATGGGCAAAGTATGGGGGTAATCAAAGAGCCTTGTCAGGGACTGTGTGCATTTGAGACATCCTTTAGGCTCCAGCGGAAGTTGCTCAGTCATCTCCAGCTTGGGAAGGGTTTAGACCTGGGATAGGAGCCTTGGGAGTCTTCAGCATGTAGTATTGAAATCTGTGAGGCTAGCTGAGTGCCTAGGGCTGGAGTACAGGTAGTAAATACCTCTTTTGTATTTAAAGGGTGGGGAGAGGAAAAGGAGCGGTGAAGAATGGGAAAGTGTCTAGTAAAGTGCAGAGAAACCGAGGGGAGTTTGAGAACTTGAAAGACAAGGGCAGTTTTACAAAGGAGGGAGTGATCAGTTAACAGGACAGGGCTTTGAGCTTTGGGTTTAGAAACATGGAGGTCATTGGTGACCTTAAAGAATAATTTTTCTGAAAGAGAGGATTTTTCTGGAAAGGTGGAAATTTGATTGGAGTGGATTCAAGAAAGGGATGAAAAAAGAGAAAGTGGTAACCGGGAAACACACAGCTCTTTCCAGTGAGTGTAATAGCTAGTATGGCAAAATCATTCTCTTCCCTGTTTTAAAATTTTAGAATGGCTAGCATCAGCAGCTGCTGGTTTGTAGACCCATCAGGAAACTGTATAATTGGAATAGGGGAAAAAAAGTCAATTTTTTCACATTGCCTTGGACTAGCATATATTTAGATCTGTATGTAATTTTCTAGATCTGTATGCAACATAACTCCTCTGTCATCCTTGGTGTTTTCGGTAATGACTTTGAAATGCATGAAACTCTTTAAAAAGCTGTGTATTGATGTGAAGTTTATGAATATCTTTCATATGATTTGTCTAAGTTTCACATTAGTGAGATCTTCCTTCTTCGGGAATCCCCTGGATTCATTAATAGTCTCTAGCAGGAACGTGGGATAAGGTCTTTAAGGAAGCTGTTCTTTAAGAAAGGATTTCTGCTTTAAACCGTGGTTAAAGAAAAGTAGGATAGCGCCAACTTTGTCCCGCAGCTTTCTGTAATATGCGTGCGCTGTGTCCACTAGGGGGTGGTGTCGGAACGAGAATGGAGTTCTGCCTTCCTGTGTGGGATGGAGCACGGCGCGCAGACGTTCTTCCCTCTCTTCTTTGTTTCAATTCCCAGAGCTAAATGCCCAGGCAGAAAAAAGGAACAAAATGCCACGACCTAGTTTTACTTTATGCTTCTTCTCCCCTCTCCCCACTCCATCTGTAGTAGAATTGAAAGACAATACACGTACAAAAATCAATACCATTCCATTAGACCAGTGATGATGGAGAGGAGGTATAACAGAAGAACACAGAATACTCATAGTAACATCAAAAACCATGAAATACCTATGAATAAGCCTAAAAAACATATACAAACCTTTTTTTTGGGGGGGGGAATTAAAAGCAATTCTCAGAGGTAAAAGAAGACTTTAGAAAATATAGGCATATATTATGCTCCCAGGTGGAAAGCTATGGCATGTCAGTTCTCCAGTTTCATCTGCAAATTCCAGGAATTCCAATTAAAATTTCAACTGACAGTTATAAATAGGAGAGATGAATGGATTTTTATAACTTTTATGTACAAAATACATTGCCTATTTTACTCAGCTTATATAGTTTTGTCCCTCCTGCCCCAGGGGGAGGGAAAGATGGGCTATTTTCTATATTATATATACTTAATATATATAGTAATGTATATAATATATGAATGATAACAAATAATAAAAACATGTAAATGATGTATAATATATAAATATATTAATATATAAATATAAATAATAACAAATAATAAAAAGAGTGCTAACGTATAGCCTATGCCTTAAACATACAGAACTTTCAGTTCCTCAAGTTTACCAAGCTCTCTTGCTGCTGAGTCTTCACACACGCTGTTTCCTCGGTTCCCCCTCCACCACTTCGACTAAATCCTAGTTGCCTCCCACTACTCGCCCTTGAGGTCTCTGTTTAGATTGTTCTCTCTTGGAGAAACCTTCCCTGACAAGGCTTGTATCCGTATTCTCTGCGTCTGTCAGAGCACACACCTGACAATGCCTTCTTTGTCTCCTGCAGGTGAGAGAGTTTAATGGTCAGCATTTTATTTTGGAGGAAGCAATTACTGGAGATTTTGCTTTGGTGAAAGCGTGGAAGGCAGACCAAGCAGGAAACGTGATTTTCAGGTAGTGTGATGGTTTTTAAAAAAAAAATATTAACAAAATGCATGTCAAGAACTTTACATTTCCTAAATTATGATTAGAAAACAGTTATCTTGCTGTGTTTGCTGTTTAAAAATTCATGCGAAAAGTAGCTTACAATCAAGTCCACAGGTCAATGTGTGTATGATGTGGTGTACTTAGGGGAGTCTGTTCTGATTGGATGGTGCCCACATTGCACTGCTTGGTAGCTATTTTGAATCAATTTACCCTTGTGTATAGTCACGTACAAACTATTTTTTTCCATGTGTATTTTAGTTGCCAGGAAAAGTTACAGTGTTGAGACATACTTAGCAAATGTGAGAAAAAGCACACAATTATATTTAATTTTTTATATTATTATTAATATGCATTACCTAAAATGTCTAAATTTTTTTGATATTCTGGAAAGATGTTGCTAACAACCATTTAGGTCTGTTCTTTTCCAGTCCTGTTGGTGTCTACTAGGAAATACTTAAGTAGGTTTTATCTGAAAAGTTGATTAATCTTGATAGTCCTAAACTTTCATTCTGTTACTTGGATAGCCACAGATATTAAGCCATAGCCTTAATAGATTTCAAAGTCTTTTGATTACCCTGAGCGTACTAAATACTAAGTATTTAGTATGTTGGATTTATACATTATATGGTTGTTTTGAAAATTGTATCATCTTTGAATATACATGTACACGTCTTGAAGACTTTGCCTGTTAGCTTACAGAAATAGTTTTCTTTCTTATAATATGGTCATTTACTGTTAGTAATAATTTTTATCTTTACTGAATCCACCTCTGGTGAGATCACAGTTAAATTCTCAGTGACTATTCTCATGTTTTTGTTCATTTCTGAAGCTCTTATATCAGTGCTGTATTTGATTTTTTTGAATTCAACCAGGTTTTGATTACAACTGATCTTGGCAGTTACACATTTTGCATCATGCCTGCCTTACTTGACACCTTGGTGTAATGTTTGCAAAGTTTAGTTGCATTTTATTTTTTTTTAAAATATTTTATTTACTTATTTGACAGAACGAGAGATCATAAGTAGGCAGAGAGGCAGGCAGAGGGAGAGGGGGAAGCAGGCTCCCCACTGAGCAGAGAGCCCAGCGCTGGGCTAAATCCCAGGACCCTGAGACCATGACCTGAGCCCAAGGCAGAGGCTTAACCCACTGAGCCACCCAGGAGCCCTAGTTCAGTTGCATTTTAAAAAAGATGAATGAAATTGTATAGAAGCAAATGGAAATGAATTATCTAAACTATTTCCATGAGTTTATCGGGTGTTTGGTTGCCTGGCTCTGTTATCTGAAGACTGCATTGACTTAGCCTGTGGTTACTGATAGGAGATGAGACTTCTCATCAGCAGTGGTAAAGTGACTCAGATTCTTAAGATTCTGACTGCTAGGATGACCTTCACTGTTAATGGGACAATTGGTAAAAGGTCTGTCTAGGCCATTGTTTTGCAGCCCTGCACACCTTTGCATCTGGCCACACTGCCAGAGCTTTCGATGCTGGACATGCTGGATGAATCCAACTTAGCAACCTGTGACAGTACCCAAGGACTTCTGTCTCAGGGACACACCTGTCTTTAAATTTATCCTTGAATCTAAGTGAGATAAACATTGGTGGCCTAAAAACACCAGTAAAAGAGAGATATAATTCATTTCCCTTTATCAAATAAGCATTTTTTTTTATCAACTTACACTCTCAAACAAAAAAAATAACATTAAAATTTTTATGGATGGCAGTGAGTGATGCATTAATTTAAAAACTTGAGTGCAAAATCATCAGCAAAATTGGCACTTTCTGGAAATTTTTACACCTCAGGGTCTAATGTGGGTGTTGTACTTCAAAAAATTTCATTAGAATTTGGTCCCCCGGAATGATCTTTGTAGATGACTCACACATTACCAATGAATGTTTCATTTTATTTCAGCAATAAGTTTCTCTTTAATAGATATAATTACTATACCTTCCCTCATGTAAAGTACTGGGTACTTTTTTAATATTTGACAAGAGCAGGTTTGGTGAAATATATAACTGTAGAAACAAAGTGGGATCCCAGTTAAAAGATTTAGGCAAATTAGTTTTAAATAGAGTAGCTTTATTAATATCTATTTTATCTTTCTGTATGTGATCTATATGTTGAACATGAAAAATAGTCCCTCTTTCCTTCAACTCCATAGAAATTGTGATTGAGTGAAGTAGCCATTGCTTTTATTTATAAAATTATTTTAACACTTATGGAAAATATGATACATTCTTTTAAAAGTTCCATAGATTTTTAGTTAATAGAAATTCTTTTAATCTATAAAGCTGAGAGAAACTCTTCTTATTTTTGGTCTTCTTTTCCCACTTTCCCTGACTCCTAATATAGGAAAAGTGCAAGAAATTTCAATTTGCCAATGTGCAAAGCTGCAGAGACCACAGTGGTAGAGGTAAGAGAAGAGGTTGTTTCTGCTTTCCAGAGGTTGCTTTTTAAGCTTGCTATTATATATTAGTTCAGAAAATATATAACAGTTCTTTTGTCTTCTGGAGGGCAAACAATGACTGCTTTTAAATTTTGGATATCTAAGGATTCTATTTAAATATGTATTAGTTGAGGGACACCTTGGGTGACTCAATTGGTTAAGCATCTGCTTTCAGCTCAAGTCATGATCCCAGGGTCATGGATCAAATCCCACATCAGGCTCCCTGCTCAGTGGGGAACCTGCTTCTCCTCCTACCCTGCTGCTCACTCTCTCTCTGTCTCTCTGACAAATAAATAAATAAAATCTTAAAGAAATATATGTGATAATTGAAATTTTACTGTAACATTGGCTTTCTGCTTGGGTAGGGTCTCACTGGAATGCTCTCTTTGGGATCAAGCCATGAGACTGGTTAACGTATAACAGTCCTTTGGTACTTGAATAAAATAGGACTCCTTAGGTAAAATTATAGGATGAATTTTTATATAGAGAATCCCAGAAGAATAGTTGAATTGTATCATTATCTTACTGTGTTTGATACTATGAATTCTTTAAGGAAGAAGGAGTGTAGTACAAGTAATTGGCTTTGATGTGGTTCTGTTTGGAGCATTTGAATTAAGGAACTAACTGCCTCTTCTTTGGACATCTCATGGTGTGGGAGATACTTCACTAATTCCTTTCTAGGGCTAAAGCTCTGGGACAAAAATAGATGGCTTGCCACCCAAACATGCCATTTTGTTTATATGTATTTGAACCTGAAAGGAGACTTCAAAATGATTCTTAACTTGAGGCTTTGAGAATCACCCTGGAACCAAATTTTCATGAAAGTTTGAGATAGTTTGTCTTTGGGAGAGCTTTATAGGAACCTGTTATGGGATCTGGAAATGAGAATATATGTTTGAGGTTTTTCTCATGATGGTAGTGTTGTATGTGGCATCTTTGACTCCTTGCATACTTTTTGGCCAAGGTGGTATCTCATAGGGGCAGCATAGTGGTATTTTTGAAAAATCAAATGTTAGAATTCTGTTCCTCTCTTGAATAGTGAAATATGTTATTTTTAAAGTTCTGGAGGATGTGGTACTTCCAAAGCAGGCATGGTGGTTTCTTTTGAAATGGCTTTTGTGTATTTTCTGCATTCAAAATGGACAATGTGGTTTACTCTCACTGCGTAATTTATTTTTTTTAATTTATTAAATAATCTTAATGACCTGTCCATAGCACATCTACATACTACCACTGAAAAAAAGCCTATAACCTAGCTTAAAATAATTGGTAGTTTAACCCTGTTGATTTTACGTGCTTCTGTAACACCTCCTGGAACTAATATTCCGTCTTTGAATACCAAGGGCATTATGCATCGTCCTGGCCAAAGTTCTTCTTTTCTTCTTTTATAATCTGGTTCTTTTCAGCCAATCTTATTTCTTCTAAGAACAGAAAATGACCCTCTAGTGTCTGAGAATCACTGTAGATAACTAGAAAAGGGAGGAGTTGTTTTTGTTTTTTTTTTTTTTAAGATTTTTATTTGTTTATTTGACAGACAGAGATCACAAGTAGGCAGAGAGGCAGGCAGAGAGAGAGAGAAAGTAGGCTCCCTGCTGAGCAGAGAGCCCGATGTGGGGCTCGATCTCAGGACCCCGGGATCACGACCTGAGCCAAAGGCAGAGGCTTTAACCCACTGAGCCACCCAGGTGCCCCAGGAGTTGTTTTTTGTTTTGTTTTGTTTTGTTTTGTTCTTGTTTTTGTTTTTGTTTTTGTTTTTATTTTTGTTTTGCATAAGGGATAGGGAGGTCAATTCCCTTAACTGAGCCTGTAAATATGGTAAAGGCTAGCCCCCTCCTTCTCTGAGAACAGACATCTCTATCTGTCACTGTACTCTTTTCTGCTAAATGTAGACTCACTGTGGGATCCTTTTCAATACAGTGTTTCCGTTAGCTACTCCCAATTTACTATACCTACAATGTCCAGCATGGTGGCCACTAGCACATGTGACGTTTAAAATTTAAATTAATTAAAATTAAGATAAAATTCATTTTCTCTTCAGTAGCTGCATAGGGCTAGTGACTACTGTCAACGATAGTGTCAACACGTAGAACATCATCACTGTGAAAATTTGATTGGACAGAGCTTAGTTTTGATGATCAAGATGAAATCTAATTTGTCATTCTATCTTAGGAATCTAAGCAGAACAGCTTTTAGGTAATGGATTATCATAAGCTCCATGGTAGAAGAGGTCCATATGCTCATAACTTGAGTTATAAAAACTGTGTTCTCAAAAAAGGAAAATCATTTGGAATTGGGGATGGGAGTATTTTCTGATATGACGAGTCCAGTTTGACTGTGACTTTTGTATTATTCTGAGTCTGGTGAGTACTCTGGACCTCCAGCTCCTCCTGTTTACTGTGTTCTGTGCACTGTGTTACCTGCATGGACCTCCTGGATTCTCTAATTCTCTTCTGTTCTGTCCTGCTTTATTTGATGCTGATCCTAGTGGGATGGATGATTGTGAGCTGGTTTCTGCAGTGTGGTATCAAACAGGAATCTTCAGAGATCATCAATTACCCACTTTTTTCCTGCCTTCTAGTTATTAACAATATTAATAGCTACTGTTAATCAAGTATTTGTTATGTATTAGTCACTGCCGTATTCTTTATGTACATTATTATTGTTGTAATCCTCATAATAATCTTAAAAGGTAGGAACCAGTATTATCCTTATTTTACAGAAAAGAAATTTAAAGTACAGAGAGGGTTAAATATGTGACCTGATGTCACACAGTTAACACAGCTAGGTAGACCCAGAATTACAGAGAGATTGATTCCAGGTATCTGCTCTTTTCCATTATTTTATGAAATAACTCTCAAATCATCATAAATGGATGATTTTTTCAAACTTTTTGAAAGATACTGAATCTCTGGAAGTCATCCATTTCAATGATAACTATTAGAATCAAGCAGAGAGCTCTTTGGCTAATTTATTCCTCTCTCCTATTCTTCCTTGCCAGCCATCCTGATCATGGTCTTTTTCTCCTCCACGACTGTGTACCTTGGAGCTGGCTTTGCGAAAAGCTCGTCCTGGGATCAGTAGCTCTCTGGGTCCGTTCAGTCTTCACCTCAGTTCATTCTATCTTGTAGCCTCTTTGAACCTTGCAGCTCTCCACAAATTTCCCTTAAATATGGTGAAGGTCTGTTCTAGTATTTTCAGACAGTCAAAAAATATTTTTGAGAACTCTCAGCTCATCTCCTTTCTCTTTTTGAAGAGGAACTAGAGGACTTTTCTGAAGCAGAGCCTGGGTTCCAGACTGTCTTCTGAAGCTCCGGGCTGCTCTGTGGTGCAGCGTCTTTGCAGCCTTTTGCTCCGTTTATGTCCTGTGATTTGATTTTTAAGGAGGGTAGAACTATAAATATCTATAATATTAATGATGGTTCCCTTAGGCATCCCAAAATTGTTTTTGGCCTTAGAAGCAGAGTGACAAAAGAACATACAGTCACCTCTTGCTTTTTTTTTCTCTTTCGTTCATAGTTTCTTCTCTAATTAATTTACAGTTAGTGTTTTCTGTCAAGAAGTAAACCAGGATGTTTATATCTTGAATTAAAGGGAGTATCCAGTTTGCTCTCAATATGTTATTTCCAGTTTCTCTAAGAGAGGAATATCCTCCTTTCCAGAACACTTTTCCCTTTCAGATGTGTTCTCCATAAGCTTTCCAGTTGTATAAAGCTAATGAGGTGACTGAGTGTGTCTGTTTTCCCCTTTAATAAAATCGATAGGAAGATTGCATTCATGTTTCTTAAAACCTGCAGCCACTTGCAGCTTCACCTCAAAGCTGTGATCTGGTGAATGCCCGTCGTACCGCCCGCCCTGCCTGCCATCACCCCCTTCTGGAACTGGGTGGCTACTGGGAAAAACAATACAAGTGGGTGCACGTGTTGGCACACATGCCAGAAAGATGTTTCTCTTTTTGGCCCAGACAGTGATATTTTTGGGCTCCTTCTCTTTGAGTGGGTGCAGTCGTCTTCCCTGATAAACTTCACAAGTTTAAGTGCAAAACCAGCCAGGGAATGACTCTTGGCATTGCATTCTGTGTGTATAATGAGAAGTGAGGACTGTCCTGTCTTTCTAAGGGAACTCATTTGGGTTTTGGAGGGGTCTTCTTATCCCTTAATTCCCCGTGAGCCCCTCTGCCAGTCTCCTGGGTGCCTATCCCACCACTTTGGATTTTCCTTGGAAGGGACCTGTTTCTGCATTTTTTAAAAAGCACCTTATAATAGAAAACCCGGGGGAGGGGTTGGAGTGCTTCAGTCAGGAGACTGTTGAGCTTTTGTCTCCTGCAAGCAGCCTGGCATGCCTGCTCTGTCAGAAAAGGTCGTCTGACTCAGCCACGGAAGGCTCTAGAGGCTGCCTGAGACGGAAACAACCCTGCTGGTTTCATCAGGGTTGTGCCGTGGCTGGTGTTAGAGGGCAGCGCGGTTTACACAGAGCCTCTTCTCTTTTAGCTGATTTCAGCTTTTAGTTAAAACAGTATATTTATGATCACAACTTGAATAGAATTATTTTTATGATATTGACATTATGGTATATTTGCATATTTGCATATGAAAGACTTGCTTCATGCAACTATTGCGTGGGTATAGCCCATGTGGGTTAAGAAGCATAATAACACATTGAACACCTGTGAACCCACCTCAGGTGAGAATTAGAAGATTGCTCATATTCCTTCTCATCTGCCTGGGTCTCCTGCAGCCATCACCATTATCAGGAATGTGGTGTTTTATCAGTCACTTTAAGAAAAATGTACTAAGTCGTAAGGTACGGACATATTGAAATTACTTCCCAGAGTGCTCTCCTAAGACTTGTGTGAGAAGAGGCAAGCTTTGGGAACTGTGACTTCTGTGTTCTGTGCTAATGCCTGGCACATGCCGTCTCTCTTTAGGAGATTAACTGGAGGAAAAAATGGCATGTGTGCCCGTCTGCCAAGCAGATGTGTGTCGTTTCTGATTGGTGGGTGAGGAAGGGCGAAGATTAATTGCAGTATAAATGGTATTAAAAATTTTTGTTTTTGATGTTTATTATGAAGAATGATGAACCTGTGCAACAGTAAACAGAAGAGGATAGTGAAGCCCCAGGAGCTCATCCCTCAGTGGCAATGACTGTCAGCCTATGGTCACGCCCGCCTCATCTACATCCCCATGTCCCTGTTTCTCCTCCTTTATTATCTGTAAAGAAATACCAGATATTATATCTCAACCACATTTTAAGGAGAGGCACTTTTCTAGCTTCTGGAAGTCCAGCAGTGACCAAACAGAGACACACCCCGCTCTCACAGAGCTTACGGTGCTGCTCAAGATAGACACGAGATACGTAAGGGAGGTATGTAGTATGCTGTATGTTGATGTGTGAAGGAAAAAAACCAAAATGCATGAAAAGTGACATGAAATGTCAGGAGAAGAAACTGAAGTTTTAGATAAGGCAGTCAGTGAAAGGCCTTGTGAGTACAGACCCGTAGGGAGTCAGGACACCAGCTCTGCAGCTCCCGGAGTGGGAGCAGTGTAGGTGGTAGGAGAAGTAGGTGGAAAGGCATGTGGCGAGAGTATTCCTGGTGGGTTTGAGGACGAGGGATGACCTACTCTCCCTTGTTCGTTGCAGGGTGGTAGGCTGAGGAGCCTCCCATTAAGGTAGCTTTCTCGAGGGGGAATAGCAATGTCTCCTTCTGAGGCTATGGGAAATAGGATTTGTATTTTTAGTTCACTTTGTAATAATGCCCAAGAGATGATTAGGCCTAAGTCTGGCTTTAGAACTCTGAGATGAATGGAGAATGGTTCTAAGATTGGAGCCTCCTGGCTCTTGTGACTCTCTGGCCTTGTTTGGAGAACTTTGCATTGATAACTCCTCTTGAATTATCTTAGCAGAAGTGATCAAACTGGTTGTTACTTCACTTTACAATTAGAAGGTTGGAACACAGTGGATTTTAGTGACATGACTTAATCACTTCAGTGGATTCTGTGAACATTTAATCTCCACCAAGCAGGCCAATTAATGTATCCATGTTTTTAGAGACTTTGGTTATCTTCCTTCCTGCTTTAGAGAACACAAAAATGCCTGAGGGATAAACATAATTCCTTTCCTTGTAAGTGTCTTTTATTCTTAATCTTGACATTGCTAATGCCTTTTGATATTATGGCTTTTAAAGCAGTGAAACTCATAATTTTTGCAAGAGACTGTAAAAAGAAAAAACATAGGTATAAACAGAAAAAAGTTAAAGCTTCTCTCACATAAGACAAGCACTTCTAACCAGTTAAGAGACCTCATTAGACAGATTCAGTTTGGAGCACACGTATCTTTAGACAGGCTACTAGTGGTCACCCCTGTATGGAATTCATTCACACACACAAATCTCTGATTGACATGTGGAAACATGATATTTACGAGAAGCTGAGTAGACTGTCAAGTTGGACATTGACAGTGTGAGACATAATATGCTAAGTATCTCCTACTGCCCTTAAGTATTTACCTGGTAAAACTCTACTTCAGTTAGTTAACTAGAATGAGGACAGCAAGAAACTATTACTTTTTCCGCCTGGGCCAGTTGAGTTGAACACTTGACACAAATTCTTTTTTAAAAAGGGCAGGGAGGGGCGCCTGGGTGGCTCAGTGGGTTAAAGCCTCTGCCTTTGGCTCAGGTCGTGGTCCCAGGGTCCTGGGATAGAGCCCCACATCAGGCTTTCTGCTCAGCAGGGAGCCTGCTTCCCCTCTCTCTCTGCCTGCCTCTCTGCCTACTTGTGATCTCTGTCTGCCAAATAAATAAATAAAATCTTAAAAAAATAAAAATAAAAAGGGAAGGGAGAGGTAAGAGAGCTATTTGATACAATGTAGAAAGAACGAATTACCTTCTTTCCTCCAACCCCCATGAACCCTGGCAGAATGCAGTGGCTTGCTCAGGTGTTAACTTTGGGGATGGTTGTGGTAAGCAGTGGGTATCATTTACACTGATTTTTGGTTTTAGACCTGTTAAATTATGTAATATCTTTTTTTAAAAAAAGATTTTATTTATTTATTTGTCAGATAGCGATCACAAGTAGGCAGAGAGGCAGGCAGAGAGAGAGGGGAAGCAGGCTCCCTGCTGAGCAGAGAGCCCGATGCGGGGCTCTATCCCAGGACCCAGAGATCATGACCTGAGCGTAAGGCAGAGGCTTAACCCACTGAGCCACCCAGGCGCCTCTATGTAATATCTTTTAATTTACATTTCTTTCTCTCATAGTTTTTTAGTTGTAAGATTTTATTCATGCTTTGCATTTCAGTTTATAATTATTACTGAACTACTCTGAGAGAGATATCTGTAAGTTTCTTATGCTACAAATTTTGCCAGGTATGCAGTCTTTTGACAGATAAGATAATTTCCTTACACAGCTGAACTGACTGAACTGATCAACTCTACTTACTTCAAAGTAATAAAGTATTTAAAGATCATTTATGATCATTAAAGACTTGAATTTTCATGAAATGCTACATTGGTTTGAAAATATATGAATGCTAATGACGATGTATTTAATGAAGACAAATTGTAGTTGGGTGTTTTGGCAAAAAATAACCTCAGTAGGAGAATTACTATTATGTTAACTCTGCTGTGTCCACCAAAGAAGCAATAAATATTTAAAAAGAATGGACTTGGTGAATGCCTGCTGATAACTTTACTGGTTTCTTTCTTTCTTTCTTTCTTTTTTTTTTGCATCCTCTTATAGATTACTAAATATAATTCTTAGACTAATGACCATTTACATCCAGAAGAATAGCAGAATAGAAACATGGTTTATTGATGATAAAAATATATTAAATCAAGTGCTAATCCTGACATTTTATTTCTTGTTGCTTGGTAACAATGCAAGAGCCATGTGAGAGAGTTCCATTATCTCAGGTACAATGGACTTCATTGCATTGTGGGGTAGAAATACCAATTACAGCAAGTCATTCATATGCCATTATCCTTACAAAATTTTGATGCTATTTTTTAATGTTAGTGCAGAGATCCTGAAAGTCATTTAATAACACATGGATGGATGTTTTATTTTGATGGATTGGTGAATTTTATTCTATTTTTGGCTTTTTGATTTTGTGTCTATTTATAATTTTTGAGGGTTCACAAATTTGCATTTTACCAACTTGCGCTGTATAAACTTAGGCTTTTACATTTTACTATAAGTACGTACATTCTAAAGGATGCTTCATTAACTCTAAGTGAACATTTTTTATCCATGACCACCTAGGGAGGGGAAAAAATATCTGGGCAAAATTTTTTGCCTCATGAGAAATAATCAGGGTATATTCCTCATCCTTCTATAATACAAAACATTCCTAGTTTAGTATCTGCTTCAGGAAAAAAAAAAAAAAAACCCGTGGAACCAGGACAATTCATGTTAAATGAAAGACTGATTTATATTTTATGTAACTGTGTATGTTCTATATACTGTTAGTTCAGAGTTATTATTTAAAAGGGTTGCAGAACTTTAGCCCATGGCCTCTTTTAGTACCACACAGAGTTGAGAATGTTTTTATATTGTCAAAGGGTTATTAAAAAAAGAAGATTATGTGGCAGAGTCCACAAAGCCTGATGTATTAACTGGACTTCACAGAACAAGTTTGCAGACTCTTAATGTATAGTATGGTTTTCATTTCTGTAGTCTGAATATCTTAAATGTCACTCAGTATTATTTCTTAAAAGACCCAAGGGGTTTAAGTAGAACTGAGATAGACTAATAACTGCAAAAAAAAAAAAAAAATCAATGGAAAATTAAATTGAATAATAAGAATTTGTGTGGTAGTGAAATGAATGTGCAATTTGGCAGGTCTTTCTTGGGGGCAACCATAATGAAAGGAGTATCAGATACAGCAACTTGTGTATCTGTCCACAGTTGTTAGAATTTCTTTGAAATCTCAGTGCCTTTGTCTGTAAATCTGACTTTCATATTATCATGAATCAACGGACTGATTCTATTAGAAGCATCTCGCCTTGGGGCGCCTGGGTGGCTCAGTGGGTTGGGGCCTCTGCCTTCAGCTCCGGTCATGATCCCAGAGTCCTGGGATCAAGTCCTGGGATTGAGCCCCGTATCGGGCTCTCTGCTCAGCGGGGAGCCTACTTCCTCCTCTCTCTCTGCCTTCTTCTCTGCCTGCTTGTGATCTCCGTCTGTCAAATAAATAAATCAAATCTTAAAAAAAAAAAAAGCATCTTGCCTTTTCCTGCCTGTTTGACTTGTCTTGATCCTGAGGGCTAGTTTCTTGTGTCTGTAGCGCAGCCAGGTGAATGTCGGTACCTCAGGACTTCTCCAGGCGGAGCCATGCAGCTGCAGCTCCCCTGTCTGCCTGGAGTTGGAGTCATCCTGGGTTCCTGGCATTGGGAGGGACCCTACAGCCCTGGGCTTTCATCTTCTCTGGAGCTGTACCCTCTGTTTCCCGGAGAGAGGGAGGAAGAGAAGTAGAGAGACTTTGGGCATGGTGAGGCCGATTTTCTCAGCCTTTCGAACTATGGCTTTTAGCTTCCTGTTTTCTTTTTAGTCAGAAACACACTTAGGATTTGTCTGGTTATTTCTTACTTGTTGGTAAGGTAAATTGGGAAATCAGGGACTAAACCAGGGCAGCCCTGTGCTTTCTTGTACAACACTGGTCCTCAGAGGCGATAGAGAAGGCTGGAACCAGCCTAATGTATTCTGGTGACAAGAGGCAAAAGTCAGTTATGTTAGATAGATTTACTTAACTCCTCTTCCTGTAAACAGAAGCTCAGAAAACTCCATACCTAGGCGGCATTTCTGCAGTAGCATACATTTTATATCACTTATTGTTTGTGTCATGCTGTATGTTTTTCAAAGTACTCATTTCATCTTATCACCAGATGACACAGGAGGAGAGGCGCTTTTGTTACAACATTACAAATAAAACTGAGATATGGGTAGGTTTCTAGGACTAGATCACTAGGAAGTTGAATGGTCTAAAGAAAAAGACTCTTGGAAGACTTGGTTGAAGTCCTGAATTTCCAAGCTCCATCTGCCACTGGCAGGCTATGACGACTACCAAGGCTTTATTTTTGAGATGCTTATCAATAAGAATTGTAAAATTGAAAATGTAGGTAGGTAGGTATGTGGGATTTTACGGGAGGTGGGACTTCAGCACAAATGACAGGGTCATGGTTGTAGCGTGGGTCCTGTGTGTGGAATGGGTTTTACGACGGCACGAAGGGAGGCAGGGTGACTAGTGAGGAGATGACTGCACTGTCCAGGCAAGAGGTGATGGTGGAGTGCAGGTGGGAAAGGGAGATGGAATCGAGGTAGACAGTATTATGGGAGAGGAATCCATCAGACTTGCTGACTCACTGGATATGGGGTGCCGAGTAGAGGAAAGGCAGAGATTAAAATAACTCCTCGACCTGACTAGAGTAATAGTGTGCCACTTCCTGAGATAGGAAACCTGGCAGAAGGGGAAACAAGGGTTCTGCCACGGGTGTGTTGGCTTTTTTAGGCATTCAGGTGGTAACTTTACAGGTGTCCGTGGACACGTATGTATGGTACTCAGTGAAGAGGTCTGGAAGGGGTTATGCTATTGGGAATGATCTACATGTATTTGATAATTAGTCGTGGAATGGGAAAGACCACTTAGGGAAAGAAGTCCTGGGACTAAGCCCTTAGGAGTCTCAGTCTCAGAGTCTCAGGGTCTCTTTGTTTTTGTTATTTCTTTTTATGAACAGAATCTGAGATTCAGAATTGTATCTTTGTCTCTCACTAGCATTGTGACTTGGGACAAATCACTTTAGAATGTGAGCTTCTTTATAGTGTCTCCTATCTTCCCATTTCATGGAAACAGTGGCAAAGGGCATTTGAATATATTTTCTAAACCTCTCAAGTGCTATGTGCTCACCTTGATCCCTCCTGCTGCTTTAGTCAGTAAACCTCAGATGACTGCCAGTGTTCTCACTGACCCCGTGAGGATGACTTTGGAGCTCTGTGTAGTGGGTGGCAGCTGGCAAGGCTCACCCTCCTTATCCTTGCCATGTCTTCCAAATTTCTTGAAATCAAGGGAATGAAAATTCAATCACATCCCCAATTTCTAAAATCTTAACCTAGTTATCAAAAAACTAACCTAGATTGTGCTTCAAATATATTGTTAACTTTAATCATCAGTAAATTACATAATATTTAAGGCTTATTAAAATCAACCTGAATATGTTGATATTTTCATTCAAAAACTGTGATCACTTTTAAGGGGAACGTCATGGACACCTTGAAGAAAGGAAGGTTCTTATAAATCTGTCAATAGCATAAGTTGCATAAGCTCAAAATTTAATGACCTGTCTTAGCTGTCGGGTTTTAAATGAAGCGTTAGTTAATGACCTACTTATCTCTTTTTGTACTTTGGTCCGAAGATTTCAAATACTTTGGTTTGGGTTGAAAACTAAAGTTTGTTCCCTGAGGAAATTGGCTTGTGCTGACTATCCAGCTTGACTTCTTTTGAATGAAAGTAACATTTATTATTCTTTTGGAAGCAGGAGAAACAAAATGAATAAAGAGGGACTCAGATTTTCACGGATGATTTATGTTCAACCATGGGCACACCACTGCCTGCAAACACCAGAGGGACTAAGTGTTTAAAAACAGATACTTTCCATATTCCTTAGGATGGAGCACACGGTTACATAGAAATAAGTAAGACTGAAGGTGTGTTTTCAATGCTTCCTTATGAAAGCTTTGCCTTATTGAATTTTTACAAACTCATGAAAAAAAAAGTATGTCTCATTTTGTTTGTTTTTAGAGGAAAAGGTTTGAAACAGTTGCTTAATTTGGGAAAAATAATGAAAGATTAGAAAATAAGTTATTAGAATAACTTAACTGCTAGAAAATAATGGTTTTCTGCTCTGTGGTTCATTCCATGACAAAACCAAGACCACTCAGGTCCAAGAATGTAGGTCAGTTCTTCCATTCAGAAATTTAACATTAGGACATAGTTTCTGTCACTAAATAACTAAGTCCACATCTAATTGCTTTGAAGAGAATTTTAAATCCAAATCCTATGGGAGGGAATTTAAACAGGAATGTGAAGAACTCTGGTATCTTTTTCATGCTCTCTGTGAAAAGGAGCTGGGTTATTCATTTAAAGAAGCTATTTTAGTTTCCTTAATAATTGGGGAGAAAGGATACAGGTTTTGCCTTGTATTGTGAAAAAGTCCTTTTCAGTTTCGAATTTCATTTTAAATTTTGGAAAAGCTTTGCTGGCATAGACAAAACTTGGGGAAGAAAAATTCATTGTTACCAAACTCAGAAAAATAACAGGTTGACTATTAAAAGCTACGGGATTAAAGCTGTTGAATTTGAAAGTTTTTGTATAATTTAAATTTCTCTCAGTTTGAGGAATTTATTCGTCATTCATTTTGAGAGTTGGCATCTCAGAAGTGGAATTAGACCTTTAGAAATAAAGGAAGTATTAAATAGAATTTTAAAAGCAGTTCTATAAATCCATTCCTGCTACAAAAAGTTTTTTAGCCACTGAGTTATTATTAACTTTTCCCCCAGTGCTTTTGGCATTATGTTTGCATCCAAGAAGTTTTTATTTGTCTTCTTTGTTGGTTCATATTTTTTAATATACAGAGTAGCATTTTACATGCAGATTGATGAGAACATTTATAAAAATGTAGGAAAATAATAGAATGGAAAACTTTTCTTCATGAAATTTATTCCTAGGAAGTAGAAGGGGCCATAGAATGGTCTAAGTAGACTGAATACTGCTAAGGTATGCCTTACACAGAGTGCAGTAGACTCTGTCCCTGAAATATTTCCAGCACTGACAATAGCAAGTGAAGGAATTACAGACTTGTAATAATAAAAATAACAACAGAGGGAACAAGTACTGTTTATGCCATGCCCTTAAGTGCAGAGCACTTTACGTTATCCGTTGTAATTATCCATTGAGTTAAGTTTTACTATCCTTACTTTACAGAGGGGAGAAATGAGGATAGGGAAAAATTTTATCCAAACACATTTCTTTCTGCCTCCAAAGCTTATATGCTTAAGCAAAAGTAAAGGGTAGATGTATTTTAAAGTACATTTTGTTTTATACTTCGCAGTATTAACGTTTTATTTTAATTTACTACCTCCTTACTGGCAGGGTCATAGATCTTTAGTGAATTGAATTTTTTAGTCAACTAAATACAGCTGCAGGACAGAGTGAATGCTTCCATAAACACAAAATTAGATCATTCAGTATATTAACCTCTTAAAACTTTTAAAATAAGATGGTCCCCTAATAGCTATAAAATGAGAGCCTTCACATTTGGGGAGCTAGAATGGTTTTCCTCCAATGAGAATGAGGTCGATTAGTGTTATACAATGGTCCAATTCTAAGAAATTTTAGGATTCTATATAGTAACTATTGGCAATGATTATTTACTTAAAAACTACAGACGACCCCCCTCCCCATCCATAGGTTTACTTTGCACAGTTTCGGTTACCTGTGGTTCGTTGCTGTCCAGAAGCAGATGACCCACCTTCTGATGGTCAGTAGTAGCCTAATGCTACATCAAAATGCCTACATCATTCACCTCACTTCATGTTATCATGCAGGGTGACTGTAGTACAATATTTTGAGAGAGATCACATTCACATAACATTTATTACAGCATAGTATTATAGTTCTATTTGATTATTAATTGTTATTAATCTCCTAATATGCCTAATTTATAAATTAAACTTTATCATGGTAAGCATGTATAGAAATATACATGTATATAGGGTTTGGTACTATCTTTAGTTCATGCATCCACTGGGGTTTTGGAACACATCCCTCACTACTGTAGCACTTCCAGTTTCTTGGCTGGCATCTGAGGAGCCTGGAAGTCACCAAGCCTGTCCTTACAATAAGAAAAAAACTGAACAAACTGAAAATCAGCAGTGTTTCTTATAGATTCATCAGGGAATTGAGGTTGCAAGGAAAACCATTGCCTCCAGAATGGGGACAAATAGGCTGATACAGAGAATCATAGCATACTGGAGGAGAAACCCAGGAGCAGAAATCTCTGTGGGAACCAACACTCGGGTAGGAAACCCTAAACTAACTGATGAATTGCTGGAGGCTCAGTGTGGACAAGCCTGAGAGTTAAAAACTTTGAGGTGGCCGCATCTTGGGCAGGGTAGGGGCGTACTTGCCTGGGTTTTACCTCCAGGATCTCTAGCAGATTCTCGCAATAGACATTGGAGAAAAATCTTATGCTTCTGGCAGGAGGAGGGGGAAGTAGCCATTTTGAAATAGACCTAGAGTATTCTCATTATCTTCTTCTTGACAAGGCCTGCCTTCAAGAGGAACATTTTCACCAGAGCCTAACTGACCTGGGGAAAAGGAAATACCCAACTCCAGTTCTCTCTAGCCTTCCAGGTATGGGAAGGGGAATGACCAACCCTGCCCCCCTTTCCTCTTCCTGTCTCTCTTAAGGAGAGAGAAACCACAAAACTGAGAGGCACTGGTGAAGGTCAACTAGTGGGGGGCAAAGTCTCACCAGAAGACAGACCTAGTCACATAACTGTGGATGCTTCCCTGGCTTCTCTACCTTCAGAGTAGCCACCACACAGTAGAGTTCCTATATCATGATAGGGAAATACAACAGAAAGATCTTCCTACCTTGGACCTTATTTAAGAAATAGTCTCTAGGGAAATCTAGAGACAACAGAGGACACAAAAAAACAAGGACATCACAGAAAAATTTAGCCTCTGACACCTACAGCGACAGCAAACCGTCGGCTCACCATAAGGGCCTATTTACCTCAGGTTCTTTTACCCAGTACATCGTGTCTGGCTTTCAACAAAAATTTTAAAGCATACTAAAGGCAAACAACACTGTTTGAAGAAGAAAACCCACTTTTACTATGAAGACAGATAGATTAAAAGTGAAGGGGTAGAGAAAGAAATTCCATGCTAACACTAATCAGTCACAATAACCATGGAGTAGCTCTATCGCCCTTGGACAAGCAGATTTCAGAGCTAGGGATGTCATCAGGGATAGAGGGACAGTCCATGATGACAAAGGACCAATTCTTTATGAAGACATAACAATCCTCAGTGAGCGTGCAGTGGCAGTTGGTTTTTGTTCCTGTTATTTCCCCCCATATTTCCACTACTTGCCTCGTCTTGACGTCTAGAGATACCAGCACTCGCTTGCCCGTGCCATCTTTTAGCTCTTTGGACGCCGGCTCTGTGAAGCCCCTTTCCAAGGCACCAGTTCTAGTCACTGCTTTTGTTCCCTCTTGGACTTACTAAATTGGTGTCCCCTCCGTGCTTTTTTGCCTTTTCAGATCTCCACTTTCTTATTTAAATTCTCTTTATTAAAATAACTGACAAAAATTAACTCAAAGTGGAGCACAGGCCTAAATATAAAATGCAAAATTATAAAACTCCTTGAATATAACTAAAAGAATGCCTAGGTGACCTTGGGTTTGGCAGTGTCTTTTTAGATACAACACCGAAAACAATCCATGGCCAAAGATCTGTATAAACACCTCACCAAAGACAGTATACATATGGCAAATAAGCAACATCATATGTCTTTAGAGAATTTCAAATTCAAACAAGGAGATAGAACTATCCCCTTATTAGAGTGGCTAAAATCCAAAACACTGACAACACCAAATTCTAGAGAGAATGGAAATATGGGAATGTTCTTCCATTGCTGGTAAGAACGCAAAATGTAAAACTGCTTTCAAAGACAATTTGGCATTTTCTAGCAAAACTAAACATGCTCTTAACGTATGATTCAGCAACTGCACTGCTTGGTACTAACCCACTCTGCTGCTTGTGACCCTTCCTGAGAGATGAATAAATTGCTCGTTTTTTGTTTGTTTCCCTATAGATTGTATTGTGAGCTTGTTTCGTGCTCTCAGTCTGAGCCATAGTTGAATTTGGTATTTGGTTTCTTGTATTTTTTCTCCCCAATATCCAAGTACCACGTTCCAGGTATTGTGTGCAGACTTTTACAAGGAAATAAAAGTTTTATTCTTTCAAGAGGTTACTGCACATGTGACCACGTAGAGATAAAAACAACACTTCGCTTAAATATGGGATGTGGACAGTCGGCTAGGAATCCATTCTAGGTGCATGTTGAGTCAAGTTTGTAGCTTACCAAAACAACAAATGGGAGTTGTTCGGGAATATAGTAAAAAAACATGACTGTTAAGTTCACAGATGAGAGGGATCTGCTCTGTATGACACAAATTATTTTAGTCTCAGAATCTAGCTGATGAGATAGGGCTCACCTAGAAATGAGAAGTTGTATTTAGAGCGATGTGTGCTAAATTTAATGGTAAAGGTAGCAATTGCTGTGGGATCCTCCCTGCTGTTGTGGGCTGTGGGTTTGTGCCTCTAACCCCACAGGACCCCTTTCTATTTCTTGGCCTTGTTTCTGCAGATATTTACAGTGGTGTGTTGTGAAAGGGAGGCTAGAACTCCAGGCATTTGATATCCTTCCTCTTGGCTCACAGATCTAAGGATATTTGGGTGGGGATGGGCCAAAATGGGATGTGGAGATACTTCTTACCTGGAACCAAGGGCTTTGAAGGAACAATAGAATTGATTATCTCTTGGCTTGATTTCTTTAATTCCTGTTTCTATATATTATAAAATTATGACCATATTTTATATATATATATATATATATATTTCACTACATAAGACATTAAGAATGTTTTTGCATGTTATTAAATATTCCCTCAAAAGAGGCTATTTCAATAACTAATACACAAATTTATATTACCAAATCTCTGTTGTTGGACTTGTTAGATGAGGCTAGATGTTGTTTTCCATCTTTCCCTTTTACTGACAGTGCTTTAGTGAGTATTCTTGTTTCTGTGCATGTCTGATTATTTTCTTTAACAAAATTCCTAGAAGTGGATTTTTTGGGGTGCATGCATCAACATTTTACAAACTTTGGGTAAATATTGCTAAATTATTCTCTAGGAAGGTAATTTCAGTTATCCTGTAGTGATATATTAAAGTGTCACTTTTGAACCATTCTTGACAATATGGATATTATACTTAAAATTATTTTGATGATTTGCTGTGTAAAAAATGCTGTCCTATGGTTTTAATTTATTTATCTTTGATGATAAGGGCAGTTGGATATTTGTTGGCTATTTATTTTTCTTTTGTGATTTTAGGTGTTATAGGTATTACTGTCTTTTTTTTTTTAAAGATTTTATTTATTTATTTGACAGATCACAGGTAGGCAGAGCAGGCAGGGCGTGGGGGGTGGGGGGAAGCAGGCTCCCTGCTGGGCAGAGCAGGGCTCAATCCCAGGACCCTGAGACCACGACTTGAGCTGAATGAAGGCAGAGACTTAACCCACTGAGTCACCCAGGCGCCCCACTGTCCTTCTTTTAGTGGGAATGTCTTTAGTATTTCATTCCCAGGTTCTAGAGTCTCCCACTTAGATGAAGAATTGTATGAGGGAAGAAGGGGAAGTGCAGGATTGTGGTTCATGTGTGATCTGAAGCTAGGCTCTGTGGGTTTGAACCCAGCTTCCTGGGGGTATCTTCCTAGCTGCTCCACCCTGGGAAAGAACTGGATTGGCTCTGGCTAGTAAACTAGAAAAGGAAGAGCATCTTGAACCCATAGCAGTAATTTAGTTATGGAAGTAAAATGGCTAAGGCTCTCAGAGAGACGTAGCTGGGACTGGCAGCTATACCCACAGAACGGAACCCATTCCTAAAATAAGGTGTGAGTCAGGTGCTCTGTTGATACACAGTTTCGAGACAGCTCTCTAAAACTTAAGGTCATGATTTCCCACAAAATCATCTCACTGCAAATGAGGACATAGATTCTGTTGAGAAAGGGAGAGCAGGAAAAGGCCAGAGGGAATTTCTAACATAATACAATGATTTTGGAATCTTTACCTGTGATATTCTCTTCTAAAGATTATTGAGTAGTAAGGCACGGTATGACTGGTATAAATTGAGGGGATACTCTTTCACAAAACTGTCTTATTGCCAAAAAGGACAAAGATTACTTTTACTAATTTTACTTTCTCCTTTAGTTTACCTAACAACTTTTGACCTACTTATTGATTTATTCCATGTTGGTGTTAAGAATTTAGCGTGTGATTTTAAAGTCACTCCTATTAAAATAATAGTGGCTTTCCTCACTCCTTCCAGAGACCTTGTCAAAAAATGTTATTTTTTTCCACTTCAAATATAGATCTCATCTACAAATACTGAAGTGATAATTAGGGCTTATGCAAGATTGTTTCATTTTAAAAATTAGCTGCTTTTTTTTTTTTTAAAGGAGTTACTCTCCAAATATTTCTTGTTCAAGAGTATAGCTTAAAAAAGAAGACATTTTAAAGTCATGGCTTACATAAATGATTTAAGTAAGACGTGTGTGAGAGGAAAAGTGATAAGCATTACTTATTGACCCCTTTTGTGTTACTGGTTATATTTCTTATAAACACATTTCAGGATGTATCGTTATTATAATTTTAGCACATAGCATATGGCAGCCTTCTAAAATTAGACTATATCCAGATTTCCCAGTGGCCTTTCACTAGGCCCCTAGAAAATCCAGGTGCACAACCAAAAATTAATAAAAGTGAGAGGATGTAATTGCCAAGTTGTTAAAAATTTCTTTTCTGGAGAGAAGCAACAGTAATCAAAAGAAACTGCACTAGCAGTATATGAAGTTCAGGTGAACTCTCATGTAAGTTTTTTGAAATATGAATGAAATCACATTTCATTTTTGTTCAGGATAGCTGTTCGCATTTCTGATAGCTTTTCCAAAATTAGGCTTTTCATTTCATAAAATAAAATTTTCAGACTTCTTTCTGCTGCTCCTGTTCCTGCATGCTGTCTCTTCACATTCCCCCACATCACAGTCTTTCCTGACCCCAGGACTTCGCTCTTGCATTTCTTCTGCCTGAAATGCCCTCCCCACCCTTCTTTCTGTGGTTCATTTCTGCCTTCCCGGTGGAGCTTTCCCTCTGTGACCGCATTTATCACCAGGCGTACTGGGATTTGCTGTTTACCTCTCTCCTCCATTTGACGAGGAACACCTTGTGGGACCTTGTCCTACTCATCTTTGTATCCTCAGCATCTGGCCCAATGCTTGGCACATAATAGATGCTCATTAAATGAGGTTAGAGTCACTGAGCCAGCTATTTTAAAATATAAGCATTGCTTTGCAGGCTTAGAAATGTTCTGCCCATTCTACTTGATCGGCATCATTATCCTGCTGTGGTCTAAGGAAGCAAAAATGCCTTATCCTCAGTGGTTCTTCCTGACAGTTTTATATTTGAGGCCTTTGTCAGGCCCTGAGTTGAGGAACTTGATAATCTGCTGCCAGCTGTTCTGTAATTCCTTTCCTTATTACTGTGACCAGCTTCCTCTGACTTCCCTGGGATCATTTTATCTCAAGGTGTGCCTTTTAATGCTGGCTGGAATAGATAGTGTGTCTCATTCAGTAGGCTTTTCTTAGCAGTTAAAGTAGAACAAAAACAATGGTAGTTAACTAGATAGGTAGAGGGTTATCCATTGGTGGCAAATAAACTGGCCTTGTAAATGCAACTGCCTGTTTACCCAGGTGAGCGTTGGCCTAGCAAACATGGAAGTCCAAAGGAGTATTGAAGGTAACTAAGTGGCGCAGAGTTAAAATCATGTGTTGCATTTAACAAAGTACACCCAGTAAGAAGGGAATGATTTAGTGTTCAACAACCTGGAGTAATGAAAAAGATACATTAATTTGCATACTTTAAGGTCTTTTTATAGCACATCTGAGAACTAATATAGACTTACAACATGTAAGGACTGGAAAGAATATTAGGCATCATTTAAAACTCAACTTCCTCTGACCCTGTAATTGCACTACTGGGTATTTACCCCAAAGATACAGATGGAGTGAAAAGAAGGGACATCTGTACCCCAATGTGCATAGCAGCAATGGCCATGGTCGCTAAACTGTGGAAAGAACCAAGAGGCCCTTCAACGGACGAATGGATAAGGAAGATGTGGTCCATATACACTATGGAGTATTATGCCTCCATCAGAAAGGATGAATACCCAACTTTTGTATCAGCATGGACGGGACTGGAGGAGATTATGCTGAGTGAAATAAGTCAAGCAGAGAGAGTCAATTATCATATGGTTTCACTTATTTGTGGAGCATAAGGAATAACATGGAGGACATTAGGAGGAGGAAAGGAAAAGTGAATTGGGGTAAATTGGAGGGGGAGACAAACCATGAGAGACTGTGGATTCTGAGAAACAAACAGGGTTTTGGAGGCGAGGGAGGTGGTGGTATGGGTGAGCCTGGTGGTGGGTATTTTGGAGGGCACGTATTGCATGGAGCACAGGGTGTGGTGCATGAACAATGAATCTTGGAACACTGAAAGAATAAAATTAAATTAAAAAATAAAAACCTCAACTTCCACATTTTAGAGATGAAATGACTTTAAGTGGTTCACATAAGAACACAGTGCTAGATGACATTAGGGTTAAAACCAGAATCTTCATCTTCTTACTCCAAATCCAGTACTCAGTCATACTCTGTCATCTCCTTATTTTTTAAGTATAGGAGAAGTGGATAAAATAGATGCCATTAGAATCATATGGACAGAATCACTCTCTTACAAAGTATTGGCATCAACAAATTACTGTTTACCATCAACTGTAGCCACTTACTTTACTGGGGGAAATTCTGTCTAAAAGATCAGGGTGCTTCTTTTAATTATCATTCTTAACTTGTTTCAAATATGGCATTGAGTTTCAGAGATGAGCTGTATATGCCAAAAGGACATTTTAGGTTTGGGAGTTCATCAGCTTTATTCACCGTAGGTTTTTCAGTGATTGCTGGGAATGATGGCCTCAGAGGCAGGACTGGCTCTGCTTTCCCTGATGATAACTAAAGGCTGAAATTCTTTGTGGGGGGGAAAAGAAGGAACAAAGTGATGGCAGCTGTAAAATCGACTCTGTGTACCTGCTATTTGTATGGAGGGAATGGCCATTTGCTTGTTCTTACTGTTATCATCATGGCTGAGAAGGTGATAAATATGTTTGAATTTCCTTAGGACTTAAAGATCTCGTTTTGGGAATTCTACTCTGAGGGTGGGAAGGGTATGTTGTCTTGAAGTTTGTTTATTTTTGCATATTTTGTCTACTTTTTTTTTTAAGATTTTATTTATTTATTAGAGGGAGGGCAAGAACAAGGAAGAAAACAAGCAGAGGGAGCAGCAGAGGGAGACAAAGGAGCAGACTGTCTGCCAAGCAGGGAGCCCGATGTGGGGCTACATTCCAGGACCCTGAGATCATGACCTGAGCTGAAGGTTCAGCTGAAGGCTCATAACTGAGCCACCCAGGCACCTCTTTAAAAAAAAAAAAAGATTTTATTTATTTTATTTATTTATTCATGAGAGAGAGAGGCAGAGGGAGAAGCAGGCTCCCCACTGATCAGGGAGCCCGATGTGGGACTCGATCCCTGGGATCAGGACCCAAGCTGAAGGCAGATGCTCAACCATCTGAGCCACCCAGGCGCCCGACCTAGGTGACTCTTATGTATACCTTTCTTATACTAAATCAGGGAAAAAGAAACATGGCATTTTAATGTTCTTAATGAAATAAATAGGATGCCACTTTGCTTACTGCTTTATAGAATAAAAACATATAAAGAACATTTAAAAGGTGAAATGAAAAAAGAAAGCTCTTGTTCTCTCCCACATGGTGAAGGATTTTAAATTTAAATTATCGAGTCATTCTCAAGGGGAACACTAGTTGCAATCTCTGTTAGATTAAGCTATCATGAACTGTGTTCCAGAAATGCTAGTTTAACCCAATTCTGTTTTGCAGTGTACGTGTTAAATGCTGGGTTCTTCTATTGCAGAAAGCTCCAAGTATGATTAACAGCCCCAAATGGAAGGAAACAGTTTTAAAACAAAGTTTCAGTTGACATCACTAATAGGCAGTTTTTTGTTGGCTGTAAAAACTGAACACAGACTTTCTTCCACTTCCTATTTCTCCATAACTCTCTTCAGTGAAAAATGTTCCCAGTTTAATTCTTTTAATTATATCATGTCTCCCTGTTTTCCTTGGGGTATGTGATAATGGTGTAATTTTTTCCCTTAGTATTGTAGATAAGACTGGTGCTTTGAATGAACGTGTTAGAAGTGTTTTCATTCCTTTGGGTGGATGTGCTCCTTTTAATTACTTCTCTGGATTAGCTATAGCCCTAAAAAAAATTTCCTTTTAGAAAAAGATATGACAAATAAAATGTGGATATTTATAATACTGCCTGAATGTTATAAAATCACATACTTAGTGAAGATTGGCATTTTTTGGTCAAACTAAAACAAACAATGCTAGCAAAAAACCCAACATGGACTAGACTGTTTGGATATAGTACTAGAGTATGTGGAAATGAAAATAATATTTATACGGCTTTCAATTTGTTTTTATTATTTTTTTAAAGATGTACTTATTTTATTTTATTTTTTTTTTTAAAGATTTTATTTATTTATTTGACAGAGATCACAAGTAGGCAGAGAGCCAGGCAGAGAGAGAGGAAAGGAAGCAGGCTCCCTGCTGAGCAGAGAGCCCGATGCGGGACTTGATCCCAGGACCCTGGGATCATGACCTGAGCTGAAGGCAGCGGCTTAACCCACTGAGCCACCCCGGCGCCCCAAGATGTACTCATTTTAGAGAGAGGAGAGAGAGCATGAGCGGGAGGGGCAGAGGGAGAGGGAGAGAGAATCTCAAGCAAACTGTGCACTGAGCGTGGGGCCCAACGTGGGATCCAATCCCACAACCCCGAGATCATGACCTAAGCCAAAACCAAGAGTCAAACACTTAAGTGACTGCACCAGGCAGGCGTCCCGCTTTAAAATTTGTTTCTAAAATACAGTCTCTCTGTTACAAAAACTATTGGGGTAGTCCATGAAGTATTATTCCTACTTTTTTTTTTTTTTGGATGAATACTGTCTATTAATTTTGTGGCTAATCATAGTTTTAGTAAATTAAGCTATTTTTAGGTAAAGCTTTCTTTCTTTCTTTTTTTTTTTTTAAGGATTTTATTTATTTATTTGACATGGAGAAAGCGAGAGTTGGGGGAGAGAGTAGCAGAGGGAGACGCAGATTCCCCACTGAGCAAGGAGCCTGATGCGGGGCTTGATCCCAGGACCCTGGGATTGTGACCCGAGCTGAAGGCAGATGCTTAACCAACTGTGCCACTCAGGCACCCCAGGCTTTTCTTTTAATGAGCTCAAATGGCTTCATCCGTTTTCCTTCTCATCCATGTTTCAGATGAGATATTGTAGAGTGGAAGAATAGTTTTTGTTTTGTAATGAGGAACATGAGGTTTAAGGTGTTTATCCTGAATTCTGAGGCAGGACAGCAAAGGGAGAAAGGAAGATTTTTCTGGCATTTTTGGATGTTTCTGTCACATGTAGTCTTTGTGCTGGTGCTCAGTCAAACACTTTTATATTTCCTCTTCAAAAAATTATTAGACAGGTATTACTTTGCAATATTTGTTTCCTGTTGAATTTCATTCAGTTAATATTCGCCCATTTCATTTGCCTAACCAGTAGAGACCAGATGGTAGCCAGGCAGCCTGCCTGCCTGCCTGCCTTCCTTCCTTCCTTCCTTCCTTTCTTTTTAAGATTTTATTTGTCAGAGAGAGCACAAGCAGGGGGAGCAGCAGGCTGACGGAGAGAGAGAAGCAGGCTCCCGGCTAAGCAAGGAGTCTAGTGTGGGGCTCAGTTCCAGGACCCTGGGATCATGACCTGAGCCAAAGGCAGACGCTTAGCTGACTGAGCCACCCTGGAATCCCCAAATGGCAGTATATTTATCTTATCAGTGTCAGCTCTTTTTTTCGGCCTTGTATCATTCTCCAGTCTGATACATGCACTGTTTAATTTTTACCCATTTTGTTCCAGAAATGATGTAAAGTAGCTTACAAAACATGGAATATATACAAAACAACATCATTTTATTTTATTTTATTTTATTTTAAAGATTTTATTTATTTATTTGACAGAAATCACAAGTAGGCAGAGAAGCAGGCAGAGAGAGGGGGGAAGCAGACTCCCTGCTGAGCAGAGAGCCCGATGCGGGGCTCGATCCCAGGACCCTGGGATCATGACCTTAGCCGAAGGCAGAGGCTTTAACCCACTGAGCCACCCAGGCGCCCTATCATTTTAAAGTGGGGCTGTAAGAAGAAAGAAAAGCAATGGAGCTTTAAAATGGAACCGGAATTGGACTAGAAAAATCATACTGTCATGGCAAACATGAGTGAGCACAAGATGTCAAGTAAAAGTGAAAATACTGAGATGTAGTTGATAGTACATATCATATAAAGGAAACTAATGATCAGATCAGGTGAAGTACAACTATTCTTTGTATTAAAACTAGACAGAATTTTATCTTGGCACCTCTTTTTAATTGTATGAAAGAACTCATTTGATTTTGAGGAGAAACTGGCCCTTTATAACAATGGTATAAGGATACTGCTTTGCTCCAGTTTACTGCAGACTCATCTTGGAACATAAAAGGATATTTGGACTCCTTGAATATTATTTTTGTCACTTGAACTTTTGCTGAATACTTGGGAGGTCATGAGCCTGAAATTGTCTTCTCTGACAGAGATGGAAATGTATCTGTTCAGAATTGCCCATTGCACACAGACCCTTTCCTCTGAACCACAGTGGACTCTGAATGAAGACGGAGAATGTGTTCTCTGTCTTCATTTAAGGCCTTGATAAAGTTGTTTAACAGGATAGGACCAAAGATCTCACCCACCAGAGTGGGCTTTTCTAATCTGGGGTCTGGCTGAGGATGAAGAATAGGGAGGTTTTGTTATGGACCAAACCCCTGAAATCTCATGAAGGATTTTATAGACTGGGAGATTCTTTTGGATGTAGCTTTCATGGGATTTGTAAAGAACTACACATTTTCCCCTAGGTTAAAAAGCACAGTATTAGAGACTTCTAAGGGTTTGTCAAGCCATCAAGTACTTCTGTGATTTCTTCAAGTCCTTATCTACCTATCTGCACATCATAGCAGACTTTCTGTCTGTTTTCTTCATTGCTATATCTAGTAGGTGCTTAATCTGTACTGGCTGAATATAAGTGAATGTATCCAAGGCACATTTCCCTGCTGAATCTGTACAGCATTCATGAGGAACTTGGTCAGGTTCTTTGTGAAAATTACACAGTTTTTCTGATGGCTTACCAGGTGCTAGCCTGATCTGCCGATTAATGCAGTCCATTCTGCATGGTGTGGTCTAGGGGAGGCTTGTCCTGGTGCCTCCCAATATTCTATTCTCTGTTTCATGACCTTATAAGCTCTCTGTTTAATAACCCATTTAGAATACTGTTGTGAACCAAGCCTTATTTTAAAAAGGAGTCTATTTCCTTCTCTCTGTCTTTCAATGCCGCTACCATTTTTCACTTGACTATAATTCTGTGACCATATTTTCAGGCTCTTTAAGAATCCTGGTATATCATTTTGTCTAGGGCCTAGTATTAGTTCAGAGAATCTAACTCTTCTTGGAATTTAGTTCCTCCTTAGCCATATTAGTACTGCCCTTTCCTACTCGCTGATGGGGGAGTCAGGAGCAAAATGGAATCGAACTGCTTTCTGTCCTGTCTCAAGCATGCTGATTACCATTTCTAAATTCTTCATCTGCAACAGCAAAGTCACCCCAGAGACCACTCTCTCCTTATCTGTAGCATTTTTGGTTATGACTCATCTCATTTCAGTTTTATACCTTTTGACATACCTCTGAAGGTTTCATGTGACTCCCATTTGTCCTAGATCATACTTGTCTCTCTTTTGTGGGAGCCCTTGGAGATACGCAGAACCGCATAGCCATCCATGTTATACCTCTTACACTCTTCTTTGTGTGCTGTTCTCTTCATCATCAAGGTGGTCCGTTTTCCTCTCATCAAAATGGAAAAGTCTCTTAAGTTTGTCATTTAGGGTTCCTGACCACTTGATCCTGCTTCTTTTTTTTCTCAACTTTTTGAAATCTGCTTTTCTTCAAAGACCAGGATACATCTCTATGTATGTCCAGGATGCAGTTCCTGGTCTTTTACAAATTCCAGTTTCACATTGTCATTTTCTCTCAGGGTTTCCATCATTTCTACTTTACCAACTTTATCCTTATTGGTTAAAAGTCCAGAATCAGGATTTCTCTCACGTTTTCCTTATGAAATGCAGAACTTGTCAGAAGGCAATACAGAATTTATCAGAGGAATATGGTGAACAGATGATGTTCAGATAATTAGACTTCTCATGATATGACTGTCTTATTTCTGAGCAGTGCTGACATTCTATTAAAAATATGTCCTCTGCATCTTTAGTTTGGTGAGCACTGATTATGTGGCCACACTGTGATGTTCTTTCTCCTCTTAAACTCACGTTGAATATGCTTCACCGTGTTTCATCACTAGGTCTGTGGCTTTCCGGGCACGTGCATATTTTTCTTGAGATAGCTTCTTGTTCTGTCAGCTGGTTTTCACTGAACATTGTAGAGTATCTATGGGCATGAGATCCAGTCAATGAAGTTTCAGTAATGTTATATTTATCAGTGTTGTTAAGGTTCCAGGTTTCCTTAATAGCAACTCATCTTTTCAGTCTTTGTGCTTGTATGTATAGGACATCTAAGACCTTACATAATTTGTTCCAGGCCCTTTTAGCTTCCATGCTGTTGTAACTTAGGTTTTTGTAGTAATCATATCATCCCTAGCAGGAAGCTTAATACAATATGCATCTTCTTGCTCCTTTGGAAAAATTTTTTTTTTTCCTTTTTTGGATTCTTAAGAAGGATACCCTGCATGCTACTGACCTCCTTTTGCTCTACATTTTCTCATCTTATCATCCAGAGCACCTCTGGCTTCTAACTTGTAATGTTTTCTGTTATTGCTCATGCTTCCCTCTTCCATTTTTCTGGTCTTCCACAGCTCTTCCTAATTTGGGGTCAGTATTTTTCATGATTGTAGATATTATTACTTGTCGTTGTTGGCTTTTTTATTTCTTAGCAAAAGAAGAATGTTCATCCTAACCTGTTTTGAGAGTTAAAATGACTCGGGAAAAAAGTTTGCAGTGTGATTCTTCCCTTTCTTCCCCAAACAGCCCTCACTTTGTATCACAGTGAGGTTTGCAGGGTTGGGCCCATTTTTTTGTGGCGATCACGGATTCAGGTTGTCACTAAAAAGAGATTTAAAAAAAAAAAAAAAAGTCACTGCCTTGTAGCTCCTCTGTTCCCTTACCTGAGATATAAATAATGTTTGCCAAGGAAAAAAAAAACATTGTTGCCCAAGGATGAATTCTTCTTCTTGTCTGAGCTTTAAAATAAAACTTTTCAGAATGATAAACTAAAAGGGGTACAGGGCAGAGAAAGCAACCTTTTAAAACGAAGTTCAAATCAATAATAATTAACATTTCCTAGCCTCTGTTTTCCTGCTAATGACTGAAGACAAGTACTAATTAGAGAAGCCTCAAGTGTCTGGGTTTCTAGATGAACCAGATGGTGCTGCATAAGAACTATGCTTCGTGCCAGGGAGAACTCTTGGGTGTTCTTAGCTACCTGTCCTCCCTCTTGCTCTTGTCTGAGGATACCTAAATCTGCTCATTGCTTTGCACTGAGACTGCTTCTTTGTTCTTTATTTTCTGTCTCGCCCATTTCTGATGTCGGGAGGTGCCATGGTTAGTGAGTGCTCCTATGAGCGTTTATTTTTACTTTTTTCCTAACAAGCTCATTTTACTCCTCTTTTTCTTTTCAGGTTTCCTTTAGCTCTTATGTTATCGCCTGATCTCACTAGACTGCCCCCCCACACACACATTGATTCTTCCGTACGGTTCTTTCCAAATCACACAAGAGCAGTAGAGAAGGCTTCAGTCCCTTCAGTAGCTTGCATTAAGATAGTTCTGCCTTTCCAGGTTTTTGAAACCCTTTTCACAGATTGTCTGAAAACATATGTTTTCTTCTTTTGGTTTGTACTTCAAATATTTTCTTCCTTTGCTATTAACTCTGCTAACCAACTCTGAGAAAGCTTTGATTTTTGTTTAGAAGTTTTCAATACTGTTGAGTGTTGATGTTGTTTGGACAAATGCTGCACATGCATTTTCTACAATAGGAAAATCACTTCTATCAGGATGACAGAGTGTAGACTGATGATGTTTAACCAGATTCTTATTTTCTGTCAGAGTTCTTTTGTCAGGACACATTCTTTCACCTTATTTGTTGTGAAAGTCATGATGTCATTGTCCTTGGTAAAAAACAAAACAAACAAACAAAAAAAAACCCTGTCTTTTTTTTTTTTTTTTTTTTTTTTTAAGATTTTATTTATTTATTTGAGAGAGAGGATGAGAGCAGGGTGAGAAGCAGAGGGAGAGGCAGACTTCCCACTGGGCAGGGAGCCCGATGCCGGGCTCTATCCTAGGACTCCGGGATCATGATCCAAGCTGAAAGCAGCTGCTTAACTGACTGAGCCACCCAAGTGCCCAAAAGAAACTGTCTTAATATGGTGTTTTGGGACAAAACTTTCTTTTTTGGAATCAGAATACAATAACAATTGGTTATCATCAGCATTTCTGGTCTAAATAAGGAGGATTACTATCTTTTTTTCTTTTCCATTACGTTTCTTGTCCTTGCTGAAGGGCAGAGGCAAGGAGACCAATTAGGAAGCTGCAGTAGTAATTGAAGCAAGAGATAGGAGGGCCCGGACTTTTGGAACAGGATCGGGAGAATAATTCGCATTATCTTTAAAAAGCGTAGGCAAAAGAGTTTCCTTAATTCATTTCATAAGGGTGTAAGTGCTTTTAGAGTTTAGAAACCACAGTTTTTGTTTGAGTTCCTGTTTTCTTTTTCACATGTCCTTTTGGTACATGTGTAACTGGTTAAGGAATTTATGACCTCCTCCATTTCATGTAGTTTTCAGTTTGGGGAAACTCCTTACTTACTGTCTGCTGCATCTTAAAAAAAAAAAATCTAAGTTTTCATTGTAGAAGTAAAATGAAAGAAAAATAACTTGTGCTGTTACCCAGAGGCAGTAATTATTAGCATTTCTGTGTTTCCTTTCAGTTTTTTGTAAGTGTAGAGATAATTGTGCCAAAGGGCATATCTGTAAATATTTACTTGTACAAAATCTTGCATTTTTATGAAACAATAAATTATGATGTGTCATTAAGTATGATGAAAGCAAGGTCTTGGTCCCTCATGTGAATGTACCACATATATTTTACCATTACTCTATTGCGGATAACTTGGGTTGTTTCCAGCACATTATTTTACCAAATGCTGTGGCCAATATTTTCATGAATAATGAGTCTTCATTTATATCCTCAGGATAATGGGTTAATGTATAAACAAATTTTTTTAAGTCTGGACCTCTCTGAAGGCTTGAATTAAATAAGTATAAAAATATGGATGAACTTGAATGGCTACAAGTTCCAACTCCTTGAAGTAGTAGTGATAATGCCTTGTGGCTCTGCATTTCCTATATCCCCCTGCTCTTTACCTGGTCACCACCTTGAGTGGCACAGAGGTCCTGGGGGGAGGATACAGATTCCAGTGGTGGGGAATCCTATGCCTTCTCTAGAGCTAGATTCTCAGACAAAGGCAGATATGCATCTCTACCCACTATTTCAAGTTTGTTGCCTACATGTTTACTGACTCTTACTTGGAGCAGTGCTGTCTGGGAGCAGTGCATAATAACAAAATAGCTCTTGTATCCCCTGGTATTATTTCATTGGAGGAGGAGTATGGTATGAGTGTACAGGGTAAAATAGCATAAAAAGTGCTACTTGACCTCAAAACTTCCAGAGAGTTCGGTTATTAGTGTGGGAGGCATGTTTACTACAACTCAGCTTGCACAAGTTAGTTCATTTAAGCAAGTAGTTCTTTACTTTGGATATGGTGTATATTGAACTGAGCACCCAACAGTCTTCAAGATAATATTTTTTCTTGGCCCCAGAAAGGTAATTCTTTGACCCCAACAACACTGACCTTAGTTTTTGTTTTTAAGATTTTTTAAAAATTTATTTGACAGAGAGAGAGAGAGAGAGAGAGAGATCACAAGTAGGCAGAGAGACAGGCGGAAGCAGGCTCCCTGCCGAGCAGAGAGCAGTGTGGGGCCCGACCCCAGGACCCTGGGACCACGACCCGAGCCGAAGGCAAAGGCTTTAACCCACTGAGCCACCCAGGTGCCCCAACCTTAGTTTTTCTTGATCATTGTTATTCTGAGGTTCTTTTTATATTGATATAAAAATACTATTTTGTCTTTTTTTAATGAATTATAAAATAGCAGACTAACTTGGAGCTTTTCATACTGCTGTAAAATGCCCTTTTGCTCTGTGAATGACTTTGATTCTAATTACATTGAGTATTTCTAGTTATTAGTTAGTATTTCCTTTTTGAATTTCCATATTGAAATTAAGATTTGTCTTTAAGTAAAATTATTTCAGCAATTGCAGTTCTATCACGATCCTAGGAAGCTAATAACAGAAATAATTAAAAACTGTTACAAATGGCATTTGTATCTATGTTTAAAAAGCTCTTCAATTGACCAAGCAGATGTTGGTACAGATTTTTGTCTTTGATATGATAAATCTCCAATTAATTTTGAAAATCTGGGTTTAAGGGATGTGCTTTCACGTTTTGAGCTGCAATTTGTGAAAGTTCAAGCAGCTCTACTGAGAAACCATTTGACAAATTTGTGACTGAGACTCTTTTAGGCAAAGACTAAGTTATGGAGCTTTGTGTTCTGTATGTTATGTTCAGACATAAGTATTTGAATTTCTTCTTTTTTTGTGGGTCGAGAAGTGTGTGTGTAATATATTGTCTCTTTTTGATATATATATGTGTGTGTGTGTATTATTTTTTTAAAGATCCATTGATTTGAGAGAGGGAGGGGGTCAGAGAGAGAGAGAGAGAGAGAATGCGAGCGAGCATGGGGGGAGGGGCAGAGGGAGAGAAGAGAGAGAATCCCAAGCAGATTCCCTGCCTAGTGTAGAGCAGGACGCTGGGCTCCATCTCACAACCTGGAGATCACAACCTGAGCCGAAATCAAGAGTTGGATGCTTAAGCAACTGAGCCATCCAGGTGCGCGCATACACACACACACACACACACACACACACACACACACACACACATATTTACATTGTATACATAATCTAAATTGGAGGTAGCAATGCATATACTTCACTTTTTTAAGAATTAAGCTCTCAGTATTTATTTATTTATTTATTTATTTATTTATTTTTTTGCCTAGGTTGAAGAAATTGTGGATATTGGATCATTTGCCCCAGAAGACATCCATATTCCTAAGATCTATGTACATCGCCTTATAAAGGGAGAAAAATATGAGAAAAGAATTGAGGTAATTAACTTAGCTTCTTTGTTAGCAGTTATAAATCCGATTATCAGAGATATGTGCCCCTGGAGCCATTCCAGATGATAAGGAATTAGAACTGAATGGAAAGTCTTGCTTTGGATCTTAGTAGGAGCTTCTTATGTGTCCATCCTAAGGGAACATGATCATCTATGTTATTGTCCAGTCCAACAGTGATTGTGTTTACCAAATATATATCACCAAGTTATGTGACATACGTGACATCTCTGGGCTGTGTTTTCAGGCTTCTGTAACTGTCTTAATTTACAATGCATAGTTTTGACTGGCTGTCCTAGGGTAGAGAAGGTTTTAGCCCTGCTGGACTTAATGTTTGATTATTCAGAAATGTCTATCTTAGAATTGCTTTGCACTTTTTAAGTCCAGAATGTCATTCCCATTAGCATCAGGCTCTGGGCAGCTGGTGGATATGAGATCATGGCAATGAGTAGGTACCAGGAACAGTGGAAGTATTCTAAGGCTACTGAGAGCATAAAGAATGTTCAGTTGGGCCAGAATTGATATCGAGATTCACAACTGTCTCGGGAACAGCAACAGAATGGACGACATCCAGTAGGAGATACTGGGCAATCAGAGATACCCTCAGCTGTGTGTCAAACAAAGATATTTTGTAATCTAATACTAATGTTAGGGGGCTAGGGAGAAAGGATGTGGGACATTTGCAAATAGAAACCAGAGTCTATGTCAAGGAGATTTAGTAATGGAAGTAGTTTCCTGGCTGGTTTCTGGATATTTTTATGATTCCCGTGGTACACTTGTAGCAAAACCAGTCCAGACTCTGCAAGTGGAAATATGCACTTGGCAGTAGCAACACCTGGTAAAAATATTCTGACAGCCCTGCAAAAACAGAGTCCCAAGGTCTCTTCATTTTCTTTGTTCTGGCTCAATCCTTGAGCACCTGAGAATTCAGTTTCAGAAGTCTTAAGAATCATAGCAGTAGCAGTCAGTGTGACAGTAATAGAGGGATTATTTGCTTCAAAAAACCAGAACAGAACAAGTATATCTTCTTCAAACAAATCCGACCTCTTTCACTTTCTAAAAAATTATTTCGGTCATCAAATACCACCCATGTTATTCTTTAAAAAATATAACCCTCTCTATTATATTACAGATTTGTCTAATAGTAGTAATGAGAGAGACTTAAATTTTTGCAGTAAAATTCTATATTTCAGTAGTGATAAAATACAAGGTATACCTCAACCATGAATAATTTATTTCTGTTTATTTTAAAGCGTCTATCAGTCCGGAAAGAGGAGGATGTAAAAACCAAATCTGGTAAATCTGGAGATAATGTGAGGGAGCGGATCATCAAGCGGGCAGCTCTTGAATTTGAGGACGGCATGTATGGTATCCTTTATCTTCCTGGGGCTGGGCGCAGACATGGCCCTCACTTTTTCTGTATTCATCAGGCTACTAGGCCTCCTGCATAGTGATTCTTTTCTAGTCTGCTGTAACTTTTAAAGCAATGAATCAATTTTTACAAAATGTGGCATATAACCTAAAGATATTGAAGTATATAAAATTGGAATTATAATCTGTTTGCCTTCTTGAAGCAAAATGGCAACCAAAATTTGCTTAGCTATTTTATAGTATACAATGGATTTCTAATGTACAATTTGGCATTTTGCTAAAGGTTATTAGGAAAAGAGATTACCCAAGATGAGGTTTCAAATCTCAGAAGTACTAGTTATAACAGTGCTATTTGCTTTCTCTGTGTTCTGACATTTGCATACTCATTGAAACATAAGATCCAACTTCTTAACAACCCCTGTTTCCTTTGGCAAGGGTCCCATGAGCGCACCCTTCTATGTCTAACGCTTTGTAAGGGTATTCAATGAATGATTCAAATTCTGCTTTAGATACTTTGTCCAAAAAAAAAAAAAAAAAGAGGTAGGTTGAGATAATTCAGTACAGTTACCATTCAGTTTTTTAATGTGTTTAACAGTGAGTCTCTTTGCCATTTTGCTGATTTTCAATGCATCAAATATTGAACTATACAATAACAAATACTGCATAAAATACAAATAGTGTTTGATAAAATAAATACTTGTTGAGTAGTAAATACACAAAAGCCATACTTAAAGGCCTAAAGGCATACTTAAAGTTCCTAAAAGAGAATCTAGAAACATGATAACTGTCTTCATTCTGCGAGCTTCCCCCAACCATGAATATCCTCTTTCAGACTGATCCTGACTGGGGAAACTCTGTTTCTACTTTATTTTTACTTCCACCACCTCATTTTTCTTTTTTTTCCAGTTTATACCTTGTGTTATAGTGAGAATTCACATGGGGGAGGAAAATATAGTAGCACCTCTCTTTACCTCCGATATCAGCAAGATAGAGCATCAGCCAAGTTAACTGAGCAGGTAAAAGCTAGGCCCTGGGTTTTCTAATGACCATCAGTCAGTTGTTTTCCCACTGACATTTAAACACTGACTGTATGATACCACTAATTTTAGATAATAATGGCTTTTAGGTGTTCTTTATTTGCTGTTATTATATTGCCTATGAAAAATATTTGCAAGTTAGTTCATATAAATGGTCTTTCCATTCCACCCACTTTTTTTCAACCCAGAGTACCCAGACTTCTTTATCCCTGGCATATTTGACCTACTAAAAAGCATTGAATAACTGAAAAAATTATAGGATATGATGGAAGAATTCAGGTAAGAAGCTTGTCATTGGGGTTGCCCTTATCTAAAATACTTGCTCATAATGAAATTAATATCTCAGTGTGATCTGTATATCACTGTGAGAAATGAAGTACAAACAACACTGTACTAGATTGTGATCTGGTAAGAAATGAACCAAGGAGCTTTTGTCAGAGCTGCTTAGAATTACTGTGTCTACAAGCAGTGTCTTGGTTCATTGACATCTTGCTAGCCTTCATAGTCTATAATATTGCAGCACATACAAACTTTTTTTTTTCTGGCTCTGATTCACAAAGATCTTACTGTTCCTGGAATCTCATCAAAGTGCCATAACTCTTTGTTCTAATTCTAAGGCCAGTCCTGCAGTCTGGGGTGGTTGTGTACAGTATAGACAACAGTTTCAGGCAGTGTGAGTATCTCTGATCTGATCAGCCTGTTTGTGTTGAGAGGCAAGTTTAAATCTACACCATTATACAAATCAGGACCCAATTTTGATCATTTGAGGAATAAGAGTCAAACTCTCAGCCCTTCAATGGACAAATGAGTGTAGAAGACATGGTCCATATATACAATGGAGTATTATGCCTCTATCAGAAAGGATGAATACCCAACTTTTGTATCAACATGGATGGGACTGGAGGAGATTATGCTGAGTGAAATAAGTCAAGCAGAGAGAGTCAATTATCATATGGTTTCACTTACTTGTGGAGCATAAGGAATAACACGGAGGACATTGGGAGATGGAGAGGAGAAGTGAGTTGGGGGAAATTGGAGGGGGAGACAAAGCATGAGAGACTGGCCTCTGAGAAACAAACTGAGGCTTTTGAAGGGGAGAGGGGTGAGGGTTGGGTGAGCCTGGTGGTGGGTATTATGGAGGGCATGTATTGCACGGAGCACTGGGTGTGGTACATAAACAATGAATCTTGGAACACTGAAAAAATAAATTAAAAAAAAAAAACAACAACTCTCAGCTCTGTGATGCCTTAGCTCAACTACTTTTTATGTGGTCTGTTATATTCACTGAAACTTAGCCACCTCCTCCATCTTTATATCTTAGAGAAGATTCAGTTACCAATGAACGTTATCTCAGTGACTCAAAGGAATCATTGCAGTTTTAGACAGACCTTTTGGTATTGTCAGAAAACTTTCGTTTTAATTTAAAAATGATACCCCTTTTTGAGAATACTAAATCATTGTTATTTTTAGGTGGAGTTTTGAATAGTGAAAATTACTTTTAAGCAAAGGTCAAGCCTTGTTTAATAATGTGTCTGTCATAATAAGTCATAATATACCAGTTCACATTTGCTGAGCACATTAATGAAAATAAAATGTCTTACAATAAAAATGACCTGTGAATCCACCACTTTGATACCTTTACAGGAAAGCCTACTAATGTTATTGAAATTAGGGATTTTGTTTTTTAAAAAGATTACAAAATAGCGCCTGGAGAGTGATGGGAGAATATGTTCAGTGATTACATTCAGAGCAAGTGCCTTTAAAGATCAGAAGTTCAGACTTCTATATGTGGCAGATTTATGGCATAATCTTTCTATCTTTTATACGGTGGACCTTAACATCTTTTTTCCCCAGCTAATTTGGGCATAGGAATCCCACTTCTGGCCAGCAACTTTATCAGCCCAAATATCACAGTTCATCTGCAAAGTGAAAATGGAATCTTGGGTTTGGTAAGACAGAAATTAATGTTTTATTTATCCAGTCTCGATAGAAAACGAGATAGTCCATACAGTGAAATCTTCTGAGAATTGTTAGCTTGAAGTTCCCAGCCTTATTTTTAAGGTAGTTTCCTGACTATCTGGGCTTTCTGGCTGTTCGTCCTGTGCCATCTTGTCAGTGTCTTCCTCCCCTGGTGTGCCTGCTTCAGAGAGACCTCACAGTGTCCTCCTGTTCAGATGAACTTTCTTAACTTTTGTGTGGTTGGACAAGGTAGTGAAGGTCATAAAGAATTCTGTAGTAAACAATGATCTGTAAGGCTCTGAATGAGAAACTGAAAAGTAAGGTTTTTACTCGAGGAATAGGGACATGTTTTGACAAACGATTAATTAAAAAAGTTCTTCTTACCTAATTCTCATTTTGAGTCCATGTTGTTCAAAAGGAAAGAATTTTTCTCTTCCTCAAGACTAACCTTCCAGATGAGCTCAACATTCTCACAGAATTTGGATATACTTTTTACTCAGTACTCTAATAATAAGAAATACTTTTGCTTCCTGGATGACATTTTTTACGTAATGTTAACTATGGCAGAGATTATTTATAGTTTGGCCAGTTTATAGGATTTCTAATCTCCTGTTGTTCTGAGTAGACCTTAACTGTTCATGCAATAAAAATTGTGTATATGGAACAGTATATCTAGTCTTTAAAACATAAATAATGATCAGGAGCATATAGTTGATACTGATTGTGGTGGTAATCATGACCATCTTCAGATGTGCAAAACTGACATGAGTCTGGATAAAAGATTCATGTTGCAGCCACAGAGGGACCAATTCCCTCATTTAGAAGACAAGGGAAATTAGTTGATATATCTTATCCATGGTCAGTGTTTAAAGGGAAAATTTACATAGTCCTAAAATACTAGTTGCCACTTCAGTTTATTTAAATGATACATGTTTGGTCCCTCATTTTGAAAGCATGTTAGAATTTCCTAGCTCAGATTTCCTCACTCGTGGTTCTCTCTTATGCCTCCCACCCCTTTTTTCCATTTCCTCCTGTTTTGTTTACTGTATGTTATGTTCTAAAACAACTCACCCCATTCAAGTAATGTAGAGATGCCTTATAAAAATACATGCAAAATTAAAAAGCAAAACTGAGAGTAACCAGGCAAAGGGAAAATAAAGGCTTCAAAACTTAGGTGTTGTGAGAAATAAGGTTAGGACTCCAAATTTGAGCCTTTAGGTGCTGCATACCAAAATGATGAAAATTTGCCTCTCTGCAACCCTCTAGTCAAATAAGGCAGCCATTTTGTTTGTGGTCATGGATGCTACCAGGAAGAGTTACAAGTAACACTGACTGCATCGTAGGCACTAAATAATTACTTTTGGTTTTAGTGACGTGTATTTCTAATATTAACATTTCTTTTCAAACTTGGTAATTTCTAGGAAATAATTTTTTATTTATCACAGTTATTAGTATGGGAAAGACTAATCAATATGAGAAATAGCCATGAACGTACTGGAATTATTTTTAGAAGGTTCCCCTCAAGTCTTTTGATAGTACTATCCCAGGGTTTTTAGAGAAGTTATTTATATTATGATTTTAGTGTGTGACTCAGTGAGAAACTTCTTTTACTAACTCAGTGTGCTTTGACAGGGTCCGTATCCACTACAAAATGAAGTTGATGCAGATCTAATCAATGCAGGTAAGCTCCCTCACATGTTTTTCCAGTGTTTTCCTTGGCTATTAATTTAGTTCTCTGCCAAATAAGAGAAAGGAGTTGGGCTTAATTGTCTTGATTGTCTTTTCCTGGAGAGTGCTCCATTGTGTTTTTCACTGCGGAGGGTAGAGAAGCCTTCTTAGTCTCTTCTTTGCCTGGCTTGCTCTTCAGAGATCATCTCTTACTTAGGGAAAAGTAAGATAATAGAGAAATTGCAGGTGGGGCTGCATATAATGGCAAGAACTTTGATGGGTCAACCAGTGAGGGTCCTGCCTATACATAAGGGCACTCCTCAAATGGGGTAATGAGGAGAATTAAAGGAAAGGACCATTTACAAGGGTATGACCAAGATTGAGAAAAGGATGGTGAAGTACCACAGGGAGTTATTATCACCCTGAGGTCTTAAGGGACAGCAGGGGGGGAGGGCCACCTAATCAGATCTAAGGCCTTTGGTAGAGGAATGCAGCCATCTTGCAGAAACCTGGACGAGGGGTAGAGGTCTTCTCTGCTCAATCTTCTTCTTGCACATTCCATTGGCCAATCCCAGGCTGAAATATGTCTGCCTTCTTGTGATGAGAAGGATGACAAGTGGATCCGTAGAGGCAAGAAGAAAAGATTGGCACACTGGTGTTTTTGTTCTGAACAATACTTACTGTCCCCCAGTCATCACTGGAGGAGAAGAGCATCCTTCAGAGGTTCTGGGGTATTTAGAGATGTACTCTGCCCCTAAGTATAACCCAGTGATGTGAGTAATAGGGACTTTTGAACTGGCACTCTAGCCTGTCTTCTCTTATTCCCACATTTATATGCTTTGCCTTTTATTATAAGCCTTTTTTTTGACTGTGACATAGAGTTGCTTGTAGCAGCCTAGAGGAGAAAAAAAACAGGCCAGACCCTTTGGCCATTGTTACCATCCATGCTTGAGGCAACATTCCCACTTTCTGGGGCTGAAGGTTATTCTTACATTGGGGCTGCTCACAAGAAGCTGATTTTTATACTCTAGTGTGATTTTTTTTTTACCCTTCTTTTACTCTTGAATTCAAACTACCCCCACAAAAGTATTATTCTTACTTCATATTCAAAAATAGTACATGTAAATCTCAGAAGAGCAGCAATATTAGCTGAATATAAAGGCCAGCTGCCAAGCAGAATTGATGTTTGACACTTAGAATTTTTGGAAGTAAAAACGCTTCTGGTTGAATAGTTGAATTAGCTAACACTACTCAACCCTGAAAGGCCCACTGTGATAAAGCAATGACATTTAACTAAGGCTGTAATTTAATTGTACTGTACCCTTTAGCAATAGCTCATTGATCTGTGAAAATATTTGCTGCTTGGTTTAATTAATTTATGATGTTAGTGAGTTATTTGCAAAATGAATAACTCCATTTTCCACATTTTAGGCCTGAGTTCATAAAACCCACTTTCCTTGGAAAAGTAGTTAGTCTTTTCAGTGATTATTGGACAGTAGGCATTTTTGATTCCATGAGCTTAAAAGTAGCTCAATTGTAATGAAGCCACTAGTTTTGTTTTTTTGTTTTTTTTTTTTTAATTTATTTATTTGACAGACAGAGATCAATCACAAGGAGGCAGAGAGGCAGCCAGAGAGAGAAAAGAAGAAGCCGACTCCCCGCTTAGCAGAGAGTCCGATGTGGGGCTCGATCCCAGGACCCTGGGATCATGACCTGAGCCGAAGGCAGAGGCTTTAACCCACTGAGCCACCCAGGCACCCCTGAAGCCACTAGTTTTATATTTTAACTCCTGAAATACCATGTATAATCTTAGACTGCTTTATAAAACAATAATTCATTGCTTCTTGGAAGCCAAGTTGCAGATCAGCTTATTAATATTTTAACTCTTTCATCAAAGTTGTGCTTAGGATTTATGTTGCTTTTGACTTTGGAGCTATCTAAATTAGGGAGGAAATACTTTGAGCTAAAGAGCCCAGAATACATATTGGTGATCTCCCCGACTCCCCAAATTTGGAAGTTACCTGGAAGATCAGCCCCTTCTAAATAATAACCTCAAGGTTATGAAAAAATGAATGACCCCACCTTACAGCACCATTTTGTTTGCAGCATATTTTTTCATACTTCTATACCATTTGAGTCTCACGTGAAAACTTACCGTACAGATTGGGAAACTGAAGCCCAGAGTAGTGATGTAATGTCTCCAGGATCCCATTGCTAGGGACTGGACTCACACAGTGTCTCCTGGCCTTTTCCTCTACACATTGGAGCTATACCCACTGCTACCCTAAGTTTTAAAAAGGTGGAGAGGGCCATGCTTACAGCAACATTTCAGAGGTTCTGTTAAGATTTGCATTATTCTGATGCAATTATGAAATTTCCAATGGGTCTCACGTTTTAGCTTTCCTATTAATGTACATTTTGCATTCTTCTCATTTCTTAATTGTTTTCTTTTAATATACAATGTTTTAAATGACTTACCTTTGATTAAAACTGCCATAGAAAGAACCACCATGTTAATCTCATGTCTCATAAATATCCCTGGCCTCTGCCATGTGCCTCCAGGGCAGTGGTTCTTAGTAAGCAAGCGGGGATATTTGACAATGGGCGGAGACATTTTTGATTGCTGGTGTTATCAACAAGTAGTCGGTAGAGGTCAGGGCTGCTGTTAATTATCCTACAATAACCGAAACAGCCCCCCTCAAAAAGTTATCCAGCTCCAAATGTCTCCAAATCCAGCTCACAATGCCTTCTCTGGAGCCATTTGTGCCACAACTGAAGAATCGCAGGCCTGCACACTAAGGCACAAAAGAGTACAGCATTCAGGACCTGTCGGATAGTTGCACCTGCCCTTTCCAGCTTTATCTTCGCTACACCCTTCAAGGACTCCTGTGTTCGCCCATCCCGGACTCCTGGATCTGTTCTGATCATGCCTCAACCTTCCTTCCTCCATACCTTTGCTCTTCCTGTGCCTATCACCAGAGTTTTTGTTCTGTCCCCTTCTTTTTGCATCCCCATCTCTTCAGTAATTTCCTATTGAAATGTGTTATACGCATTCTCAAAGCTCCAATTCATTTGACCTTCCATGGTTCAGAAATGCCCCCTCCTTTGAACCTATAACATCTAGTGTCTCTCATCTTGCCTTGTAATTATTCATGTATATTTATCTCTCTATCTGAATAGCATATTCCTTTGGCTTCGGGCAGTGGTTCTCTGAAGTGTGGTACAGCAACAGTGTCACCATCACCAGGGACCTATTAGAAATAGAGATTCTCAGGCTCCATCACAAGCCCACTGAATTCCAAACTCTGGGAATTTGGCTCAGAGATCTGCTCTCCATGTAATTCTGATGGGTGTTAAAGTTTGAGAACCATTAGTTTAGGGCATCTGTGTTTGGTCTGTAACACTGTTTAAGGCACAGAGCAGCCGTTTACTTGATGTTGAGTAAACCACATGTTAAATCATGAGCCAAAGGACTCAGTAGCTATGAAATTGAATAACCACGTTTGCCCAAATATCATGAAAGGATCTAGACACATGCAGAGAAAAACTGGAGGAAACAGAAATCAATCAGGAATAGTCAAATAAGAAAGTTCTTATTCTTATATATTGATTGTACATTGATTACAGTTCTTTCTTGACCAGATTTGGGCATCATATTTGAAAAACATGGATTCAACTTTAGGATATCTATTTTTATTTAGATATTGGATATTTAAAAATACTAACAACTAACTTGGCTTCCAGAGAATGTAATTTATAACACGCCAGAATGTATTAGCAGGTGCCTGACAATAACTATTTTTTATGAGAGTTGTTTTCTGGGCTCTTAAAACTATGCTCCATAAATCACATGGGGAGAGCCAGAGCCTCGCACTGATCTCCAAGTTTCCTGTGTCTGGTAAATAATGCCTTCTATGTACTGTCAGCTGGTGGAGACTGCCCTTTAGAAGCCATTGTGCTTTAGCACATGGAGAACAAAGAATTGAAATTTTTATGTTTCTCTGCTTTTTTGTCCCTACACATTCTTGGTCCTTGCTTATCCACCTCACAGGACCAGTGAGGAACCGGATTTGCTAGATATGAAAGTAGTGTTAGGATCAAGTTTAGGGGCACCTGGGTGGCTCAGTCAGTTAAGCATTTGCCTTCAGCTCAGGTCATGATCCCAGGGTCGTGGGATGGAGCCCCATGTTGGGCTCCCTGCTCAGTGGGGAGCCTGCTTCCCCTTATCCTCCCCACCTGTGCTCTCTCTCACTATCTCTGTCACTGTCTCTCTCTCTCTCAAATAAATAAATAAAATCCTAAAGAAAAAAAAAAAAGAATCAAGTTTAGTTGTATTACGCCTGTCCTGAAACCTAGAGCTCCCAGGCTGGCTTTTAGCTCTGCTGTATGAGACAGTGGCTGGGTCCTGTAGCATTTATCCCTAGGGCGGTGATGGCACTGTCTCTTTTATAATTAGGTTTGGAGTGAGGGATAAAAAAAATGGCAATAGTAAAAGCTTGTCTTTGGAGTCTGTTCTCTGTGCCAGGTGCTATAGTAAGGATTTTGCATGCAATATTTCATTTAATCCTCCAAATTTTATGTGCTACCTAAAAAAGCCCCTACTGACCACACCAGAAAGTATTTTCCAGACCTTTCATCTTTATAGTACTTTGGAAGATGTGAAAATGTTACCCCTGTTTAGAATCCAACTCCTTTGGGGAATAAATATTTCAGCATGATATAAATAGCCTCTTTCTCTCTACTTGAGCTCCAGTGGAGAGGGATATTAATAGAGAATTTAGCTTTCAGGCAAGGCTTGAGAAGCTGAGGGTACAGCTGTGTTGCACACCTGGGCATGATCTGACCACTCTGATTCGGCTTTACTTTGTTCCAGCCCTGGAATCATAACTTTTCTTCCTCTTCCATTTGACTGCTTTATTACACTGGGATAATGCACGGGGTATTCTCATACAGTTGGCTTCTCTTTGGCAGAGTGGCATGTGGGCACTTTTCTGGTAAAGACTAAGCCTCCTCCTCGGCACTGTACACGCAGGAAATGGATCACAAAAAGAGGATGAAATATACAAGTCAGGTGGTAGGATTGGTTGTGTGGGGACTGCGTGATCTTGGAGATCTTTCCAGCTCTGAACTTTTTATTGTGAGGTATAAGTTTTGGAAGAGGTCTTTCCAAGGGGACCTCTTGGAAGTTACCATTAGATATGTGAACCAGTATTAGGATGTTATTCCTTGATCTCATCAAAGTCCTATAATTTTAACAAACAGGAGCAAGAAAGGAAATATGAGGCAGAGAGAGAGAGATGAAAAGAAGAGGTTCAGGCCTAATGATATTATGAAATTAAGGGGCAACTTGCTTTCTAGATCATTTCTTGATTTTTAAGAAACATCCGAGGAGCATCTTCTGTGTCATTCCTTGGAAGTTGCATTTCTTCCTGCTTGTTCCACGGTCTCCCTGCTCCACTGACTTACAGTAGCGCTGAATTCTGACAAGTGCTTTCCAGGGGCTCCTTTTCCCTCACTCTCATCAGCATTTAGCAGGGGCTTGTGGAGGGAGTGGGGCTGGAGAGGGGTGGGAATGGTTAGAGGTGATGGGGGTGAGGGGAGTGCTTTGTCTGTAGAGAATTTCAAAAACAGTAATAAAATTAAAAGTCGGTCTGCTTTCTGTCATCACCATGCAGGGTCAGATCTGAACAATGCCACTGACTAAATACTCCTCTTCACAGGGCAACAGTTCCCACTGTACCCCACAGCCCCATTGCCACAGCAGTCTGGTTAAAGGGACCTCAGTTCTTTAGGAAACAGAGAAGGTACAGACCTCTCTCTGCATGATTTCCACTCTTAGAAATCTAATAGCTTTTTCTTCTCTTTGCTTCCTTTCTTGTGTATGTGTGTTTAGGCAAGGAAACAGTTACTGTTCTTCCAGGAGCCTCTTACTTCTCCAGCGATGAATCATTTGCGATGATTAGAGGGTATGTAACAACGGAGCCCCCATGTTTCAAATGGCATGGAATGAACTGAGTCATCCCCTGAACGTGTTAGCAGGGCTCCGAAACGTAGCCACGTCTCCCAGCCAGAAAATGGTCATGGGCTCATTCAGCTGCACCAAGATAGGAAATTATTCACATTGAGCATTGGGAATTGGAACATTGAGCTCACTGTTATTAAAAGAACCCCCCAAATGGAGTATTTATCTATGTGCTGAGAATACTGAAGTAAACATTTTTAAAGTTCTTTCTGAGGATGCTAACATTTTCTACAAAACTGTTTTCATTTTCTAGCTAGCGTTTACCTTCAAATCAAGCCACATTACCCCTCACCAGAGGAAACAAACTCACTGTGTACACCTGTTTTTAATTTGTTTTTGGAAACAATATAGGCTATAATTTTTTTTAAAGAACTCTTAATGGTTATTTCTCTACATCGGCTTGAGCTGATTGATTTGGAAGATCCGGGATTGGGTGGGAGAAAACAAATTTATTTTGGAGGGTATAGAATTATTTTAATTGCTGGCAATTTCAAGCAAATGAGACACAAAGCTTGTGAAATTTGCTTTAGATTTCCTTTTTCTCTCTCAGGGGACATGTCAATCTAACAATGCTAGGAGCAATGCAGGTTTCCAAATATGGTGACCTGGCTAACTGGATGATACCTGTAAGTAGACATTTTTCTTCTGAATTAAGCGTGGGTCAGCATAACTATTTTTTAAGAAAAATCTTGTTGAATTGCTATGAGAGCACAGCATAATTATTATAAAAATAAGGAAATATTTTAATAATATTTAATATTTTAGTCAAATTTTGGTAAAGCAGCTACTGAGAACTATTTGGCTTTACTTGTTTACTGTGTAGTTGGAACTAAAAAGGTGGGATCAGGGCCAAAACATAATTTTCCATAAGGAACAGAGAACTGGGGAAGATGAAAAATAAATGGGTTAATTCTGATAAAAATAAGGAATACCAGTATTTGTTATAGCTAAATTTTTATAACCAGAAAGAATAATTAACAAGTTCATTAATTTTGTGTTGATGCTCTATTTTGTTATTCATGGTGGTTAAAGACCTTTCTTGATTGGTTGATCATGTGACCTCATAAGTAATCAATCACATTGTCTTCTGTTAGGGAATATAGAACTTGTGATGTTTAAACATGCTTGTAAAATGCAGTTTTCATTTACTAATGGCTTAAATCAAGGAAAAACCACTTACAATCAGCTTTGGAGAAAGGACTGTAATCAGTTGACTTAATTTATGACTGTGGTTTGTTACGTTCCAGGTTGTTGCTTTGTGATATGCGTATGGAAACAAGAAATAATGCATGTCCATGAGTATGAGCTCATTCTGGCTGGTGGCTCAAGTTACTCTTTCTGTGTGTATACTTAAGGGTTTCTGTGATTTTTCTGTATCGTCCGCTAAAAGGAGTTTAAGTAACTGATGCTGATGTTCTATGATTTGAAAGTTTTTCTGAATCTCTTAGGTTTTTTTTCTCTAGTAATTTTTTGAGGAAGGTGGATTAATATAGTTGATGACAGTGTCAGAGAGCTCTTTTGATCTAATATACCATGAAATATTATTTTAAACTTTGAATAATTATTAAAGCCCTGGTGCTCAAACTTGCTTGCATATTAGAATCACATGACAGTTTTAAAAAATATTGACTGCTGGGTCCCACTCCCAGAATTTCCACTTTACTTAGTATGGGATATAGCCTAGCTGGCTACTGGCTGGCTCAGTCGGTAGAGCATGCTGCTCTTGATCTTGGGGTCATGAGTTCAAGCCCCACATTAGGGATAGAGTTTACTTAAAATAATAATAATGAAAAAATATATAAGGGAGAAATATCACTGAACCATTAATAGTAAGAACCCTTAGCAGATCATGGAATATGTTGTTATTTTAGTTTTAAAATGTTTATCATTCTAAATCAGCCATGGTTATAAGAGTTGGCAGCCTTTGAAGGCTTCAGAGGAATTAGGGAGGATCTCCTGAATGTTGTACAGTGAATCAGATTGACAATTTATGGGAATACTTATTTGTGTAGAGAATCAGAATATATATCTGTTTTCAAATTTTTTTAAAAGGCCATATGGAGTAAAAGGAGTTAAAAATATAAGCCCTGGGTTCTAGCCCTGACTCTACCCAGTAATCAGTGTGACCTTGAACATGTCACTTAAACTATTCTGGTTAAAGCATCCCAATCTATAAAATGAGGATTTGAAACTAGATGATTTCAGATGTCCTGTCTGGCTCTCATAGCTTGGTGGGTAAGAGCAAGGGCCCTGTAGTGAGACAGCTATAGGTTGAAACCCAATTTTTGTGCCTTGCTAGCAGTGTAAATGAGGCAGTTGCCTCCATTTCTTCATCTGTATAATGGGAATGATAGAATACTACCTACTGTATAATAGGATTATATAAAGGAATAAATGATACAATGTATACAAAGTACATACCACTTTACGTATGACGTATATGAGCTTGACATAGAGTACAAGCTAAATGCTTATTATTATTTGACAACTTAAGAATGAAAATTGGGGGTACCTGGCAGAGAAGGGAATAGAATTAGTTACTATGAACAGAAACAATCTAGTTTTAAATACGTCTGTTTCTCTGGACTGTTAACAAGTTTTGAAATCAGTTTGCACAGTGGTCATTAGTATGGAGCAGAAACATGTTCAACACATTTTTGCCTTCGGGGAACATGGGCATTTTTAAAAAGTCAGTATATGTTTTGTTTATATTATGGTTTAGCGCACAGGGAGGCTAAAAGCTCTTACAGAGTATATATTCTGTATTCCTGTGTAGGAAAGATTTTTCAACATGTATCACTTTTTTATATATCCTGTGGGGATTCCTGTGAGTGACTAAAATATCAGTGTTTGTTACTTTATAATTTTCTTAATACTCTCAGAGCTCATGTGTTTCCAAATGACTGGACCTAGTAGGACGGTGATGGAGAACTCTGGAGTTCTGAAGAAACAAAAACTAAACATAAAAAGTGTTCTGTGTCTGGTTCTATTCTTTTGGTAGTGGAAGTTGGTAGTGTCATTTCCTTTTTCTTTCTTTCTTTCTTTCTTTCTTTCTTCTTTCTTTTTTTTTTTTTTTTTTGAGAGAAAGAACTCGAGAAGGGGGTATGGGGAAGGGCAGAGGGAGAGGGAGAGAGAGAATCTTGAGCAGGCTCCATGGTTAGCTTGGAGCCCAACACTGGGCTCAATTTCATAACCCCGAGATCATGACCTGAGCCAAAACCAAGAGCTGGATGCTTGATTTCCTTGGACCTGAGCCACCCAGGCACCCTGGTAGTGTTATTTCTGATGAGCTTCTCTTTTGTTCCTTTAATAACTGATAAACATTCCTTGGATTCCTCGTGTGTGATGCATAGTGGATATTTTGACTCTTTCGAATGCAAAATAGGTTAAGAATCAAGACCATGAGCTTTAGCTTGTAATAAACTTGAATTTCAGTTCTCTCCATAACAGATCATACAATCCAGAGTACATGTTTTTGTTAGGATTAATTGAGAAGAAAATGAAAAGTGGCCGCCAAAAGCACTCCATAAATAGTGGCTATTTTTATCTTCTTCAGTGCTCTGTTGCTTAACATTAGAGAGGAAATATTTGCCTTAAAGTACACTGGTGTGAGCAAGACTATTTTACAGTAGCTAGTACAACCTGCTTATCCTGAGTTCGTATTCAAGTACCAAAAATTAAACCCTTCGAGGGCACATTTCTTGCTCTCACTGGTTATGGATAAGATATAGCCTATCCTCTTTATATAAAGTTTCAGTGAGAAATCTATTGCTCTTTGTCCCAAAGATTTATGTTGATTATTAAAATTCAGATATATTTTTATTGCAAGATCTGGCAGTTAAGCTGAAAAGTTCAGCTTTATTATATCATTTTTCATTTACTTTTATCTTTTTAGTCAGTTGAATAATCTTTCAGAGGCTGTAAAGCCTTGAGTTTCTCTGCATCATGGTATCCTCATCAATTACCACGATGTCAGATTACAGTAAACATTGTGCTTTTAAGGCAGGCAAATGGTATGGATACTCTTCGTCTCATCCTTTCATAGCTTCTTAGTATGCGGTGTTTGTCTCCTGTACACAGAGTTTTAAAAATTCTGCCCTGAACATCCAAAGAGAGAGAATGTGACCAAATAGTCATTGGCTCCTTCAAGTTCCCTGATTATTGTGATGACGGTAAGACCCCAGGCAAGCTATGATAATGTAGACAGATGTGTAGCCCTTTGAATCTGCATTCAGAACTGCTCTGGCTTTCCTAATACCTATTTTTGAAAAACAGCTGCCATAGATTATTGACTTGTGAGGGGAAGCAGATGTGTATGAGCAGTGATGGGAACTAGCTACAGAAAACGTGCAACCGCGGCCGACTGGCCACGGCTGCTGTATGTGAGCGACACGACAGCCAAGGGCTTGCCCCTTCTGCATGGGGAGAATTGAAACAAGGGAGTCTTAAGGCAAAGGAAAACAGGATGTATTTTGTTTGTTTTTCCTTCACATTTTAAAAATTTCTTTGTACATTTTAAAAGAAGAAATATAAGTGGGTGTAGTCATGTATGCTAGATGTATGAGTGCACAAAATTGGTTTGGTATTCTAGTTGTGTCTTTTTAAAATAAAGCTAACTCTAGTCTTCTGTTTGTGACAATGAAGGAGGTTTGTGTTCAAGATTTAACCAATGTGATGTCAATGATATCTCAGTAAAGTTAGGAAAAAGTTAGAAAATTAAAAAAGGATTTAATCTAGTGGTTTAATTGCATACAGTATAGTCTAAATATTAAATCCATAGTTACAGATACAGAAATATAAAGATTAAAGCACAGATATAAACACACAGATACAGAGCTGGATTTAACACACTTGTCTTGTTCTACAAACTGGAAATAAGGAAAATGGCAGAGAAAATATGTATGTGTGGTATTATGCTTTTATAGTTACTCAGTAATACGTTTGCCATCTCAGTGTAATGTAGTGGAAAGTGTACAGAATTTTGGGATTAGACCTAGGCTTAAATACTGGCTCTGTCACTTATTGGTGGTATAGCACATCATTTTATTTTGGTATACTCATTTATAAAATAATACTGTTTAACTCATATGCTGTTCTGGGGATTAAACTAATTAATTCAGCAAATATTAGGCATGTATTAAGGGCCGTGTACTGTTCTTGCCTCTTAAAGATGAAGCAGTTAACAAAAGACATGAAATCCTCTGCAGTTGGGAGCTGATGTTCTAGCGGGCTCCACACATATGGCCCATGTGCTGACTGTGGCCCACTGCCTCTTTTTGAAATAAAGTTTTACTGGAACATAGCCACATCCATTCATTTGTGTATTACCTGTAGCTGCTTTTGTGCTGCAACAGTAGGGTTGAGTAATTTCAACAGAGACTGTATGGACTGCAAATCCTAAAATAGTTACCATGTAACACTGCACAAAGAAGCTTGCCAGCTCCTGCCTTAGATCATTGGTTTGAAACCTTTCTTATTTTCTAATATAAGCAAGTAATGCTATTAATTTCTCTCTATGCACAGTATTAGTGATATCCCACAAATTTTTATATATTGTGCTTTCATTTTCAGTTCACGTTTCTTCAAAATATTTGCTCATCTCCCTTTGTGATTTTTTTCTGTGACTTGTTGGTTATTTGGAAGTATGTCATTTCACTTCCAGATACTTGGTGATTTTCCACATAACTTTGTTAATTTCTAGTTTAGTTGTCTTGAGGTCAGAAAACATACTTTATGTAGTTTCCATCCTTTTAAGTTTGAAATTTATTTATGGCCTAGAATATAGTCTGTCTTAGTGACTGTTGCAGCTGTACTAGGAAAGAATATGTATCCTGCTATTGTTGGGTAGAACGTCCTATAACTCAGTCAGGTCAAGTAGGTAGATAGCATTGAGGTTTTCTATGTCGTATCAGTTATTGAGAAAGGAGTAACGAAATCTTCATCTGTAATTGTGCATTTGGCATTTTCTACTTTCAGTTGTATTACCTTTTGCTTTGTATATTTTAAAGTTCCATTATTGGTTGTATTACACAGTTAAGACTGTTATGCTCTTTTGACGAATTAACCTCAGTCATTATAGCCCACCTTATTTCTGGTAATATTTTGCATTCTGAAGTCTATTGTCTGATATTAATATAGTCAGTCTGCATGTTATATATTTTTTCCATTCTTCTACCTGTAACCTATTAATGTCATTATATTTAAGTGAGCTGTATAGTTAATATATAGTTAGGTCTTGATCTTTTATCTAGTTTTATCTCTGACCTTTAATTGGAGGTTTATGCCGTTTATATTTATGTGATTATCAACATGTGGGCTTAAAGCTATCAGCATATGATTTTTTTGCCATTTGCCTAGCTGAGTTTGGTTTTTTTTTTTTTTTTTTTCCTCCTCTATTTTATTTTGGGTCAGTTAAGCATTTTTTATGATTCCATTTTATCTTCACTATTGACTTATTTTCTTAGGTTTTTTTCCAGTGGTTCCTCAAGGGTTTATAATACATACCTTTTACTGATCACAGTCTAAGTAATACCATATCACTTTACATATAATGTAAGAACCATCCCACTGTAAACTTCTGTTCCCTGCCCTTATCCTGTTTGCTGCTGTTGGTCATGCATTTTATTCTGCATTTGTTTTAAACCCCATGATACTTTGATATTTTTGTCCTAAGCATTCAACTCTCTTTTAAAGAGATTGAAAATAAGAAAAAAAGTATGTTTTGTATATTTTTATTTTGTAGTATAATTTATATATAAAAGTTATCTATTGCCCAACATGTTTGCTCTTTCCTACACTTCTCCTTTACATTGATCCAGATTGCCATCTGATGTTATTGTCCTTCTGCTTGAAGGACCTCCTTTGATGTTTCTTACACTGCAAGTCTTATAGATGTCACTCAGGTTGATTCTTTCAATATTTGCTTTTCAACTTTGCTTTAAGGTTAGTTGAGAGAACCCTTTAGTTTCAGTGTAGTTAACACCACTACTAATGTGATTTCCTTTTGAGCACTTTACCTGATGCCCCACGTATTACGAGGCCTTTCCCCTCTGGCTAGTAGGAATATGAATTGTTCCCACACCTGTGTGAATTCTGGATATTATTTTGGTTAATACTTCCTGTTGCTTCTTTTCCAGGCCTTGAATAATTTCTTTTCATATATATACATATCAGTACTCTGCCAAAGACTTGAAGTGAATCCTTTGAAAATCTTGTGAGCTCTTTCTCTGTATAGCAACCTGTTTTGGTGTTTTGAGATTTCTAGTCAAATTCTAGTTGACTAGGTCTCTCTGAACCCAGCAAGGTTACTGGGTCCCACTTGGGTGTCCCTCCCTGCACTGGGTTCCTCTTTCTAATCAGTAGGCTGGGGCATTTGTAGGCCTACCTCATTGGTTTTCCTTCTCTCAGAGATCACAGTCCTGTACTGCCTGTTTCCTAAATCTGAAAGCTACTCTCTCCTGTATTAATACCATTAATAATATTTTTGAACTTTTGTCTTCATATAGTTTTTAGATGATTTTCTTAGTATAAATTCCTAAAAGTAGAATATGTTGGTCAGTTTTTTAGGGTTTTTGACACATAATGAATTACTTCCCAGAAGAATTATCCCAATTCACGCTCAAACTGTTTTCATTGTGTTACCAGTGCTGGTATCTTTTCTGTTCTATTATTTTGCATTTCTTTAAAAACTGTCATCTAGGACTGTTTAAAGGGTCAGCAGTGCCTTACTCCCCTGCCTTACTCCTCACTTAATCCTCTTCTCTTTTGTTCTGGAGGCCACTCTTTTAGCTTTTAGCAGCTATTACCTCTTATCAAATATTGTTGGGTGCTACTGTCTTTGGTCATTTTAAAGATCACATCGAGGGTGATTTTTCTCTGTGTTAGTGAATGTGTCTGAACAGACCAGCTGTAACAAGCGTGTGTGTGTGTTTTCTGTATCCAGTATGTTGAACAAGCTCTACATGTGGGATGAAATAAAAACAAAGCTATTTTTATCTCCTGTGGTGTCTTTAACTTTAGTTAGGGAAGTTCTCCTTCTGCGTGACATTTCAGCTCATTCTCTGACGATATAATAACTATCACTGGGTCACTTTAATTCACAAACTCTGTTTTGATTCAAGACTTAAAGAGTCCAGTTCAAAACAATGAACATTGTTTCACCATACGTTTAAAAGTGGCACATCTCCTCTCCCTTTGACTCCCCAGCTAGAGACAAGCCTGGCTGCCTGCATTTGGGAAAGGTTTTGTGTGGTGGTCTGCTTTTTTTTCCTTGACCTCCTTCCCCGGTTCACTATTTGGCACCTACCTGGGTAAAAATTCAGGAGAATGAGAAGGCAAGGAAATAGGGCAGAAAAGTTCTTACATGGCTGGTAGTGCTACGAGCTGATTCCTTTTTCTGTGCAGGGTCTTTGGAGAGCCCCTTTGCCCCTTCTGTAGCATCTGTCCTGGAGAACAATGGCCGGGTGCTTCTCCTGCAGATCCCGGTTTTCCTGTGGTCTGCTTCACACAGAAATTCTCATTTGCCTTAGCATCCTGTTGAGAAAATGTTAAAGTGTCTTTAGTTTTGTCTTCTTATGACCACACCTGGGAAGCACTCATGTCACGCATTTCTTGTCCACTTCCCCCAGTCACTTCAGGTTTCTCAGGTAGAAGTCTGGTGCCCTGTGCCCCAGTTGTTTCCTGACTCTTCTCCTGGAGATAGGATGCTCTGAAGTTGTCATCCAGGCTGTGCTGTCATTTGAGTTAGGTGCAGGCAGACACTTCCCGTCTCCATGTTGCTGGCGTAGGGGAAGTAGGACCACAGCACGCTTTTCTTCAAAGTCCTTCACACACAATCCTCTGTGCCTGCTGGACTCTGATTTTGCCAATCGTCCTGGGTCTTGGGATTTGTTTTTGACCATTTTCTCTGTAAATTGTGCTTCTGAGATCTATCTCACATAGTCATATCTCCTAGCTATCATACTCGTACATTCATGAAAAACAAGATAAAAGAAGTTCCGATTTAACATCTGGTTACTGGCGCGGTTTCCTTGCTGCTGTAAAGTCTTCCTCTGAGCTCATATTCGGCTAAGCCTTCATAATACATGTAAGGGTGTGTTCATCTATGGTTTCTGTACATCAGGGCGATCCCCCAGCCTATTCTGTTTACCAGCTGCCCTAGACAGAAAAGAGAACCATGGAAGAACCTATCCACGCTCTGTTTATTCTAACTGGCTAATAAAAACTGACCGATCCCTAGCTGGCAAGGGGTGGGAGAAGAGGAGGAAAAGGAAGGGGAGAGAAGGGGGAGTGTCAGAAAAACAAACAAACAAAAAAAACCCCCAAACTGCTCAGACCCAATGGATGGACCTTTATTTCCTGTGCCAATTTAGAGACCATTTAATGCTTGCAAAATTTCCAAGAGCAAAGAATGATTCCTTCTTGTACAACAATTTAACAAATGAGCATACATTTTTAAAAAGACAAGTTAGTATTTATGAAAATTATTAGAAACATAAGCTGTTTATTATTGCTCTTTACTTGGAGACTATATTTAGTTATTCAAAAGTGCTTTTTATCTGTGACTATATGGAAAACATGTTGAAAATTAATCCTTAGTTTTATTATTTATATCCAGTATTTTTTAGGCTAAAATCATATTTATAGACTAACATGTTTGATACATTAGTTTTATAAGGAATTTTCCTTTTACTTGGAGGATACTGCTTGTTGGTGATTAAAAGCTATGATTAAAGTTTAAAAGCCACAGCTAAATTGTAAATCTAAAATTTTCACAGGGAAGGAACCAATAGCTATTAAGCACATGCCATTGGCCAGGTTCTGTTTATTTGTATATGTATTGTCATTTAATTGGTATAGAATGTTATAGAATCCCTGTTATTATAGATGAAGAGGCAGATCAAGAGTTAACCATTCAAGTTTGCAATATGTAACCCGGTTTCAACATAGGGATTTAATCATAGTTTCCTTTGCTCTTATGCACTTTGTATTCCACCACACGTTCTTTTGGAAGTATGTAACTAATGCTTTTCATGATAGAAGTAAAACTACCTGCAAAAAAAAGAAATATTCTTACAGCATTCCTATAAACTTGATAAAGAAATTATTGTTGCATTGTGTGGGATAAAGCTTATTGCAATTGGAAGGATACAGGCTGTATATATGGTCTTAGTTCAACTTGGGGTTTTGAAAGGTGCTGGATTCACCATTTGCATGTGCTCTTTTTCTGCATCTTATCATTTTTTAGAGCTCTCACACCCAAATTCCAAAGTCTTCATTACCTAATCACATATAACTAGCATAAATTTCATGTATGAAGTACTTTACCCATTTTATTTACCATTTTGTTTTTTATAATTTACCAATTCAAGGGTTCTTTGAAAGAGTTCAGGGCTTCTACCAGGATTTTTAAAATAATTTTAGCTTTTAATATTTCTCAAATGGGAAATATTGAAACATAACTGGAAATATGAGAATCATTGCAAAGGGGAATCCTAAATAGAAGTTAAAAAAAATTGAGATCAGACACAAACAGTAGCAAATTTATTGGCAAGTGAGCTCACTCAGCCTAGGTCCCCACCAGTGTTAATCTTCTAAGTAGGCAATGGACATGAGAATGTGAAATAGATTTTTCTTTTTGGAAATCTCAATTTTCATTGATCTTAGAGAAATTTTTTCTTTTAATTGCTACCTGAGATTTTTTGCGCTCTGGAGGAAAAGAAATACTTTCCTCCTTGCTATGTCGCATATGATATGTTTGTGAACAATTGCTTAATTCTAAGAATGTCAACTATGTACTGAAACTCATGTATACAAACCAGAGACTGAAAAAAAAGGGAGCTAGACTTCTGATTGATTCCAAGTCCTATGCTACCTGGCCTCCCAGCAGCTATTGTAAGAATTTCTTTGATTATATACCCTCCATTTTCTCTGGTGTCAGAAGGCAGACTTCTGTGCAAGGAGTGTGAATTAGGTCGTCGTTGTCTTCATCTTCTCATTCTTCCTCCTCCTTCCCCCTCCTCCTCTTCTCCTCCTTCTCATTTGCCCCAGCATCCTGTTGAGAAAATGTTAAAGCGTCTTTAGGCTTGTCTTCTTATGACCACACCTGGGAAGCACTCATGTCACGCATTTCTTGTCCACTTCCCCCAGTCTCTTCAGGTTTCTCAGGTAGATGTCTGGTGCCCTGTGCCCCAGTTGTTTCCTGACTCTTCTCTTCTCCTTCCCTTTCCTCTTCCTCCTCCTCTTTCTTCCCCCTCCTCCTTCCTCCTTTCCCTTTCTCTTTACAGAGAGGATGAGCAATGAGTGAGTTTGATATTTTCAACTGTTATTATCCCTTTGGCTAGTGATGTATTTGTATGACTGCAGCAGCCCCTTCTCATTAAACAACAACCCACTTAAAAGAAAGGGAGGAAACAAATGCTAGATGATGTCTCTTAGAAAACCATTATTAGTAATTTCATAAATAATGCTGCTGTGGATGTAACTTAGCAGGGAATCAAGCTAAAGGGCTGAAGACAGTGTGACCCTGCTGCTAAAGGCTAATGAATCTTGAAGACTAAATTTTATTAAAGAACGGGATTTGGCATTGCTAGTTGATGAAATCTGTACTTCTCACTTTACTTTTCTGGTTTAGAGATAATTTTTGGTCAACACTTTGATTTACTAACAAGAAAAAGTTTTATCAGAGAAAATGTCCAATATATACAAATGTAGAATAGTAAAATGCATATATTCAGTTTAGACACTTATCCATTCATGGCCAATCTTGTTTCATCTATACTCCGGTTCACTTTCCCCTTCTCCCCAGATAGCACATATATCATTCCATACCTTAACGTTTTCGTTTTACCCCTCAAAGATTCCTTTTGTAAGCCACTGATCTGTTATCTCTTAAACAGTAAGGAATGAAGGATATAATTTTAACATCGTCCAGCTATACAGCACCTTAATTTTATTGATGGAAAACTTGAATCCAGAAAAATTAAGTCACCTGACTCAGGTCACAACACTAGTTAGTAACCAAGCAAATCCTGGAACTCATCCCTTCTATCATGTAATCTGTTAGGAATATTGTTTCCATTATGAGGAAAAGTTTACTTGTGAAATGCAACATCCCCATATACAGAACCTTCCATTTTCCTTTCACAGATAATTCCTTTTGAATTATCTGTCTCTGTGAAGGTCCTTAACCTTTCTAGACCTTAGCTCTTTATTTTTAAAATATGGTGAATGACATGGGGTTTTTTTTCAACAAATTTATTAGGAGTTTTGTTTGTTTTTTGTTTTTGTTGCTGTTGTATTAGGTATATTAACCACTTTGGATAGAGTGGTGGGCGGACTTAATTTCTGTGGTGAATATGGTAAAAATAGGGGTGAATGATGGTACTGTGCAAAACATTTTATGCCCTAAGCATTAAAGATATTGATTTAGGAATAACAAATAGGTTTACAAGAGTTAGTCTCTGGTCCAGGAAAATGGTATATTTTGTCATTTATTCAGGGCTCATTTTACGTCCTTCATTACATTTATTCCTAATTATTTTTCAGTTTTTGCCAGTGTTTCAAGCTGGGTATTTCATTTCAATTTCTAAGTGTTCTTGCTAATATAAAAGAAAACTATTGGTTTTGTATACTTATCTTTTATTTATTCACTTTTAAAATTCTCTTATAAGCCAGTATAGTTTTTTTTAGAATTCTCTTAAATATTCCACAGTGTTTTTATCTATTAATAAGAATTCTTTCTTTTCGGGTGCCTGGGTTGCTCAGTCATTAAGCGTCCGTCTTCAGCTCAGGTCATGATCCCGGGGTCCTGGGATCCCTGCCCACTGCTCTGCGATAAGCCTACTTCTCCCTCTTCAACTTCCCCTGCTTGTGTTCTCTCCTTCGCTGTGTCTCTCTCTGTCAAATAAATAAATAAAATCTTAAAAAAAAAAAAAAAGATTCCTCTTTTCTAAAAGGCATGTCACTTAGTTTATTTTCTTTAAATAACAAAATATCCAAAACACTATGAGTAAGTAGTAGTGTTTAAGGATTTTCTCGATTTCGGTAAGAATTCATTTGGAATTTTAACTTTTAATATTAGGCTTGCCGATTGTATTTTTAGTAGAATGCCCTTTATATTGTTTTTTGGAAGTTTCCTTTTGTTTATAGTTTTAAAAGTGAATGGCTGTTGAATTTTATTCAGTGTGTATTTTTTTTTTTAAGATTTTATTTATTTATTTGAGAGAGAGAGCCAGAGAGCATGAGTTGGGAGTGGGGGCGGGGGGTGCAGGTGGAGCAGAGGGAGAAGCAGACCCACTGATTCGGAAGCCCAAGCCCGGGTTGGATCCTAGGACCCCAGGATCATGACCCGAAGGTAGCCACTTAACCGATGAGCCACCCTGTCGCCCCTTACTTAATGTGTTTTTAACTACTGATTTAATCACACAGGTCACCTTTAATTTGTTAATGTCGTTATTTAAGTTGATAGATATTGATAGATGTTATTACTTTTTTATACAACGATCAATTTTTAACAGTCTGTAAGATATTTTTATACTTATTGGTCACCTCAACTTTTGCGACCTCGTAGCAGTTTTGTCAATTTTTATTTTGCTAGAAAGCAGTCATTTCTTTTGGATTTTCACATTTATTTGTCCAGAACAATATGCAGTATTCTTGTTTAACTTCTTTAGTATCCTCAAAAACTGCTACTGTTATCTACTTTTTATTCCAAATTCTGTAAGGGTTAATACTCTCTCCTCTCTTTTAATTAGGCTTGTAAGAAATTTGCCTATTTTAAAGTAAATCACGTGTACTTTAAGAAATATGTTATTTGGGGCACCTGGGTGACCCAGTTGATTAAGTGGCTAGGTCATGATCTAAGGGTCTTGGGACATGCCCCAGCTCTCCTCCCAGCCCCATGTTGGGCTCCCTGCTCAGTGTGTGAGGGAGGTCTCCTTTTTCTTCTCCTTCTGCCTCTCCCCTTGCTTCTACCTGCACACTCTGCTCTGTCTCTCAAAAAAATAAATAAAAAATCTTTTAAAAAATTAATTTATTAATATCCTTTTTCTTACTTATCTTCTATTTAATATTATACTAGTTATAGATTTATATATTGAATGCTTTATTTTTAAGCTTTCTCTTTTAATTATAAAAACATTTAGGGCTCTCCATAATTTTAAATTGCATTCTATAAACTTAGACATAAAGTTCTTTTTTTTTTTTTTTTTTTTCAAAGATTTTTTTTCTTTATTTGACAGAGAGAGATCACAAGTAGATAGAGAGGCAGGCAGAGAGAGAGAGAGAGGGAAGCAGGCTCCCTGCTGAGCAAAGAGCCCGATGCGGGACTCGATCCCAGGACCCTGAGATCATGACCTGAGCCGAAGGCAGCGGCTTAACCCACTGAGCCACCCAGGCGCCCAGACATAAAGTTCTTATAGTTATTCATTTCTTGGGTAATTTTTAATTCTAGTTTTGATTTCATTTTTGATTCCATAATTTTTTAGAAAGACTTCCAGCATTTGATCATATTAGCACTGTTATGTGTATGAAAGAGACTCACAGGAACAGTGCCAGATCCGATCATGGCTGTGCTGTTAAGAACCAGACAGACAGTTGGCTTCTATTTAGGTGTCATAAGATCTAACAAATCTTTCAACCCTAGAGTTATCTTGGTAAATTTACATTATTAGAGGCATATGGAGTTGAGATTGAGTATCAGTTTCCCATATCACATCTTATCCTCTTTCTAGACCTTCACTATCAAAATAGAATGCCAGGCAAAATCATCAGGATTTTACATTTAGCTTTCTTTTTCCTTCCCCCCCCCCCCCCCCCCGCTCAGCCATAGTTAAATTTTATAGTTAAATTTTCCTAAGTAAAAGATAGCATTTTTTTAAAGATTTTATTTATTTATTTGACAGAGATCACAAGTAGGCAGAGAGAGAGAGGAGGAAGCAGGCTTCCTGCTGAGCAGAGAGCCTGATGTGGGGCTCGATCCCGGGACCCTGGGACCATGATCTGAGCTGAAGGCAGAGGCTTTAACCCACTGAGCCACCCAGGCGCCCCCAAAAGATAGCACTTTTGAACTTTATTGTACAGGTAAATTCAGCATTGCTCATCTTTTCACTTGTTAACTCAATTAGATCATTAGAATATTTATGATAATACTTTATTTAAACAGAACTATTAAGAATAAGATATTCCATATATGTCATTTTTTCAGATCATCCAAATTAAGCTATGTAAGTACCAATTTCTAAAAAAAATTTTTTGGGTGGAAAACATTATTAATTTTCTTACAATTGTGCATAAAAAGTAAATATGTTTTGCATGAAGGCCTGGCATAGAGTCCTTTGACGGAGACTCATACACTTTAATTTAGGAACATGAGACTTGACATGTTTTTTTAGCCATTCATTATGTGTTTTGCATATTTCTAGATTAGAATTACAACGTTTAACACTAACAGTATTGGATAAGGAATTTCTGGTTGATGAGTTGTCACTATGATTTAGGTCCTAAAGGATCTGACTTCTTTTTAGAAGTTGTTTAAACTGAAGCTACATAGGGCATCTCTAGGCTTTCTTTGTGCTTCTTAACTAAATCTATTAACATCACGCAACAGATTAGGAACAGTAAGAAAGAAAAATAGTGCAATAAATTCAACATAATGAATATTTTAAAATAGGAAGCATCTTCTTTGGGGATTCAATTACCTCTTTCTTGAAACTAGGGAAAGACTTTATCTAATTCTTTTTCTGACTTGTTCTTTAACTTCAAGTAATGTACTTAAATTTTTCTTGTCAATTTTTATCTTTTTGTAAAATAAAACTTGAATTATATCTACTTTCTGCAAGTACTATTTAGGTAATGAGAAATTATGTTCATAGAATTGTGTTTATTAAAAGGTTCTCAGTATGGAAAAAGTAAACCATAACAAGAAAAATGAAGTAGCAAAAGCAGAAAATAAAAATGGGATTTTAAGGGTGCCTGGGTGGCTCAGAGGGTTAAGCCTCTGCCTTCAGCTCAGGTCATGATCTCAGGGTCCTGGGATCCAGCCCCGCATCGGGCTCTCTGCTCAGTAGGGAGCCTGTTTCGCCCTCTTTCTGCCTGCTTCTCTGCCTACTTGTGATCTCTGTCAAACAAATAAATAAAATTTTTTTAAAAATGGTATTTTATATGTCATAGAACAAAGGTGCAGTCTATTTTTTTAGTTTTTACGAACTTGTAATAATCTGGCTGCAGAACATGGTTTTGTATAAAGGTTCTCATTACCATGTTTGATTTTTTTTTTTTTTTTAAATACTTTCTCAGAAATCTAAGCTATCATTAGGACAAGCTAATCAAAATAACAGTAACTTGGATAGTAGAGTTTGTTGGGAAAAATAAAACACAGCAAGGGAAACTATCAACAAAATGAAAAGGCGGTCTACCAAATCAGAAAAAATACTTTCAAATTATATATTCCATAAGGGGTTAATATCCAAAATATATAAAGAACCTCTATAACTCAATAGCAAAAAGAAAAAAAAAAGAAAAAAGATTAAAAATGAGAAGAAGAGGGGCACCTGGGTTGCTCAGATGGTTAAGCATCTGCCTTTGGCTCATGTCATAATCCCAGGGTCTAGGATCAAGCTCCGTATTGGGCTCCCTATTGCCATCTCTGTCTCCCTCTCTCAAGTAAATAAATAAAATCTTTAAAAAATTTTTAAAAATTAAAAATGGACAGAAGTTCTGAATAGATATTTTTCCAAAGAAGGCATCCATATGGCCAACACACAGGTGAAAAGATGCTCAACATTAGTAATCATCAGGGAAATGCAAATCAAAACCACAGTGAGATATTGCCTCATACTTGTTAGTATGGCTTATCAAAAGGACAAGAAGTAACAAGTGTTGGCAAGATTTGCAACAAAGGGAGTCCTTGTGCACCGTTGGTGGGAATGCAAACTGGTGCAGCCACTGTGGAAGACAGTTAAGGAGGTTCATCAAAAAATTAAAAATGGAACTACCATATGAATAAACAAATCTCTTTTTGGGTATTTATCTGAAGAAAACAAGAACACTAACTCAAAGACATATATGCACCCCCATGTTCATTGCAGCTTGATTTACAATGGCCAAGATACAGAAACAGCCTAAGTGTCCATTGATGGATGAATGGATAAAGAAATGGTGGTATATCTATAATGGAATATTATTCAGCCTATAATATGAAATCTTGATGTTTGTGATAACTTGGGTGGACCCTGAGAGCATTATGCTGAATGAAATGTCAGAAAAAGACAGATACTATATGATCTTTCTTATATGTGGAATAGAAAAAGAAAACAAAAAGCAAAGTCATAGATGCAGAGAACAGTTTGGTGGTCGCCAGAGGTGGGTGATAGGGCTATGAGAAGTAGGTGAGGAGGGTCAAAAGGTAAGAAGAAAAAATAAAATAAAAACAGTAACAACAACAAAAACCCACATATGCTTTTCAGAACTATCTTACTCTTTATCCAGCTACTAACTTGTAGTTTTGTTAGAGTACTCTGCATTGGTAAATGTTGGGTCCTGCAAAGAAATAAAGTTTACTTATGACAAGAGAACATCGTAACCAAAAGGAAAGCACGGATTCATTTTAAGAGTCATAAATTTAGGGGCGCCTGGGTGGCTCAGTGGGTTAAAGCCTCTGCCTTCGGCTCAGGTCATGATCTCAGGGTCCTGGGATCGAGCCCCACATTGGGCTCTCTGCTCAGCAGAGAGCCTGCTTCCTCCTCTCTCTCTCTGCCTGCCTGTCTGCCTACTTGTGATCTCTGTCAAATAAATAAATAAAATCTTAAAAAAAAAAAAAAAGAGTCATAAATTTACTTGTTTTTAGGGAGTTAGAATTTACAGAGGTTTTTAGCAATAAGCTGGAAGAGTTATTAGGAGAGGCCCTCACAGAGGGAAATCGGAGAACTAATCTCCGTTTTGTTTTGATTTTGGTGAAAAAACAAAAACCACAGGAACATGCCACATACTGATATTTTTAAAAACATAAACTATATTTTGGAATAACTAGATTTTTAGAAAAGTTTCTGAGCTAGCACAAAGAGTTTTCATATTCCCTCACCCAATTTCCCTCATTATTACAGTCTTCTATTAGCACGGTACATTTGTCAAAAGTAAGAGACACACATTGCTATATTACTGTTTTGGGGGTGGGGGTGGGGTGTTGGTCTCTCTTTTTTTAATTGTCATAAGAAGACTTAACGTGAGATCTACCCTCTTCAATTTTCAGGTGCACAAAACAGTATAATTGTTAGGTGCACAATACAGTATTATAGCTGTAGGCACAGTGTTGTACAGCAGATCTCTAGAATTTATTCATCTTGTATAACTGAAACGTTATACTCATTGAATAGTTCTGCATTTCCTGCTCTCCCCTAGCCCCTGGCAGCCATGGTTCTACTCTCTGCTACTGTAAGTTTGATTATTTAGATACCTTGTGTAAATGGAATCGTGCAGTATTTTTTCTGTGACTGGCTTATTTTATTTAGTATAATGTCTTCTAGGTTTATCCATGTTGTAGCATATGGCAGGATTTCTTCTTTTTAAAGGCTGAATAATATTCTATTGTATGTATACACCACCTTGTCTCTATCCATTCATTTGTCCGTGGACATTTAGGCTGTTTTATATCTTGGCTATTGTGAATAATGCTTCAGTGAACATGGGAGTGCAGGCCATCCCTTTGATATCCTGATTTCAGTTTTTCTGGATGTATACCCAAGAGTGGGATTGCTGTATCACATGGTTGGTTTATTTTGAATTTTGAGGGAAACTACCATACTATTTTTTGTGAGCAGCTGTACCATTTTACATTCCCACCAATAGTGTACAAGGGTTCTAATTTCCTCACATCCTTGTCAGCACTTACCTTTTGGGTTTATTTGTTTGTTTGGATAATAGGTATGAGGTGATACTTCATTGTGGTTTTAAGTTGCAACGTTTTTTTTTTTTTTGAGATTAGTGATATGGAATATCCTTTCATTCAACTGTTAACCATTTGTATGTCTTTGGAGAAATATCCAAGTCCTTTGCCCATTTTTTGGTTGAGCTATTTGGTTTTTTGCTATTGTAAGAGTTCTTATGTATTTTGGGCTTAGCCCCTAATCAGAGGTATAGTTTGCAAATATTTCCCCCCATTCCTTAGGTTGCTTTTTTATTTTATTGTTTCCTTTGCTATGCAGAAGCTTTCTAGTTTTAGGTAGTTCAACTTGTCTACTTTTGCTTTTGTTCGCATTTGTTACTCCTATAGGATTCCAACTTTACTCTTTCCCATGTGGATAATCCAGTTTTTCTAACACCATTTGTTGAAGAGACTACCTCTCCCCATTGTGTATTCTTGGCACTCATGCTGAAGATCGGTTGGCTATACGTGGCTGGATTTATTTGGGGCTCTCTGTTCTGTTCCATTACTTTTTGTTTTTATGCCAATATCATAATTGTTTTAATTACTGTAGCTTTTTAATAGGTTCTGAAATCAGGGAGTGATTTTAGGAAAATAAATTCAGCTTAGCTCTTCTTTCTCAAGATTGTTTTGGCTATTGGGGTTTTTAGTGCTTCCATATAAATTTCAGGATTTTTTTTCTATTTTTGTAAAAAAAAATGCCATTGGTATTTTGGGCATTGCTTTGAGTCTGTAGATCACTTTGGGTAATATGGACATTAAAACAATATTAGGTCTTCCAATTCATGAACATGGAATGTCTTTTCATTTTTTGGTATCTTAATTTGTTTCATCAATGTTTTACAATTTTCGATGTAAAAGTCTTTCAGGTACGTTACTATTAATATCAATTCTTCCATTAATGTTCTCTTTCTTTTCCAAGATCCAATTCAGGATACCACATTACATTTAATTGTCATATCTCCCTAGTCTTCTCTGGGAGAAGACCATTTCTTCTGAGAAAAAGACTTCTCTGTGGCAGTTTCTATCTTTCCTTGTTTTTCATGACTTTGACAGTTTTGAGAAGTATTGGTCAGATGTCCTGTAGAATGTCCCACAGTCTTGTTATACATTTTCATCAGAATTCCTGGGTAACCAGGTGCATTGTCAATGAGCAGTAGTATTTTGAAAGGAACCTTTGTGTGTGTGTTTGTGTGTGTGTGTGTGTGTGTGTGTGTGTGTGTGTGTGTGTGTGTGTGTGTGTAGGTCTCAACAGTAGGCTTAAAATATTTAGTAAACCATACTGTGAACAGAGGGGGTATCATCCAGGCTGTGTCCATTTATAGAGCACGGAGTAGATTTAGTGTAATTCTTAAGGGCCCTAGGCTTTTCGGAATGGTAAATAGGAATAGCTTGGAGGACATTAGGAGAAGGAAGGGAAAAATCAAGGGAGGAAAATCAGAGAGGGAGACAAACCATGAGAGACTATGGACCCTGAGAAACAAACGGAGGGTTTTAGAGGGAGGGGGTGGGGGGAAGGCTTAGCCCGATTAAAGAGGGCACATATTGCATGGAGCACTGGGTATCATACATAAACAATGAATCATGGAACACTACACCAAAAACTAATGATGTACTGTATGGTGACTAACACAACGTAATTTTAAAAAATTAAATAAATAAGTTCAGCAGCAATGTTAGCCCCTAAGAGAATCTGTCTGTCCTGTGAAGCTGTAAAGCCACTCATTGACTTCTTCTCTCTAGCTATGAGAGTCCTAGATGGCATCTTTCAACAGAAGGCTGTTTCATGTGCATTGAAAACCTGTTCAGTAGAGTCATCTCCATTATTTTTCTGCAGCTAGTTCGGGGTTGATGCACCTTCTGCATCAGCACTTGCTGTTTCCCCTTGCAGTTTACATTATAAAAACGGCTTCTTCCGTTAAACCTCATGAACCAGCCTCTGTTAGCGTCAGACTTTTCTCCTGCAAGTTCATCATCTCTCCCAGCCTTCATAGAATTGAATAGAGATAGGGCGTTGTTCTGGATTAGGCTTTAGCTGAAGAGGATTGTTGTGGCTGGTTTGATCTTTTATCCAGACCACTCAGACTTTCTCCACATCAGCAGTAAGGTGTTCTACTTTCTATGATTTGTGTGTTCACTGGACTAGCACTTTTAACTTCCTTCACGAACTTTTCCTTTGCGTTCACAGCTTGGCCAACTGGCACAAGAGGCCTAGCTTTGGGCCTGTCTCAGCTTTCAGTGTACTTTGCTCACTAAGCTTAATCATTTCTAGCTTTTTATTTAGAAAGCTTTCTTTCACTTGATCACTTAGAGGCCATTGTGGAATTATCAATTGTCTTCATTTCAATATTGTTGTGTCTCAGGGAATAGAGAGACCTGAAAAGAGGGAGAGAGATGACCGAGTAGCCAGTTGGTGGAACAGTCAGAACACCCACAACATTAATTAAGGTCTTTATCTTATGTGGGTATGACTGATGGCACCCCAAAACAATAGTAAAGTCAAAGATTACAGATCACCATAACAAGAACAAAAAAATTTGTCACCAGAATTACCAAAATATAACACAGACATGAGCTGAGCAAATATGGCTGAGCAAATATGGAAGAATGGCTCCAGTAGACTTGTTCGATGCAGGGTTGACATGTACCTTCAATATGTAAAAAATAGAATATGTGCAAAGTACAGTAATATAAAATACGCTTGTACTAACCCACAGTCACACAGCTTTGAATAATAAAGAACTTTCCTGAGGTTAGAGGAAAAAAAATAACTCTTCCCTGGACAGCTCTGTGTCAGAGTGATTATTAAGAGACTGTTTTCCTTTGAAATACTGGACCTAAACACAGCATTCTTGGGAATAAAAATAATTTCTAGCAAGTACACCCCAGCTCTGTGTATTTGCCATGCATGAGTTCTAGGTGAATGTGAATGAAGTCATGTCTGCCCACGAGGTGTTGTTAACAATAAAAGCAATAAAATTCTCCTTTCTTACTGTAACTGTGGCTACTCACCAGAGGATGTACTAGATTTAAAATACCCTTCAACTTAGGCTCCAGATAACATGTATCTGAAATAATCAAGTTTTGTTGTTTTTTTTTTTAGATTTTTTATTTATTTACTTGACAGACAGAGATCACAAGTAGGCAGAGAGGTAGGCGGGGTGGTGGGGGCGAGCTGGCTCCCCACTGGGCAGAGATCCGGATGCGGATGCGGGGCTCAATCCCAGGACCCTAAGATCATGACCTGAGCCAAAGCCAGAGGCTTAACCCACTGAGCCACCCAAGCGCCCCATTTTTTTTTTTTTTTAGATTTTTTTTGAAATAATCAAGTTTTTTTACTCACACATTGGCTTTTAATACTATTTTGTCATGTATGTGATACCCATCTCTAGTAGTATAGAAGTTAGAGATAAAGTATCAGAACATCAAGATCAGAAACTTATGAAATTTAGGGGGTTAAAACCCTGGTGGATTAGGAAATGAGTTAAAGTGTATTTGTTTCTCTATATTTCTACTCTTTTAATCTTTCTTTGTATTTAACTTCAAAAGAATATTTTTACTTTTTTATTCCGTTCCAGTATTTTAATTTCTACATTACCAAGATCTTCCTCCCGACCCCAATTTTTTTTTTTTCTTATTACTTGTCTTTAAAGACACTTCACTTGGGGTGCCTGGGTGGCTCAGTTGGTTAAGTGTCCAACTCTTGATTTTGGCTTAGGTCATGATTTCAAGGTTGTGGGATCAAGCCTCATGTCGGGCTCTGTACTGGGTGTGGAGCCTACTTGAGATTCTCTGTCTCCCACTGCCCCTCCCCTCTGAGCTATCTTTCTCCCTCTGTCTCTCTCTTAAAAAAAATAAATAAATCTCTTTTTTTATAAAGATTTTATTTATTTATTCGACAGAGGTCACAAGTAGGCAGAGGCAGGCAGAGAGAGAGTGGGGAAGCAGACTCCCTGCTGAGCAGAGAGCCCGATATGGGGCTCGATCCCAGGACCCTGAGATCATGATCTGAGCCGAAGGCAGAGGCTTAACCCACTGAGCCACCCAGGCACCCCTAAATAAATAAATCTTTAAAGATACTTCACTTTTCATTTTTTTCCCAGCATCATCTCTCTCTTCTTTCTCTCTCTCTCTCTCTTTTTGGTCACCCAAGAGCTGGCTTTTGAAAAGATAAGAAGGTAGAGATTAATTTATGCTCCCATAATATCCCTTGTTATAGATCTTCCAAAAGTATTAAATTCATGGCAAATTCCCTGAAGTAATTTTCTCAACTTCTTTTAGTGTTTGAAGAAGTTCTTGGTTTCCACCTTATTCTCCCCAGTTTTAGGAGGAGCCATTTTGGCTCTTATGCACTTTCAGTTCCAGAGTCCTCAAAGGAAAAATTGTGCTTTTGATTTCTGGTCCCTGTGATGTTAGGGCTCCCCACCCCCTCAACACACACATGGTGACATGGCTCTCTAGCTTTCTCTGTTGTTCTCAGGATGGGTTATTCTCAGAAAGATGGTGTGCTTCTCCCTCTTGGGGTTAGACCACATACTGGCCCCAGGATCTGAATCTCTGTGGAATGATGTTGCCCATGGTTTTCCTAGTCTTGAAGAATAGGGTATGCTTTCCTACCAGAGGTGGGAGTTTTCTTCACTCTGACTTCATGTCAGAGTCATCAGGTCAACATGTTACAGATCGGAACTTGGCACAGGAGGAAAAAAAAGACTCTTCAGTAATGACTAAAGGGTTATCAGTTTGACATGAATGTTTATAGCTGTTAACTCCCAGGAGGTATGGGGCAGTCATTAAACTGTGTCATCAGGTGACTCTGGAGGATATCTTGGGAAGAAACAGAGTACTTATTAAGTGTTGAGTCAAAGCAGTCTCATGTCCTTGCATCTAACCCTCTAACACTTGCTTAATAGGGCACCCACACTTAATATACATAGCATACTCTCACAATTTCTTGGAAGTGATATTTTTTTGTCTTGTTTTTAACTTTTAAATGATCTTTTAAATTATTTTAAAAATCTTTTCTACTGTGGATTAAAAATGCTGGTAATGATTTCCATGTATTCCTTAATACTGTTCCTTTGGTCCCTGTGTCTCTCTCTGGGAATTCTGTCCAGCTGTCAGAGATGGTGGCATAATTGCAGTACCTCTGGTACTACGTGCCTTACAGCTTGCAGACAGAGGGAGAGGGTGATGGAGCAACTGTGTTCCAGCCTGTGGTTCTTGTTCTCAGACCTCTCCCTCCATCCCAACCAACCCATGTCCCATTTTAGGAATCAGAAAATAAAATTTCCGAAAACAACTATTTTCTAGTTCTGAAAAGAAGTAGTAATAATTTTGTATTCCATGTGAATGAGTTGTTGAAATTGATATATTTTATCATTTATACACGCAGACAAATAAAAATGATTGTTACCTTTTAATTTGTATTTTTACATGACACGTTGTGATTATCTAGGGAACTCCTAAATATAATATCAGCCTTTGATAAATTCTGTGTGATAGTAAATGGAATCTGTTTTCCCATTGTTAGAACATGAGTTTGAACAGACCATATGGAATTCCTGTGTTTGTAGGTCACACATGGTCATACGTGGCAATTTCCTGTGATTCTAATACATTTCTGTCTGTGATCCAAGGGAAGGAAGAGGTTGTTAATGTAGAAGATAACTTACCCTTGCATTTTAAGTATTATGCTTATTCTGTTTCTGGATAATTTACAAGACCAGAAACTCCAGTACTTAGTTGTTTTTAATAAATTCAATTAAATATTACTTATTCATATGTAATAATCCTTAATCATTTTAAATAAAAACAAATCCCCTTTTATGTATCCTGGAGCACTTGCTCAAGCTCTTTCCATCAATGTCTTCTGTAGGAGGTTTGATAAAACAAGGTGAAGTCCCTTGGCCAGGTTCTTTGATGTCTGTTTTCATCTTGGCAGAATTATGAATTGACTCTATGAAAACTGAAATTATAGCTTTGAAACAGAGCTAAGAATAACAAAGTTTTTCTCCTGTCCATTTTATTAATTCGGTAAAATAGAACAGAATGTGAGTCTGTCTGATCTTGTACAAAGAAGTTAACCTATCCAAAGTGCCTCATTTATAACCAAAAGAGACCTAGTCACCCATTGATTATAACTTAGGAAAAGAAAATGTGAAAGTTTCATACTTCTAACTATTCACCTAGTAAATGCTTACTGATCTCCTGTACAAAGGTGGAGTTAATGATTCACAATCAATTTTATGTGCGTTGCAGTTTTTTTCTTTACTTGGAATGATGAGGTTTCATAAGTGAACTCTGTAGACACTATTGAGTGGTATTTATACTTTTACAAAATGAGAGAATCAGGGTAGTTAATTGCTAGAAGCAACTCACTTTTTCTGTGTGAAGTTAATTGATTTCTTTAGTGTATAGACACCGATTTAATCCGAATAAATGTGATCGGTCAGAACAGAGGGTAGTCATAGCTGGATAGGGTCTTGGAGGCCCACTGTTGTATTTTCAGTAGCTAGATGGTGGTGGCGTTGGGAAGGGAGGGGCTAGGGTGTCTCTCATAAGGAAGAATTTCAGTTATAACTGCCTGTATGGCCTGACCACTAACTGCCAGTGGAACATCAGTCCTGATGTTCGTGCAGGTCATTTGGCAGATTCTACAATAGGGATAAGCAAGGCTGCTGTGGGAGCATCCAAGAGAGGTCCCTAATCAAATCTTGTTGGTGGGATGGGGCAGAGGCCTGTGAAACTTCCTGGAAGAAGTAGTCGAGATGTGATACATAATGAGTGATCTGGAGTACACTTACTAGAATGAGGATGGGTGCTTAGGGCATAGTGTGAAGCCATATGCTATGCACAAGCAGCTCACTATTCCCGACACAGAAATGGGATCTGTTTTGGGAGGGTTGAGGCAAGGTTGTCCCAGGCCTCGTATTCCGACTGAGGTGTTTAGACTCTGCCCTGGCACACTAGGGAACTACTGAAAGGTTTTAAGTAGAGGAATAACATAAAATATTCATTTTAGAGAGATTATTTGCATGGCTGTTGGAAAGGTTTGAGAGAGAAAAGGCTGGATGTAGATTGACTATTAGGGATGTTGTTACAGCACTCGGGAGAAATCACAAGGATCTTCGGTGGCAAAAAGTCAAGAAATACTAGAAAAATTGGAGTTCTTTGTGAATGGCTGATTGCACATAGATCATGAAGGAGAGTTAAAAGATATAAGGAAGTCTCTGATTTGGACCTTGATGTGGATGTTTGGCCACCAGCTGAGATAGGGAGTTAGTAAGTAGATGATATTTGACTTGGTAAAAGACACGTTATTTAATTTGGACTATACTGAGCAGAGGCATGTCAAAATTAACATAAAGAAGTTTTGGTTTCTCACACAGAACCCAAAGGAGTATCCATGATTGGCAGGCAGCTCTCTGTGCACTGATTTGAGGATTCAGATTCCTTCTATCCATGGCTCCACCATTTTCAACGTGTAGTTGGCACAAAGGGGAAGAACATGGAACCATAGTGCTTGGAAGGCTTTGTGGTCCAACCCTGGATTTATTATATGTCACTCTCACCCACTCTCTGTTGGCCAGACCTTATTCACATGACCAATCCTAACCTCAGGAAGGCTGGAAAATGTCTAAATGTGCCCAGGGATAAGGGGAAAAGATTTTGGAAATTAGCTTGTAGATTGTGCTACCTGAAGACTGGGAAACTTTTGGTTATTGAAGTCTGAGACTTGGAGGAAGGATCTGAGCTGGAAATGTGGCTTTAGGTGTCATTGGAGACAGCAACAGTTTATATCAGGAGAGCAGATGAAGTCACTGTTGGAGAAAAAGTAGAGACAAGAGCAGAAGGTCAAGGACAGAACTTTTAAGTTGGCCAGCACACAAAGCTGGGGTGGGAAAAGGGATCCTGGGAAGGAGCCAGAAAGCCTTGAAATAGAAGGACCAGGGGAGTATCTCAAGGAGTTGGTTAAAAAAAAAAAAAAGCAAAGAAAAAAAAAGCATAAAATGTAGTAGAAAGGTGCAGGAATATAGTAAAGTAAACCCACGAGATGTCTACTGAATCAGGTAGTTAAATGTTAGAGACCTGAGAGAGTAATTCTCACTTCGAAAGCATGGTCAAGGCAGATGGAGATTTTAATTTAAATCAAGGAGATTTTAGCGCACAAGGAATCAGCAGGGAGGAGCTACAGAGTGGGGAGGATAGAGAACCTGGAGCCAGGGGGATAGTTGATGTAACAAAGTCCCCCAGAGAACAGGAATGAGAAAGTTTACTAAATGAAGTTTTGAGTTTGTAGAAGTGCTGCTTTTTTACCTGCTTTCCTTTTTTTTAAGCCCATATTATGATTGATAACTGAGATTTGTTACAAACGATTTTGTTAACTTACCTGGTAATAAAGACTGCAGTTATATTTCTAGCTCTGTATTAGCTGGTTTACGTGATCAGTCTGCCTGTCCTGGGAAATACAATTAATCTTTGAAAGGAAAATCACATTTTTCTTGGTTTTGAATACAAAGTACAATGCAGCAAAGAGAAATATTACTACTGTAACTTTGTTATAACTTGGAAAAACTAAGGCAAATTGTAAATCTTTTATTTTCTCTAAAACGGAATTCTAACCTCTCTTTTACATTTAAACAAATATTGATATTATATTTCTTATCTTCCTCATTCCTAGTCTTTAGCTAGGAGAGTGTGTAGAGGCCCTTTCTTTCACAGAATATTTCATAATGGGGAAGTGAGATAGAAATAAAGAGGCTTACAACTTGTGATCTTGTTCTGTCAAATAAATAAAATCTTAAAAACAAAAAAATAAAGAGGCTTACATTTGGACTGAGGTAGGTACTGAACTTTCTGATGTTTAGTATTGAGCCACAAAACCTAGTTTTATTATTAAATCACTCCACAGCTATCTTTCCCTTTTTCTTCTAGTCAGTTAACATTTTCCAGTAAGTCACATAACATTAATTTAAAATGCTTTAAAAATTGTTTCTGTAGGGATACCTGGCTGGCCTGCTCAGTAGAGTATGTGACTCTTGATCACAGGGTTGTGGGTTCAAGCTCCATGCTGGGTGTAGAGATTACTTAAAGATAAAAATCTTAAAAAAAAAAAAAAAAAGGCCACAAATTTTTAACAAGTCAGGAAATGACAGATGCTGGCAAGGATGCGGAGAAAGGGGAACCCTCCTACACTTGGTGGGAATGCAAGCTGGTGCAACCACTCTGAAAACAGCATGGAGGTTCCTCAAAAAGTTGAAAACAGACCTACCCTATGACCCAGCAATCGCACTACTGGGTATTTACCCTAAAGATACAAATGTAGTGATCCCAAAGGGGCATGTGCACCCTAATGTTTATAGCAGCAATGTCCACAATAGCCAAACTATGGAAAGAACCTAGATGTCCATCAACAGATGAATGGTTAAAGAAGATGTGATATATATATATATCTAGATATATATAATGGAATACTATGCAGCCATCAAAAGAAATGAAATCTTGCCATTTGCAACGACATGGATGGAACTAGAGGGTATTATGCTGAGCGAAATAAGTCAATCATAGAAAGACAATTATCATATGATCTCCCTGATATGAGGAATTTGAGAGGCAAAATGGGGAGTTTGAGGAGTAGGGGAGGAAAAAAATGAAACAAGATGGGATCGGGAGGGAGACAAACCATCAGAGACTCTTACTCTCACAAAACAAACTGAGGGTTGCCAGGAGGGGGGCAGGGTAGGGAGAGGGTGGTTGGGTTATGGACATTGGGACGTTATGTGATATGGTGAATGCTGTGAAGTGTGTAAGCCTGATGATTCACAGACCTGTACCCATGGGGCAAACAATACATTATATGTTAATAAAAAAAATTCTATTACCAAAAAAAATTGTTTATATTGTACATTGTTTCTCACTTAAGACTAGAATATAGGTAACAAATCTGCAAATAAGCCATTTCTACCTATATATGAATGATAAAAGTGATGGCAAGAATCATTTTTATTATGTTTTATATTGTATTTTAAACAGGATTTCACAGAACTATTCAAATATATTCATTTTGCCTTTCTGTAAAAACCTTTTGAGCTTGAATTACTGTCTTTGGGAATGAAATTTAAAATTTGTACTTGGGTAGGGGCGCCTGGGTGGCTCAGTGGGTTAAGCCGCTGCCTTAGGCTCAGGTCATGATCTCAGGGTCCTGGGATCGAGCCCCGCATCGGGCTCTCTGCTCAGCAGGGAGCCTGCTTCCTCCTCTCTCTCTGCCTGACTCTCTGCCTGCTTGTGATCTCTCTCTGTCAAATAAATAAATAAAATCTTTAAAAAAAAAAAAAATTTGTACTTGGGTACATTGAGTTTTTTTTTTTAATGTCATGTTATTAACATTATTTCTTTATTTTCTTTCAAATTCTCCTATTAGAAAATAGAATCAAAGTAACAAGTAAAATATATTTAAAATATTGACTTCAGTTTAAATCTACTTTCTAGAAAAAAAGTAGATAACCATATTCATCTTTTATTCTTAATTCCTATTTTGCTATCTAGTTTATAATTGACCTTGAATAAAAAATATTCGTGAGTTGATGACAATGCTTCAGTTAGTATCTTTTATTTATTCTTAATTCCCATTTTGCTATCTAGTTTATAATTGACTTTGAATAAAAAATATTCGTGAGTTGAGGATAATGCTTCAGTCAGTATCTTTTTAGAAACATTTGTAATTGTGACATAATAGAGCATACAACATTTCTAGTTCATCTTATTGCTGTGTTCTTTGCATACTTGATACCAGAGTCTGTCTTTAACGGCAAAAAGATGAGTTGGCCACGAAGTGAGTATCCAGCAATCATCTCTCCATTATGCTAGCCAAAATACATTTCAGAGCTAAAGTTGCACCATTCAAGAAATGTATGTTTGCTGATGAGATTTTAAAGAAAGGCACGCTTCGTGTCACCCTGGCCCAGTGCTTCAATCATGCCCAGAATCTCTTCTGCATCACAGGCCTATTTTTCTCTGAGAATCAGTTTCACTCTTGTGATTTATGTAAAGGTGTATTTTTAGCTTCGTAACTTCTCTGTCTTATCAGTGTCTTGTTTTGTGTGTCAAATAGGTTGTTGGATATGGGGGAGGGAGATAGAGATGGCTGTGAGGTCTGTTTCTCGTCTCTGTAAACTGGCAAGCATTGTGTTGGACATGTGGATAGAGAGGTAAATTTTGGTATCTGGCATAGTCCCCTCTGTCAGGGAGAAGTAGATATGGTGTCCCTGCGAGAGACCTGCTCCTTCCTCTCTTGCACAGATATAACGGTTGTGATTCTACATCCAGTTCTGTCCCTTCCATAGAACTCACTTGGGCGTCATATCATGATATTAGTCACACTAGCTGCTATAACGAATAAGACTCCCAATTTCAATGGCTTAGCACCCTATACATTTGCATTTCACTCATATCGAACAGTGCAGTGTGTTTCTGAGTAAGTGGGGTCTATTGCACACAGTGATTTAAAGACCCAGAAAAACCCCGAAGGATGGAGGAAGCTCCGTCATCCTCCAAGGTCACCTTGGATGTCAATGTCCAGATTGCAGAAGGCAAAGAGCCTAAGGGGCCTGGAAATCACAGGTATCCCCTTCCTCGCTCCATTGTCAAGAACTCACAGGGTCACCCCTACTGCAGTGCAGACCGGGAAATGCAAGTCGTTGAGCCCCAAAAGCGTGGCGGCTAAGGTGGGTTGAAGGGCAGTGATGAATTTCCCACCATTGGAGAGTTAAGTCTCATCTAACCCTGTTTCTTTCTGCTGGGATAGATAGAATGAACTGTTTTCCTTTAGTAATTGATTCTGTTTCAGAAATCACCTGGGAACTGAAGTGGAAGGGAAAAGGTTATTTTCTTTCTCCAATACAATGAACTTACTTTAAAAAACAGGAAAACCAAGTATTTGAAGGTGTTCCTATTAACCTGCTGGAAATACTTTCTCCTAGGCGATGCTGCTATTCTCTGGGCCATCTGGCACCCTGCTCTGGGGAAGTACCTCCTCTGTGAGATCCATTCTCCACCCCTCCCCAGCTGCCTCTTCCCTCTCCTGCTTCCCCAGGCATAGTCACCCCTGGCAGCCTCACTGCCCAGCTAGGACTTGTACATGCCTACGTCCGTTTAATCCTTTCACTCCTCACTCATCCAAGCACTTACAAGATGAAAAAAAAAAGTTGAAATTCACTGTGTTACAATCACAGACTAATTAGCAAATGTGCCAGGGTAGAAGGGGGGAGGCACTCAGCACCAGGCTCTTGGGGATGAGGGAGTTGTGGCAAGGCTTCTTTTAGAGGGAGGAAATTTGGGGTGCCTGGGTAGCTGAGTGGATTAAGTATCACACTCCTGATTTTTGGCTCAGGTCATGGAGATTGAGCTCCGAGTCAGGCTCCCCACTCAGCAGGGAATCTGATTCTCCCTCTCCCCGCTTTCTCACTCTTACTCTCTCTCTCTCACTCAAATAAATAAATAAGTCTTTGAGAGAGGAATATTGGTCCAGATCTCCTTAATTACTCATGGATGCTTTTCCTCCCCCTAATGATGGAGTTTAGGAACAAAAGAGGCCTGCTGTGGTCATCTCTAACTCTAGCACACAGTACAGTGACAAGCTCTTACTAGACAGTCAGTAAACCAAATACACTGGATGATATGTGTCAGTGCATTTATAAATTTTATTTATTCTGCAATTTTCCATACATTATCTCATACTCCTCATTACAGCTTTAGGAGAAGAAAGATACTCTTACTCTTGGTTTATAGATAACAGATTCAGAGATAGTTCAGAGAATTTGCCAGTGTTCACGGGGTTCATGGGCCAGATCTCCAGTATTCTGCTCCTGAGCTGGTGTATATGGGCAAGAATGTTCTTTTTAGCAGAAACAAAGTGACAGTTCTTCTACCATGTTCTGTAGCTTTTTATATTCCTGCCAGTACAGTGTTTTGTACTCAGTACATGTTCTATAAATATTTCTTAAACAATTGACAATGATTTAAAATGTATAAATCAGATTCATCTGAATTGGACAAGCTTCTTGTTAGAGGTTGGCATAAGCTTTTACCTATCATTGTTGTGTCACAGGTGAAAAAACTTTGCCTCTAGTATATTCTAATTCAAGGATTTTTTTTTTTTTTAATTCAAGAAGTCTTTAAAATGATAGTTTAGTTTCTGCTTTTCTTTGGCTTCTTCATTCTGCTAGCACTTATCCCTTTAGAGTCTTCCCAAGGACAATGTGAAAGCTGAGACTGGATGAATGTTCTTACCACAACAGGTTAATTCATTTCTATAATGGACTTGCTTTAATGTCCTTTGATGCTCTAAAATCTCAAACTTCCTTAGTACTGGAGTTTATGATAGACATTGATTGCTTCCATCTCTGAATTACTTACATTTCATCCCATAAAGGTAGAGAATATATATTTCTTTACAGAAATATTATGAAAATAATAGACCTAGCTTATTAAAATCACAGCTAGGAATGAAGGCATGGCTCATGGAAGCATAAAATTACATAGATATTCTGCTTCACTGAAACGTACGTGTCTGAAGACAGAATTACTTTGTACCTTCCATGTCTGCCCTGCTCCCTGCTCCTCTCCCGCTGCCGTGCCACTCCGCAGCCACTTCCAGCCGCTGCCCATCTCATTTAGCAGAGATGGACCACGAAGACATCCTGACCACTTGCTCCTTTCCTTTATATAATGCACACCTAATTCATGTTTGTGTGGTGTTGGCATTGGCTTCTAAAATGTTTCTGAAATCAGAGAACTTGAGACTTCTATGTTTGAAAGCCAGGTGTGAGTGCATTGCCTCTTCTACTTGTCACTGTGAAAGTATGGAGAAGGAGCTGAGAGTTTACTGTCGAATCATCAAGAGGACTAGGATTAAAAAAATAAAATTTTAAGGAGGTTTCAATGTTAGAAGATATTTCCCTTCAATATACTTGAGTAAGAATTTATTTCATCGTCTCTGGCAATACCTGCTTCTTCCAAGGCTCTGGAACCAGGAGACAGAACAGACAGTGGGAATTATTCAGAGTGGCCCATAGAATGTGGCTGCTAAATGTTTAATGAATGAGGAGATGGACAAGTGAACAAAAATAGAATGGTGATGGTGAAAGGCCCTGAACTCTGCTTCTGTTTTCTGTTTTTGCTTAACAGCAATATGCTTTTTGTTTTGTTTGGCTTATTTTTCTAAGAGCAAGATAAATGCTCAGTTTTAGAAAGACAGATCCACCTTTTCATATTAATGATTACTGGCGAAACACCGTAAGTGCCTTAGCCTACTACCTAATGACATTTTAATCTGTAGGAAATCCAAGAGAGTGCTTTAGAAAGTGTTTGCAATTGAAGACTCAGTGGTGCCGATTTTGTGTTTAAAAAGAAGGAAGTGGATGTCAGGGATATGTGAATTTCAGTCTCCTATCATTGTAGTAATAAAGTGCCAGAATTCTGAAATGGTTCTTAAGATTTTTCTTTAAGATTTTTTTTTTAAGATTTTATTTATTATTTGACAGAGACACAGCAAGAGAGGGAACGCAAGCAGGGGGAATGGGCGAGGGAGAAGCAGGCTTCCTGCTGAGCAGGGAGCCCGATGCGGGACTCAATCTCAGAACTCTGGGATCATGACCCAAGCTGAAGGCAGATGCTTAAGGACTAGGCCACCCAGGCACCCCTTAAGATTTTTCTTACCTACTGATTGTCTTATTGCTAGTATATCATCAACAAAATAACGTTAGCCACATTTAATAAAAATGACATCAAAGTATTCATCCTGAACTTATCCTTCAATCATAGAATAATAGAATAACAGATTATTAATATTCTAAAGGTTCTAGTACTAAGCAATAAAGGTCAGTGAGTTATTCTCACTCATTATTCCAGTGACTTATTCCTGCCAGTTAATTTTGTTCTGCCACATACCAAAAGAAGTGAAAAATAATTACATCCTCTTTTCCATTTCTGTTTTGCAGGGGAAGATTGTGAAAGGAATGGGAGGGGCTATGGATCTAGTGTCCAGTGTGAAGACCAAAGTGGTGGTCACCATGGAGCATTCTGCAAAGGTAATGTGTGCTGCGTTTGGAAATTCCCAGTATGCCAGAATCCTGTAGGCCTGTCATGCATCCATGGTTTTTGTTGTTTTCTCAGGCTCTTCCAAATTGATAGCATTTATATTTTAGAGAGAAAGGTTGCAAATAAACAGTTATTTATTCTCATTCAGCTAAATGGTTCTTTAACTTTGAGCAGAAGAAACAGTGGGGTATTCCTTAGTTATTTGCATACACAATAAGAGTAAAAGCTATAATGTCTTCAAACTCAGTGAAAAGATATCAGGGCAGATGTTACGATTCAGGTTTAAAGATTATTATAGTAGTTGCTCTCTGCATGCAAAATGAAAAACACAACAAAATATGGCCTTTCAACAACAGTTATTTTCAAGTGGATAATACGGACTCTTACCAAGACTCTGAAGTGCAATTTGGGGAAGGGTGAAAATGGTGGACTTGATGATAGCAAGTGTCCTTATTCTGAAAAGTAAGATACTTTTATTTTGGTAAATCATTAAATATTTATGGAGGGGCGCCTGGGTGGCTCAGTGGTTTAAAGCCTCTGCCTTCAGCTCGGGTCATGATCCCAGGGTCCTGGGATCGAGCCCCGCGTCGGGCTCTCTGCTCAGCGGGGAGCCTGCTTCCTCCTCTCTCTCTGCCTGCCTCTCTGCCTTCTTGTGATTCCTGTCTGTCAAATAAATAAATAAATCTTTAAAAAATAAATAAATAAATAAATAAATATTTATGGAGTACTGATTATGTGTTAAGTACTTCTCTTATTTGGGATGACAAACCACACAAAAGTCATGGACCTCATGGAGCTTACATTTGGTGGTGGTCAGGTAATGGTTGTGATGATGATGATGGTTCATCATGCTACAATAAAGAGAGCTACCATTTATTGAGCTTACTGTGTATCGACAGTATACTAACCACTCTGTGTGTATTTGCATGTATAAGCCCATGAACCTGATATAGGTGTTTTTTTATGGTTTCAAAACAGCTTCAGAGAAGTTAAGTTACTTGCATGAGGTCGTATAACTAGTGGAACTGAGATTAGAACTAGGTGTCCGTGATTCCAAAGTTCAGTCTTCTAACTACAGAGCTGTCAGTATAACTTTGCTCCTTGTTCCCAACTCAGTGTTTTTGAACCAACTGAGCTTAATTGCCTTTCTGACCTGAATCCATGGGTTTCTGTTGATTTGCAAAATTCATACTGGGTGGTGCTCTCTTCATTGTCTATGTTTTGTTCATTCTTCCTTATTTTTTATAATTCTTAATTTTAACACAAAATCTACCTGTTCTCACCTTGAGACCTGCTAATTTTAATGGAAATGTTAGTTCAGTTGCCCTGCGTTTTGTTTTTTTGTTTGTTTTTTGTTTTTGTTTTTGTTTTTGTTTTGTCTTGTCTTTTTCTGGGAGACAGAAAGAGCATGAGCGGGGAGGGCAGAGGGGCTGAGAGACTCTCAAGCACTGGAGCCTGACACAGGGTTGATGTCAAGATCTTGAGATCATGATCTGAGCTGAAATCAAGGATCAGATGCTTGACCAACTGAGCCACCCAGACATCCGTTGCCCTGTTCTTATTTAGAGATACAGCATCGTGGGAGAGCATAGAGCTAGAAGATTCGCGTCTGTCTTGCTTCCCAAGAGGGAGTTCTGTTACAGAGTGATGTGTTCCATGAAATGGTTTTGTTGTGAAAACTGTAATAAATATGAAAATATCATGAATTGTTTTATAAACAGTGGAAAGGAAGCAGAAGAGCATAAATATGGAACAAAAGAATGAAACCAATGCAGGTGACTTCTGAGAGATGTCTTGCAAAAGCATCCAGAATACTTCATTTCAGAGGCAAAAAGGATGCCAAGCATGCAAATCAAATCCAAATCTTTTCTGGAACATGATGTCTAATTTGGAGAAAACTCTCTGACTTCCTTTTTGTTGTTACTTCAATGTTGATGCATATGCATTGAAGTCCACCTCATTTTAGATTATTTTTGTGCATTCGTTTTCAAAACATTAGACTTGTATTTAGCAAATTCTCCCCCCCCACTCTCTTTTTCCAAAGCCTTTTCTTTCATCTCAGCCAGAATTTCTGAAACAGGAAAATAAATGGTTCTTCAGATGTTTAATTAGAAATCCCTACTTAAAGCTTTTTACAAAAGCAAAATATTTTCACTATTTTCTTCTTCCTAGGCAGTTTTTTGGTGTCTAGCTACCTTTTTTCTTAGGCTTCTTGATATGTCCTTCTTCTCCCCTCTAAAACTGTCAGGAAAACGAAGGAAAGTAGTAACAGTTTGAGTCCTTATGAGGCACATCGCCCTGTGCTTGGCGTTACACATAATGAATCTCATTAGCTTCTCAGTGCCCCTCTTAAGACTGAGATGTGGGCAGGTTAAGAAACTTATCCGGGTGTGGAGAGAGCCGGGAGCTTCATTCAGCTTGGTCCAGCTTGTGTTCATTATAGTGTACAGGCTGCATCCTCACCAGAGCACACTCTGCACCAGTTTCATCCAAATCTGCCCTTTTCTGGAAGCTTCAGGTTTCAGAATGATCACTTTCCCTTTTTAAGTTTCCCCTAAGGCTTTCCTTGCTTTGATGAGACATTTACCTGCAAAAATAACTGTTCTTCTCGAGGCCTGGAATGCTCTACCTCACATACCCGCTTGGCCTGCTCCCTCAATTCACTCAGGTTTCTACTCAAAGAGAAGCTTTCCCCTGACTATTCCATAAAACAAAAGTGTCCCCCCACCCCCTTCTGATGGACCTTCACCACCTTCTCCACCAGAATGTAAGTTCTGTGAAGGAAGGGGCTCTGTCCATTTTAAGAGCTGAAGAGTATCATGTCTAATGCACATTAGGACTCAATAAATACTTGTTGAATTCGTTAATTCTTCAAATAATACTGAGACTTTGAACATGTAAGAGCACTTTTAACTTTTTCAAAGCCGTTTCACAAGTCCTGCCTCCATATCTCATCATTACAATGGTCCTATGAGGAAGGTCTTGTTGTTTCCCCTGCAAAGGAAAACAAACCCAGTGCCACAGAGGTTGAAAATTCCTGTAAAAGTCAAGTACACAATTAGGAGCAAAAACAAGCTGAGAATCCATGTATCCTGCCTTTGGGCCCCCATTTTTTTTCTAATAACCTTTTTTGTCTGGCAGGTACCATTACCACTAACAATATAAAAGAAAGTGCTTTGTTCTCAGTATTGTGTACTGGAAATATTTCCTAAGGGTATAACTTTTAGAGCACAAAAGCAGAGAAATTCAGTCATGGTTGTCATTTATTGGAAACAAGCAAAGCTTGGGTACCTATTTTAGAGAACATAAATGAAAGCCCTCTTTCTGAAAGAGGTTTAGATTTTATTTTACAGTAGGAGGTCTGGATTCTGAAAGGATGAAAAGAATCATAATTATATTGTTAGGATGTTGGGGATAAGTCTTTATGAATAAGGTTTTGATTACATCTAATCCTTATCTGATAACAAAATAGAAATCTTGAATGTGGTTTTACGTTGGAGAGGAATTATATGGAGAGGAATTATATAAAGTAAATGAGGTTTATTAGTCCTATTTGTTTTGGACCAAATGTGTTACCAAAGGCCAACAAATGTGAAAGATTTTTTTTTTAAATTATTTCCTGAGAAACATTCTTGGATTAATTTTCAGCAGCATTGAGAAGTATCCAAGGTAAATAAAGTATTTCTTTGTTGGAATAATTTATAATTAACACAGTTTCAACTGGTTTTTTTTTTTTTTCATTTAAAGAAGCTTGTCAATATTTTATAATTTGTTAATGAGACTATTTTGTGGCTAGGATCTGTTTAGGAAAAAAATATTTACCTTTAAAAAATAGAAATCCTTACATGGTTTTCCCTTTTTATTTCTCCATTCATGATGGAAATGCCTGCCAAGAAAAATTTTATAATGGAAAAGAAAAAAAGCAGAACACAGTCCAACAACCAATAAAGCTGTTTAAAATGGTCTTATAGAAATTTAATTAAGCTAATAACTCTAAATTCTGAGGCTTTGAGCATCCACAGTTCTTAAAAGGAAAACTAGCTCACAGAGAAGCTTTCTGATGTCCAACAGCAATTCATGAATGGAAAGAGAAAGTCATTCCTGTTCATGCCTGGGCTGTGCCATTCTTAGGCTAGAGTTCATAGGATGCAATCTTTAGAGAGAAAATAAAAGGCCGTGATAAAGATTTTTGTGTTATATGTAAGAAAAATGGCCTTCTATTCTAAAATCTCAAAGCCCTGAAGACTGTTTTCAGGGAAATGCCTTGCTGTATGTACCATCTCGTTTGGTTAGCCTTCCCCTTGAGAATGTGCCTGTAACCACAAATGGTTATTACATCCACATATAAAAACCATTTGTAATAGCAACGGTTCTCTACTTCAGAGCTAGCTGAGTCTTTCTGCTCAAGTCCTTTGTGGATTATTGGAATCCCTGCCAAATAGGTACTGTGTAAAGGCCAAAAATACCCAGGAGTATAAACTCAGTGTGAATAATAGCATCTTGTCCTTTTACCCTGTATATCCTGATTTTCTTTAGTTAGCCAATCTCATGTTTCTTTTCTGTGTTTTCTTTTCAATCTTCATAGCGATTTGACAGTCCATGTGTTTTGTAATACCACATTCCTTGTGAGGTGTGTGTTTGTGTGTGTATGTTTATAGATGCTTTTTCCCTTAATTTAAGTATCGAGACAAGTGGGGAGAAGGAAAGGCAAGGGACAGTGACATTCAGGCTTCTTTTATATTTCGGCGAAAACCCAGAGAGAGATCTGTCCTAGGTTTCACTGTGCCAGCAGACGAAGTATTGAATATTCTCTTGTCAAGTTCAGCTTATGTAGTGCCTCTTTTCAGTGCATTAATGCAGGCCTTGCAGTTTTAGGACTGAGTAGGCAGAAGAGGGGGAGTAACCATAATTCACTCAGCTCCTCTCTTGACTTATAAATTTGTATGTTTCATACTGCAGTCTTGAGATGTCTTTGCTTCTCCCTTTGATCATACCTTTACGTATCTCCCCAAAGTCTTGTAAGCCCTGTCACAGACTTCTGCTAGCTTTGCTTCTCCTCGTGGGTTCAGAGATGTTGGGAATGTACAAGTACCTATCTTGGGACTAGACAGCAGCCTCCGGTGGGCCTTAGAAGCTCAGTCACGTGGTGTTTTACAGCTCTAGCTCTGTTGGAGTTCTTCAATCAGAATTACAATATTCACACCCCATGTCCTGAAGACTAGGGGTCTTGAATGTGGGGTGATGGAGTCTGCGGTGGAGTGTGGTTCAGGTAGCATGAATGAAGGCCTTAAGACTCCGTCCCTTAAGGAGCAACCAACTTCTAGAATTTGCCTTTTCTGTACTTGATCATTAGGGCTTTCCCAAGGAAGTTTCCTGAAAGAAGAAATATATTGCAGCCACATTTAAAAAGCACTTAACAGAAAAAGATGGGCATAAAATGATGTTTTATGTAAAGCAAAACCTTACTACATGCACGCTCCATTCCCTCAGGTGAATAAAATGCTGCTATCAAATGCAAAAATCATTGTGTCCTGAAAAAGAGAGCTTGTTGTTTGGGATTAAGTTCATTGTGATAACATAAAGCTTACCATCATGACAACAAGGGAGATTTATTATCATTTAACCAGAGTTGTTTGTTGCTAAAGAATTTAGGTGCAGGATTTCACACAATTATCTAAAGAATTAGAGATCACCATGAAGCAAGTGATAGAAAGTACTGGAGACACTAAATCATTGAGAAAGAAAACGGTGACTTCCCAGGGCTTCCATGAAGCCTGTAAGTGACCAAGGGGGAAAAGAGAAAAACTGGAGAAGCAGGTGGAGGAAAGAGATTTAGCTCTTCCTCAGGGCTATGACGAAGTTAGCAAATATAAGGGCGAAGTGAAATCACGAGCCCTTGAGGCTAGTCAGAGCATTTTAATGCTACACTTTGTATCCATTCCTCTGCCTTTTCTGGCATTTCTTCATGAGGAAAGATAGAAAGAAGCAGAATGATAAGGAGGCACCAACCCCACTGACCCTCAATATTTGTGTGTGGATCCACTCCTCCTAGTTTACTGCACTTTCAGAACATTTTGTGTGATTCCTATAGTGATCAGGTAAGGAAGACGAGGCGGTTGTAGAGGAAACCACAGCACTAAGAATTGAAGGGACCAAAATGACCGTTCAAAGGCAGATGCAAGAGAAAAACATAAATGGGTCTTTGGACCCTTAAGACAGTGTTCTTTGCTACCGCACTATCCTGCATCTCTCTTTTAGGATTTTTTTTTTAAAGATTTTATTTATTTATAAGACAGAGAGAGATCACAAGTAGGCAGAGAGGCAGGCAGAGAGAGTGGAGGAAGCAGGCTCCCCGCCAAGCAGAGAGCCCAATGCGGGACTCGATCCCAGGACCCTGGGATCATGACCTGAGCCGAAGGCAGAGGCTTAACCCACTGAGCCACCCAGGAGCCCTAGGATTTATTTTTAAATGCTAAAAACTCAGCACTTGTTCCTCCTTTGTGAATCATTAATCTGTGCAGCTGCCATTCCACATTGTAAGGCTCAGCCTGGCATGGTTAGAACAGAGCACTAAAGTGGGAGTTAGTCCTGTTTTGGCTTCATAGCTATCCTGTTGTTGAATATTGAAATTGTGACATTCTTTGATCTTTTTGTCTCTCATTTTCTCTTTTTCCTTGATCTGTGTTGTTTCTTGGAGCTAAATGTGAATGGAATCCTTTAGCAACATTGTTCTCCCTGCAAGAATGCACTTGGTGGCAGTTTCCTAGGTCAGCCATATGTGATTTTAGGAATTGTGTTTAGACCATTTTCTGCACAATTACGTGTCTAACTTCATATTGGAACCTAAGAGCTCCTAAAGAATTTCCTGGTAGACGGTAGAAATGTAAATATGTTTTGTATAAACAATAGTAGCTAACATTTATTGAGCACTTGTTAAGTGACAGATAATTAACATGAGATGAATCCGTTTTTTGCATCTCATTTTGCAATAACCCCGTGGGGTAAGGCTGATGGGGAAGCATAGGCCCAGGAACTTTGCATAGCCAGCATGGAGCAGAACCAGACTTACCCCCCGGGTGCTTTGGTTCCAGTCCACACCCTTACCCATACACTATACTGTTTATACAGCAGATAGTCTATGCAAGGTCTCTCTACTAGGAGCACACAGTTAATTCTGTCAGTTGAAAATCCTGATTCCTCCTAAAATGGAGTTGGTTGGTCATGAAAATCCAGGTCGTTTCTTTCACACCAGACGTAGATCGCGCTCAAATGAGAACAAGGTAAGAGCTCCCTGCAAAAGCTGTTCTTCAGAGGCCCCCAGATTGTTCACTTTGTTCCCAGGCAGACCTGCAATTCACTGTGACATGCCTTATTTGAGTTACATTAAATGTAAGGAGACCTGACAACTGTACAAGCTTGAATATTCATCATTAATTTCAGCTCTTTAATTAAGTTTCTCTGACACGTGCAGACTTTCTTTGAAACTGGAGGGAAAATAGAGCATTAAAAATTAAGTGAAAATGAGGTTTTTATTTCTACAATTATGAATGTTCTTATACAGTAAGATCCAGAGCATATAACTTGTTATTAAAGGTGTAATGTCTGTCCATTTTATATGTATTTCACACTCATTTTGATTAAATTAAAGTAATACAGTTTGGCTTTTTGAAATCCATCTGAGATTCCCAGTAGATCTTCCATTTTCCTACCCATTCATTTATTCAAAAAAATACTGAATGCTTTTTATGCCATGCACTGAGTTAAGTACACTAAAACCTTTTAATTACTGGTGCATTGGTGAGTTGACAGTTTATGAAGGAGCAAAGTCTTCTTAATTAATCTTAGTTATCTGCCTAAGACTATATACTTGGTCTAGCAGAAATCCTGAGAGAAAGATAAACTAGGTAGCAGGTACATATTTTAGTAGTAAAACAGTCAGATGGCTAAAGATGATGACATCATGTGGGGTGTTTTCAGATCCAAAAAGAAGCAATAGAAGCATTTTGCCATTTTTTTTAATAGAAGATCTAGAATATGATAGGGTAGCCTTCAGCCTCAAGGGAAATACTAATTTAAGCTCCTGTTGCTTGATACTTGGAAAGGACCTTAATCATAATCGTAGTCAGTTAGATCATCAGAGCTATTGTTTCAAGTGTGTTCCATACATGTCCCAGAGGCCACCTCCACACCTGGGATGTGGGGATGTGGGGTGGAGGATGGGAGATAAGTGGGGAAAACCTGCTTTCCACTATTTTCTTTTCTTTTTTTTTTTTTTTTTTGCGTGTATAGTTGACACATAGTGTTACCTTAGTTTCAGGTGTATAACACAGTGACTCAGCAAGTTTGTACATTATGCTGTGCTCACCAGAGGTGTAGCTGCCATCTGTCCTGAGACACTGCTACATCGCTAGTACTGTATGATTGACTATACTCCTTACGCTGCGTCTTTTATTGCCACAACTTATGCATTCTGTAACTGGAAGCCAGTACCTCCCACTCCTCTTCACTGACTTTGCCCAACCCGCTATTGCTTTCTACTTTTAGTCCCTTTTTATTTTATGTTTGAAGAAAGGGTACAGTAGCTAAAAGAAACTTTGAAAAAAATACGAATTTTAGCCAGCTCACACATTTTACGAATGAGCAAACTGAGGCTCAGACAAACACCAGGAAAAGCAAATAGCTGTATGGGCATGTGAATATAAGCGTGGTGAACTACACTGCCTTGCCCGGCAGTGAACAGTTTGACACGGTCATTTAGGCAGAACCATGTACATTCTAACCACGGAGTTAACTACGAATTGTGACACAGCTCTACTGAAGAACTGCAGATGATGGAGGAGGCTGGGATTTTGTTAAGAGAGTTAAGTCCTCAGGTGCCGTAATAAGAAGTTAGTAGAGGGAGCGCCTGGGGGCTCAGTGGGTTAAAGCTTCTGCCTTCGGCTCAGGTCATGATCCCAGGGTCCTGGAATCGAGCCCCACTTCGGGGTCCCTACTTGGTGGGAAGCCTGCTTCTCCCTCTCCCACTCCCCCTGCCTGTGTTCCCTCTCTCGCAGTCTCTGTCAAATAAATAAATAAAATCTTAAAGAAAAAAAAAGAAAGAGCGTGGTAAAGACAATATTTAAAAATGAAGAGGTAACAGGAAAAATGTGTAGAGATAGGGAATGCTAAGAAAAATAACATAAAGTGGATTCCTGTTGAGAATAGGTCTAAAAGTAAGGGAGGGAGGCTAGGCACTGCTGTTTTCACATATGTTTTACTTTTCTAGCAAACCAAATTAATTTTAAAAGGGTATTAGACATTCGTGTTTTATGTGTGCTTCCTTTCCTTGGTGAATAATAGCTTGTGTTTGTCAAGGAGACCATTCCCTGAAAGAGAAAAAATAAGCAGGACCCTAGAAGTGAAATTTTTCATTATGGTATATGAGGACTGAGACTTGAGAAGTCCAATTTGTGGCAAGGTGTTTTCCCAACTAAATCATGTATGACTTTGGTCATTCATTTGGTATTCTTCCTAAATTATTTTAGGGACAGAAGCTGTCTCCAGAAAGAAAGCAGAAGTGTGACTGTGCAAACATTTTGGAACAGCTTGTACCTAAGAGACAATTTCTCTGGTGGTTCCTGTTTGTCCTTTTGTTATTCTCCTTCTAAACAAGAATTGGTCCCTAACTACTCTTTTTGATATTCCTTCTTTAAAACAGGGAAATGTACATAAAATCATGGAGAAATGTACATTGCCACTGACTGGAAAGCAATGTGTCAACCGCATCATTACTGAAAAGGTACAGTGTCTGTTTTTATTCCCACTAATGCCTGCCACCACTTTTTTAATTTATAAGCATTTTTAGAATTTTGTTTTGTTACCCTCTAAAACTATTGCGTTCGTTGTCATAGGATTAATTTAATCCATGAGTAGACTGAATAGGATAATTCATCAATTTAATGTTTCTAAATGTAGAATTCTTAGCATGCTACTCTGGAAATACCCATATACAGACTTGAACTGCTGGCCTTGGTAACTTTTTGACAGTATGTATAACCAAAGAAAAGTTTTATTCATCCTTTTACTTGGACTATTAAGATGTCTAAGATGGATGATATATATAAAGTTAAGTATATATTAATCATTCCTACCTTTCTTCTTTGCTTTCCCAAATCACAAGTGCAAATTGTTGGATTTCATTTTGAGAAAGTCAGCCAAAATTGGGTTTTAATCATTTGGGTTCAAATTGCAGTGAAAGTTGAACAGTGAGCCAAGAAATTTGTTCTGTGGTTCTTGCATGCTTTCAGCTCTCTTTTGTAAGGTGGACTTCAGAACACACCAGCCATGTTCGTGCTTCTCTTGATTTTCTTCTTAAATAGAAAATGTTGGCTAATGGCACAACTGGAAATGACTCAGATCTGAGAGCAGCCTCACTGACAGTTGTCTGTAGTCATTTTTCTGGCCCAGATATGAACCTAGAATGTTGGAATGACATAACTCTCTGCAGTGTGAGTTAGGAGGGCATCGTTTTGATTCAATAACTTGGTTAAAGCAAAACAACAAAATTACCTGTATCAGGCCTGGTTTGGGTGCTGTTCCTTTTGCCGAGAGCCATAGGGATAGCATCCTGGCATTCGGCTGGTTTGCTGCCCCTCACCAGGGTGTGGTAAGAAGCACCCTAAAGCAGCCCTGTGAGGGGGAGGTTCATAATATCTTACAGAGCCACATTTGAAAAGCATTCTGTTCTAAATGATGCCTTCCCCTAGGACTGTTTATGTGGAATTCCATAAAGATGACTTACAGAGAATAGAAGTTGGATGAAAGGGCAGAATATTTTATTTCACCATTTATTCCCTGAGTCTTAGCACTTCTTGAGCCCCTCCCAAACTGTGGTGACAAGATTTACTGAAAAGAATCCATTACTTTGAAAAGAAGAAGAGAGTAGGGGGAGAAGAGATGAGACAGAGTCTAGTTAGAGGGCTCCTGCAGTGATCTAGACCAGAAATATCGGAGTTTTAAGCCACAGGACAGAAGGACAGATCTGAAAGACCCAGATGGACCCAACCTAGCGAGATGACGAATTGAATATGACTGCTGCAGCAGAGGTGCTTCCTAAGATTTCCTCAGGAAGCCCAGACTGTGGGAAGAGACGGGGAGGAGCAGTGGGAGGTAGGAAGAGAATGGGTTCAGTTTGGACACACTCGGTTTGATTATTCCTGAATATGTGAACATCCGGTGAGAGATTTTTTTTTTTTTTTAAGATTTTATTTATTTATTTGAGAGAGAGAGAGCCCATGAGCAAGGGTGGGGGGTTGCAGAGGGAGAAGCAAATTCCCCCTGAGCAGGGAGCCTGATGTGATGCCAATGCTGGATCCCAGGACCCTGAGATCAGGATCTGAGCAGAAGGCAGATGCTTAACCAACTGAGCCACCCAGGCACCCCTCCAGAGATTTCTGGTAAACAAATAGAGATGTGGATCTGGAGCTCAGAGGGGAAGTCCGTATTGGACTAAACCTGTGGACATCATTAGCATGTGGGGATAATTGGAGCCTGTACTGTAGATGATAGCAAAAAATGGGCAGAGTGAAAGGCAGCTGTGGAACCTTAGGGAAGGGAACGGTGCATGTTTACCCCTGTGTTCTAGATACAGTATGTGCTCAATAAATCTTTGTTGAAGGAGTGAATTAGAATGCAGTGCCATGAAGGGCGATGAATGTGTTCAGCCCTGCCATGGCAGATATGGGACTAGAATTCCATTTTCAACTTCTAAGGAAAATTCCATTGGTTTGCCATTTGAAAGAGGCTTTGGAGATGTTTTGAACCTGATTTCCTAGTTTTGTGCTGCTAGAATGAGATTGTGAAAGATGCTTTCCTTGACGCATCTGGGCTATGATTAACTGCTTTATCTGTAATGGAGTCTCCCATTTTTATCAAGGTTTTATTTGTACTTTATACTGCTAAATGGAATCTTCCTAAATATTTCAAAAGTAAATTTCCTTCATTTTAATAATAGATGCTGGCTTCCTAGTAAACGACCTTGAGAGCTAATTAGGGTTTGATAAAGGTGTTAAAAGTTTTTAAAAGCAGTAAGTCAGTTTGCCATAGATTTTCTCTCCCTGATCACTGAAGCCTTATATTCATATCACACTTGTCTTCTCCTCAAATCCCTTTCCTGCCTATTCTTAATAACATAATCTGGAGGCTCCTTTTTAAAAAAAATTTGTTCCATTTTGATAAATTTATAGCTGTTCATAATGCAAGGGAAGGAAAATCAGTGTGAATAATGCCCCAGACACGTTTTCTGCAAAATAAAAGTATCCATTTAAAAAAAATTTTAAGTTGTCATTTTGGAATTAAATAATCTAATGCAGCACACAGACATTCCTAAATGACCATTTTCTGCCCTCTCAAAACATATATTTCTGTTGAAAAAAGTTTTTTTTAGGAACATTTTTTGTGTAAATGAAAAGGATGTTTGGCAGAATATTTCCTCCAAAATTTAAATCCTCTTTTCCAGTAAAATCAACCAAGTTATCCGTGAATTTATCAAACAGAGAATGCAGGTATTACTCATCCTCTTAATGTTTTGCTCATGGGGGAAAAAATCAATTAACTGGAGATTAATAAGCATTTCGGGACTTTGACTTGAGTTCACACACAAGTGACAATAAGTTAAGCTATTAAGGGGAATAAATGTGCGGGTGTGGTGCCCCTTCTGAGTTTTAGGCATGATTCCAGGTGCTCAGAGTACGTTTATTTGTCCTGTATAGCAATCTTGGGAAGTGGGGTGTTTTGATATCCATGTGTACTTGCAAAGACAGGTTCACCAAAGACCACTTAGCTAGCACGTGGCAGAGCTCACTTCCAGTCCACCTCAAAAGCCAGGGTTTTCCTCTTCATGTGGCTGTATCTTCATATTAGTCTTCTAAGCAGGAGTGTATTTAAAATGGCAATTTAGAGTTTGATTTCCAAGCTAACTAAAAATCAAGATCAGCCTGCGAAAAATAGTTGAATGTAAGGTAAATCTGAAGGACGGACGGAAGAGATATGGGAAACATTAAGTCTGGGTAAAATGAAACTAGCTGTGGAAGCCTAGAAAGAGAGTAGTCCTGTTGCTCTGGAGGACAACTCGAAGACCTAGCGAGTGACAGAGGGAAGCTGTCGAGGGCTCTTACGGTTAGAGCTTCCTAGCCATAGTCTTAATTGGCCACGAGCCAAGTGAGCCTCCTGAAACAGAAGGCTTCTCAGCAGAGCCCCAGTGACCATCTCAGAAGAATGTTTTTTCCTGAGTGGGAGTTTATACTAAATAACTTCGTTGGTCCCTCCCACTCAGGTTATCATATTGCATTGTGACAACAGGTGCTCTGAATCAGATATGGCAGATTGAGTGTGCCTGCTGAGGTCACACTGCACCAATTGGTACTACCGTCACCTGTTGTTACCAACCAGAATGTTGTAAAGGAATGTTTAGAGCGCTGGTTAGTCTTTGCGTACTTGTCCCAAACACAAGCATCTTCATTTGAGGTGCATACCAGAGGGGGATTCTCATGCTGGCCTCTTGCACCCGTGTGTCTTCACAGGACTTAAAGGCAAAGTTTTAATACTTACCTGGGGGTCTTTCAGCAGTTACTCATCAGGACTTCCAAGTGCCTGCCTTCTTTTATTTCCTGTAACTCTTTACGCAGCAGCGTTGACTAGCTTTCCCCGCCATCCTTGTGCATTCGCCTTCCAAATTTCTCCTCCATCCCCACTTTTCTTCATTCCTTTCTTTCTTTAAATCATCATCATTTTCTAATTGAAATTTTGACCAGAAGTGTTAGACCTAACTAAAGGAAGGTAGTTAAACAACAACAACAACAACTGGTTACAAAAGTGGCAAGTGCCATCAATAGTCAACACTCCTTTATTTTCTGGCATCAACAATGTTCCACAGCTAATTGCCGATTAGGGAGCTGGCATTTATTCTCACCAAAATATAATCGTTAGAGTTGACATTTTCTCATTGCTGATTGTCAGAGTCTTTTGTCCTGGGTCTTGTCTCTCCTTTAAGAACTCGAGAGGTTATTTCTGTTTTGTGTTATAAAATTATTACTGTGATAGAAATTGTCATTGTTGTTTTCTTGATTCTGACAGGCTGTGTTTGATGTGGACAACAAAAAAGGACTGACTCTGATTGAACTCTGGGAAGGCCTGACCGTGGATGACATAAAAAAGAGCACTGGGTGTGATTTTGCAGTAAGTGTTTCTGTGAACAAATCCAGCCACTTGTCCTATATCATGAGCTTGATTAATGGGTGTTTACAGGACATGAACCATTAATTTGTGATCATTTTTGGAGTTGACCTTTACAGAGAACAGGAGTGAAAAGGGAGAGTGCCTTCAGATGAGAGCAGGTGGGAGCAGGAGCGGGCTCTGACTCATGGCCAGCCAGCATTTGGCTCAGGAGTGAGAAGCAGGAGGGGGGGGAACCACCAGGGGCTGCTGGAAGCAGAAGGTGGAGTTTTAACTCTAAGCTACTTTCTATAAAGTCCCTTGCGATCCTTTGTTCTTGGTTACCTATCAGTGTGGCTAGACTAAATTAACTCTAAAATGTGAGCCACACAGGGAAAAATGATACTGCCTTGTTTTAAACCCAGCTGTGGCTTATGGCTTTCTCTTTGATTAACTTTGATGCCTGATTATTCTATCCATGGACCATATTAGAAGGATGAGCTCTGACACTGACTGATAGTCACAAAATAGGTGTATCCTGCATTTAAAGAAAAAAACCTAGTTCATAAAAACTAAGACTTACAAAGCACATATATATATGATACATTTAGTATACATTTAAGTATACATTTAAGAAACCCACAAATCTCTTTTTAAAACAAAGAGAATAGTACTATAATATAAATAATCACCCTTTAATGCCAATGCTTGTTAATGAATCACCGATCACCTACCTAATGGGAGTTGAGAGGATGGCTCAGTCCATTGGAAGTGAATCAAAAGTAAAGGTAAAATGTCTCTGAAGAACTGAAAGAAAAGAATTTCCTTCTCACATACCTTTTCAAGAACGGATTTACTAGTTAAAATGAAATATATTTATAACGGGAAGATGTTTGAAACTACCCATCCTAGAGAAAGTGATTTAACAAAACTTATTCGAGAAATCGTGCGTAGATTTCATAGACTTCTTCTTCCTTGGCTGGTACCTATTAGTGCATAACAAATTCCTGTAAAAACAATTCTGCTGCATAATTCATTATCCACATTTAACTGTTTTGGTACTGTATGAGGGTCTTTGTCTATTAACCTTTCTTGAATTTCCCTTTGGAAAAAAGAAGTCTGTCAGCAATACCTCGCACAAAAAGCACATCTTTAATTAGCTTTTCAATAACCTCAGGGGGAAAAATGAGATTTGTTCATACTTTAACTATTTGGAATTCCTTACCCCGTTGATAAAAGCAAACAATTCTTACATATCAGCTCTTCTTTATATTTTTTCCCTATGTGAATAAATTCACCTCTTCTTCATTGGGTAACAATTTTGAGATCCACATCATGTTCAGTTCTTGGCTACAAAAGAGAATATGCAAAGAAAGGACCCTTATTGTTATTATTTTTTTTCATTCATGTAGATAAGTCAGGATGGACAAGGTGGAGTTTTACTGTTTTTGCACTTTTATTTTTTTTTTAAGTACAAGTTTCCATGTCTCAATGCACCAAAAAATACCTCTTGGTTTCCGTTTTATTACCATATCACCCCTCCTTCTCTCTTTTTTTTTTTAAATCATTTTTTTAAATTTATTTTCAGCATAACAGTATTCATTGTTTTTTGTACCACACCCAGTGCTCCATGCAGTCCGTGCCCTCTCTAATACCCACCACCTGGTTCCCCCAACCTCCCACCGCCCCCACCTCTTCAAACCATTCAGATTGTTTTTCAGAGTCCTTAGTCTCTCATTGTTCACCTCCCCTTCCAATTTCCCCCAACTGCCTTCTCCTAACTCCCCATGTCCCTGTGATCGATCTTGTTTCCTCCAAACTAGGGCGTTGAGATAAAATGTTAATTTGTATGTTCCTGTTGTCCTGAAAATGACAATGTGTGGTAGCAGCTGAACCGTCTCAACAAAAGGACCCACTTTTGAGGATCTGATGATCAATGGCTCTCTTTAGACCCCGACAGATGAAATCACATATGACGATTGTTTTTCCGTAATGCTAGGGACTGGAATGCTCTAATTAATAACTTGTTCTGTTTAATAGCTGGGTTATCAATAAAATACATGTAATCATAAAAGCACATTGAGGATAACACTTCTTGATCGTTCAGAAGGTGTTTCATGTCATACTTCAGAAGCTATTCCATGTGGTTATTACTGCATAGGTCGCATTTTACTCTATATGTGACTTTATGTCAGTCAGTCAAAATTTCTTCTTGAGAAAAGGCCCACTCAGTCTTCACTGTATATCTGGAGATAAGCATTCTAGAAGGGAATAGTTAGACAACCAGGTTGTTGCATAATTAAGAAGGGTAAACACCTAGGTCAAAGTAATTTTGAAAATGTGTTGAGTAACATTTTCTCATATTAAAGCTGTGACCAGCTAATGAAAATGTTGGATTTCTGTATATCAGTCTGTGTGTTACTTACTGCCAGTTACTTGTTGGGCCAAAATAGAAAGAAAAGGGGAAATCCCACCACCTAAATTGCATTATCTCCAAAGTCTCTTTCCACTGAGTAGTTAATTCAAACAGTTTCTCATTTGTTTCTTTTCTAATGCATGCTTATGTTACATAAAATACGGTTTTTTTTTTCTTTACCATAAATGTCTGTGGACCTTTTTTGAAACAGAATATTTCCTTCTGTTTTTATTTTTTAATTACAAATTTTTAAAAAAATTTGAGTCCATATTTGAACATCATGTGGTCAAATAAACTTCCAGAGGTCATTAGTCGTCCATGATTATTTATTAAAACATCCAGTTATATCCCATATTGAGTTAAATGTGAATAAAATAGAACAAATTGGTATAGTTTCTACTCCCAAGAGCCTTGGTCTTATTCTCCAGGCAGGAATACACCTAAACCACCACTGGCAAAAAATTAAATAAGAATACCGCTTATTTATATGTTTGCAGTAAAATCTGAAAGAAAGCAGCTGGAGATATTTTTTGCTAAGTTGAATAAATTTACACTCAGTATCTATTATGAACTGGAATTATACCAGAATTAAAGAGTATATACCATTGGGATTTCAGTGAACTGGGCAGACAAATTGTTGGCTTATCTTCTACACTTAAATCATATAATCTTGTGCCCCCCTGTAGATCACCTTGGCAGATTAAATCTGCTTCGGCTTGCATGGGCTTAACATGTTGGTAAGACTGAGAGAATAGGATGAAAAATGGTGGTTTAGTAGATGTTTTTCATTATAAAAATAGGCCAAGTCAATCTGCATAAGCTTCTTTTCTGTTTTTATAGAAGTCGGAGTCCACATTGAGGATATAAATAATAGAGCCCCAAACAGGGTCAATATGCCAAGGAAAATGATCAGATGTTTAGTTTATAAAATTAAGGTGTCCAGTTTCCTTTTAAAGAAAATGCTACAAAGCATCTATTGGATGTGATTTCCCCCCCCCCAAAAGAGTTTTATTTCATTAAATTATTTCTGCAGATGCTCTGTTGTTTTAAAAAAAGAAAATGGGTTGTTTGTGAGACACACTTTCAAAATACACAGAGCCCATATGTCTTTTATTCTCTTCAGTAGAGTTGAAGATCTATCCACATGTGGGCTGTGATTTTTGTCTATTTATTATATGTCTATTATTTTGTCTATTATTATGTATCTGCTCTTGGAACTAGCAAATCTGAATGAGCTGTCATTTATTTTAAGCTATATATGAAGCCATACCGATCCTTTTTATTCTGATCATGTCATTCTTTTAGTAGAAAAATGGAAAAGGGGGCATTAACTCTTGACATTATGAAGAGTTAATACAGAAACAATTTATAAATGAACTAAAAATATTTAACCTCATCAAAGCCAAATAATTGCCTACTCCTTCTATTTTTAATACTGTCTTAACCTCTATTAAAACTTTAGTTCTAGTTAGAACCTCTAGTTCTTTGAAGCTTAATCTTTGTTTCATTCGTTCATTAATTTAACAAAATATTAACTGTTTATTCTGGAAGGCAAAATGCCAGCTAGGCCCACTTCCATCGGTTCATTGTTGAGGGGCTCAAAGAATCATTAATATCCATCCCCTCCTGGCTTTCTGTGGACACTGTTACTTACTAGGACTCAATAGATATTTGCCAGATTGAATGACATCTGTACTGACATTGCACCTTGAAAGATCAGTCAAAATTAAGCCAAACCACTTATGTTTTGTTTAGGTTTCTGCCACCAGCTCTCCCATTAAATGTAGACCTGTCCTCATTTTTCTCTGCTTCAGGGCTTCTAGGAATGCATGTACTGTTCTGTACATTGAACATAATTATGGTCAATTTTTAATATTTCTAACTGTTACCTCCTTTTTAAAAATAACTTGGAATCTTTTTACTGCCTTTATATCATTTCCATTCTAATTTTGAAATTTCTGACAAAAGTTGTCATTGATCATATTTATCTTCATTAATATGTATCCAGTTAATCCAAAGACTACGTTGTCTCTTAACAAAATTATGAATTGACTGGGACTTATTTTGACCATTTTGAGACTTGAGCCTTACTCTATGTCTCTGTTTTAAGTAGCCTCAGAGGTATCAGTCTCAGAGCTCAGTGATCCATTCAGTAGAGAGCTTGATTATCTGAACCCTTTTTGTCTCTGTCTGCTCCTCTTCCACTCCCTTTCTTGTGAATCTTAATGATCCTTAATTTAGGAGGTGTAATGTGCAAGAAGGTTGAGAACTACTAAATACACAAAATGTGAACAGAAGAGTTGTCTGTCTTGTTGGTTTAGAATGGAAAATAATGAGGAAACTCTAGGTGATGTCCAGGGCAAGGCTGTTTGTTACCAACATCCTTCAAGTTTGGAGATGCTTATGCCGTGAGGTTTTTTTTTTTTAACAATTTGGTCATTTTTTTTTCTCTTTCTTTTACCAGGTTTCACCAAAACTCATGCCAATGCAGCAGATCACAACTTGAAATGTGAAATAGACATTTGTCCTAGACTGTGTGTTTTTCATTTTAATCACATAGGATTTCATTGAAAGGGTATCAGTAATCGTAATTGTATGTCTCATGTAGTTTTTGACTAGTTTTCTTCAAGCATTTTCCACTGTACCTAGCCATATAGACTTTGTTCTCTCAAGTGTGCTATGACATCTTAATGAAAGGCAATAAATAAATAAATAAATAAAAATTTTAAAAAAATATATATATATAATAATCTTAATTGTTCTATAAGTGCCAAGAAGGCTTATCTTTAAAATAGGTGCTCACATTGGATTTATCTTTATCTTTTGTGGTAGGTACATTAATTGTACCAGGATGGACCCTTAGGAAGACTTTCATTGATGTGCCTTTCCTCCTAAATCCTGACAGAGAAAAGAATGAGGGAGAAAAATAACTCCACCCAGAGTATGCAGCATATTGTACTAGTCCTGAATGATATGTGAATTTTGAATAGGAGAAATGCTGTCTTAATGATTATGTTTTTCTTTTGGCCTCCCCTGACTTTTCTTTTAGAGCCTCTGATTTTGTGATTGTATCTTCTTTCCCTAAAGCATCCCTTCTCCTCCCACACTTCCTATAACTAAATAGTTGCTCAGTTAGGCAAAAAGGAACATCTCTGTATGGGAGAAGTAACTGGTTCATGGGAGAGACCAAGGGGTAGAGGGTTTATTGGTGCTGATGTCCCACCAAGACGCTGCCTTTATAAACCAACCACCGGTGCTTTGCCAAAGACCAAGGTTTATTATGACAAGAGGGTTGTAAACCTAAATGATCTAGTCAGCTTTCTCATTTTAAAATAATGCAGTATTTCTGTGTATCCAGAGAGATCCCTAAGAGACTTTCTCTATGTTACTGAGGCCTAGTGGGCTACCCAAGATGACCTCTTCGGGCACAAGTGGCTGTGGGATAATTTATCATAAGTCCAGTCACAATGACAACAAAATTTAAATTTTTTCTTTCTTTTCAGGCTCTCTTACTTCTGTTCAGAAAAGTTTCTAAATATCGAATGCCTTTTTCTATAGAACACTGTTCTTTTTTCTGCCCAGGCTACTTCCTTGAATAAAGTATTTTATTTAGCTTTACCAAAATAGAGGAAATACTGATGAGCATCCAGGATTTGAAGAGCAGTGAACTTCTATTGTTAGAAAATAAACATGGGGGACTAGGTTTTGTAAGGAACTTGTCCTCAGAGCAGTCCTCCTTACCACCCAGTTGCCTCAGGGGATATCCTAAGCATCCTGGGTATCAAATGGGAGAAAAGTCCAGGCTCCCTAAAGACGGGTCAGACAGCTGTCCTCCAGACAGAGGTAGGCACATAAACAGTGCAATATAATTATTGCTCTGGCACCAGAGATAGGAATTTATGCATATGTTTAGGAAACAGTTATCATTTAAACTCGCTTTTCTTCAGGTAGGACTATAATTGCGTCATGTATGGTATTGGAGGCGAGAGGCTTTTTTGGCCTCACACTCTCTATCTAAAATAGTCTTAACTGACTGGCTGCAGGATTGAAAGCTTATTTTCCCAGTACTGACAAAAAGGACTCTTATTGGAATTTGTGAGGTAGGAGAATAATACATATCTGTTAGAATTATAATTTGAAAAAATGTATGTTATTGATGGTTGCTATATTTGCAGACTTAGTTGCTTATCATTCCAGTCCATTACTTTAGGATAATGTGGTTCGAAGTGTGTTCCCAACTTTGAGTGGCAGAACCTATGTAGATGACTTTATATTCTTGATTAAAGAGTTCCATGGATATTAAACACATTTAAAAAATAGCATAAATAATCGAAACTGTTGTAGATCGCTGTGATTGTCTTTTTTCTTGTTTGGGAACGGTGTGACCAGTTATGGGAATAATATACTAGAGACTGGTGGAAAGACCAACAATAAATAGTTCACATATTTTACTGCTTCAATCAAGTTGTCGCTTTTCTTTTTATCTTACCAAAGAACAGATACCATTTTTCATGAAAGAAAAAATGAAATGTTTACCTAAATGAATTCTGATTTTACTTATTGTCAGAGCCAATCATTTATCTATAAAAATAGACTTCATGTGTTAATATGTATTTTTTTGTTTTTATCTTACATTCTTTTAGGATATACATACATTAAGTAGCTTCCCAATGGTGCGTGGAGTTTGCTTGGATTTTGAAGTGGCTCTAGTATAGTCTGCCCAGCATCTGTTATCCCTCTGGTTATAGACTCATCCCCTGGCCAAGGGGTGGGGTGTGTGCCCAGATTATGCCTCTTTTGATAGCTCTCATTTGTCCACACTTATACCCAGGGTGCGCTTATGACCCAGGATATACCAGTAAGGTTATTTCTCCCATGTTTAAAAACAGGAGATGAAAGAGAAGCTAATTTTCTTATTCTTCTCTAATGACTAAGCAATAAGAGTGTGACTGTGGAGCCAACACCTCCTTTCCCCCTTCTTTCTCTCTCTCTCTCTCTCTCTCTCTCTCTCTCTCTCTCTCACTCACACACACACACACACACACACACACACACACACACACCCTACCAGCTGAGGTGCAGTTAGAAAGAAGCTGACACGCAAGCACAGTGAGTTGTAAGTAAGGAATATCCTAGAGGTATTTGCGTTCTTGGTTCTCAATGTGCCTAAGGCCAGCTTCCCTCCAGCCATGCTTGTATATGAGCCCCAAAGTCTCTCATTTTACTTTGGCTCAATCTTTGTGGGTCTTTGTCATTTGCAACTAAAGTATGAACTCAAACACCTTTGTAATTCTTGAGTCTTGGGAGGGATCTGGTCTGCAGAAGTGGCATAGAATGTTAGGAAAACTGCTTGTAGCTGGGCAAGAAGAACACATAAGAGCATTTATAGGTGTTACCTGTGGGAAGGAAGGTTATGGGTAGGGGTGTTCTTCTTCGTACAGTGTCAGTATATTCAACACAACTTTGAAAATTATTCCAGTGGAAAAATAGGCAGAGATTTATTCAATGGATGGGTTTCTTAGCACTAACCTTTTCCTCCCAGGGTGTGATCTTCAGTTTCTTTCTTTCTTTTTTTTTTGATCTTCAGTTTCTTAAACTGACTTTCAGGTTCTCCATCTTTAAAATAGGCAGAATGTACTGCTTTTCATCATGGTTCTGTAAGGTATAGTTAACATATCTGTAAGATTAACACATAGCAGTATATTAATTAAATATACATTGAAAAATGTTGCAAAAATACTGACAGACCCAATCGGAGAAAGACAACTATCATATGATCTCCCTGATATGAGGAAGTGGAGATGCAATTTGGGGGGTTTGAGGGGTAGGAAAAGGAAAAATGAAAGAAGATGGGATCGGGAGTGAGACAAACCATAAAAGTCTCAATCTCAAAAAATAGACTGAGCATTGCTGGGGGGAGGGGGGACGGGAGAAGGTGGTGGGATTATGGACATTGGGGAGGGTATGTGCTATGATGAGTGCTGTGAAATGTGTAAACCTGGCGATTCACAGACCTGTACCCCTGGGGATAAAAATACATTATATGTTTATTAAAAAAAAATACTGACAGACCTTTTTTCTGTGTCATAATATTACTTTGGGACAGAATTGTTCCTGTCTTTTTATTTGTTAATAACTACAGTGCCTTCCACCTGAGACCATACTAAATTTATCAATGTGGATTTAAGTACAAATATCACTAGATGTTATGTGATCTAAATGCATGTCTGTGCGGCATACTCTTGAATTCTCTTGTTTCCGTTATGTCTGTGTAAAATCATCCAAAGACACCCTTTATGGACCATGCAGCAAGTCCCATGAGCGTGTTGCCTACACCAATCCAGTAACTCATTGATAAGACAGTTCCTTCCCTCAAAACCATAATGAAACAAAAATGATACTTTGGCTTTAGAGGTTAAATATGCTTAACTACCATGGTCATCATTACCTTTAATGGGATGTTACTCTGGATAATCCACTTAGGAATGACCTCAGGCAGCTTTCCTCGTCCTTCTGTCACATGACCCCACTGAGTCCATAGGAAACACTCCTGTTCCCACTGATAAACTGTAGGAACCCAGGTACCCAACACAGTCATTTTATTTCTTTGGCTCATTCCTAGGCATTCTGTCTCTTGCCCTTCCCTCTTGATCTGGGCACAGGAGGTAGCATCTCTCACCTAGCCTTCTTGATATTAGGGTGTCCAACAACTCCTTCCAAATTTTCTCCATAAATACTCCTCTAATCTCCATGTTCCAAGCCTTGTACGTACTCAGTGTGGGTAAGAGTTTAAGAGCTGTCTAACTGGTTCTCAGCCAAATACTACAAAATGTGTGCATAACAGCCTCACTGGGATGTAATATACACTCTGTGTGTGTGTGTGTGAGTGTGTGTGTGTGTGTGTGTGCGTGCACGTGTGTGTATACACAGGTGTGTTCTTGCATGTGTGTGTTTGTATTTTTATGATGACTCCATGACTTGTCCATGGTAGGTTTCCAAATGTATATATTAAATCAATTTACTAGTTGAAAACATGAGTTGATAGTAGGCCAGGCTTGAGGATTTCCCTCAGCTAAATAATTAGGTATGATCTCCAAGGAAGAGATAGGAAAAGAAAAGGGAAGACACAAGAGGTGGACTCTAGAAACTGCAACAAAGGAATACAGAGACCTGTGATAATCACATTTACTTAGCATTTCATAATTTACAAAACACATAGAATATGCTAGCTAGCTTATTTCATTTTCAGTGTAACCTTCCAGGGAGACATTATAACCGCCATTAAAATTAACTTCATTAGTCTAAGAGAAGTAATGTCCATCAATTCTTTAATCAAATTAGCCTTCAAAGCTAATGTTGAGTTTTGCCAAGGTAGTTAATGAGATGTGAATTAAATCCCCTGAATAGAACTAGATTTGTTGCTCTCTGGTAAGCTATAAAACAGAGAGTCCAAAACCTTTAAACCTAATGGGACAGATCTTGAAGTATTGTTCTCCCTGTCGTCACAGCTCTTCTGTATAGCCCAGTTTATAAGAAAATGGATAGTTGTCAAAATAAAAAGGATAATGGCACCCACCAAGCAAACTATCCCTGTGGAAGACTTGAAATTACTGAGTTTGCTCACATGAAAGGCCCTGTGTAGGCAACCACAGGTCAGAATGCTAAGCTGACAATAGGAGTGGCTGATGGGCATTGCTTCATTTCTATGACTAAATACCTTTCTAATATTTGTTTCCCTTGGTAGTAGCCTGTACCCATGTTCAAAGTCAGAGTTGTGGTTCAGACACATTCAGCTGACCTCCAGAGATGAGGTTGAAATTGGCAACCTGAAAATAAATGTTATTGGTGACACAAGGAGAGTATCACTCAGTGAGATCTAGTGCCATTCTCTTTACTGGGGAAGAAAGGGTCCACGGAAAGAAGAAAATTGGTCACAGCTCTGGAGCCTGTGGAGCTACTGGGGGTGAGTGTGGGGATGGGAAAGCATTAGGGCCATCAAGACACATACCATATGAGAATATCTTTTACTACCCTTTCTTTGAATATTAGATACTATCAATTTTTTATGATAAAAGTATTTAACATGAGATCTACCCTCTTAACAAATTATTGTTAACTGTAGGTGCAGTGTAGTACAGCAGATCTCTAGAACGCACCTTACATAATTGAAACTTATACCCATTGAACAGCAACTCTTCATTTCCCCCTTGCCCCAGTTCCTGGCAACTACCCTTCTACTCTCTGTTTATGTGAGTTTGATTGTTTTAGATAGTTCATATAAATATAATCATGCAATATTTGTTCTTCTCTGGCTTATTTCACTTAGCATATTGTCCTCTAGATTTATACATGTTGTTGCATATGGTAGGATTTCCTTTTTTTACGGCTGATTAATATTTCACTGTATGTATATACCATATTTCCTCTATTCATTTATCTGTCAGTAGACGTTTAGGTGGGATTGTTGGATCATATGTTATTTTTAATTTTTTGAGGAGCCTCCACACTACTTTCTCTAGTAGCTGCACCATTTTACATTCCCACCGGTAGTATGCAAGGATTCTAATTTACTCATGTCCACGTCAATACTTTTTCTTTTCTCTTTAGATTTATCTATTTATTTCACTTTTTAAAAATTATTTATTTGACAGACAGAGATCTCAAGTAGGCAGAGAGGCAGGCAGAGAGAGGGAGGGGGAAGCAGGCTCCCTGCTGAGCAGAGAGCCCGATGTGGGTCTCGATCCCAGGACCCTGAGATCATGACCTGAATTGAAGGCAGAGGCTTAACCCACTGAGCCACGCAGGTGCCCCTATCTACTTATTTTAGGGAGAGAGCATGCACATGTGAGTGGGGGGAGGGGAAGATGGAGACAATGAATCCCATGCAGACTCCCTGCTGAATGTGGAGTCCAACACAGGGCTCGATCCCAGGAGTCTAAATCATGACCTAAGCCAAAATCAAGAGTTGGACACTTAACCAACTGAGCCACCCAGGCACCACTTGTTCTTTTTTTAAATAATATCTGTCCTAATAAGTGTGAGGCAATACTTTATTGTGGTTTTGATTTGCATTTCCTTGATTGGTGATGATGAACATCTTTTCATACACCTGTTGGTAATTTGTGTGCTTCCTTTGGAAAGATGTCTGTTCAAGCCCTTTGCCCATTTTTTAAGGGGGTTATTTAAATTTTTGCTATTAATTTGTGGAGTTATTGTATCTAAGTAGCCCCACTAGTCAATTTTTGCTTTTGTTGCCTGTGCTCCTGGTATCATTATCTTAGAAGTCATTGCCAAGACCAGTGTTCAGAAGATTTTCCCCTATGTTTTCTTCTAGAAGTTTTATAGATTCCAGTCTTAAGTTTAAATCTGTAATCCACTTTGAGTTGATCTCTATGTGTGATGTGAGATAAGGGTCCAATTTTGTCCTTTTGCATATGGATATCAAGTTTTCTGAACACCATTTGTTGAAAGTATCCTTTCTCCACTGTGTATTTTTGATACCCTTGTTGAAAATCAGTTAACTATATATGCATGGATTTATTTCTGGGCTATTCTGTTCTGTTGGTCTTTATATCTGAAGATACCATCAAATTTAAAAGGCACTATGATTGCATTTGCTTTTCATCATTTATAAATTTTGTTGTATACCAGTCTCAGATGAGTTAGCGTAGTATTTCCTTTTTGTATTTAAAACAAAAAGAGTTGTTAATGGGCAGGTTAGGGATGTGAATCAGGTTGGAAGAAGGATGGGAGGGAGCTGAGGTGCTTACCTCAGCCTCTTCAAGAGCAGTGGCTGCTAAAAGGTGAAGGAACCAAGTCAATTGTAGGATGCTGTCATTTGTGAAACGCATTCCAATTTCAGAGATGTTAAAGTATGGGATATTGTTCATCTTAGAATCAGTAAATTGGAAGGGATCATCTAAGGCCTTTCTCAATTAGCATAATGTCTTGTTTAAGAATATTTTAAAGAAACATTTTATTATAACTTTGAGTATATACAAAACTGATTTCATAGGAAAAGACTCTTATGAACCCGCTTTATGAATAGGAAAGAATTGATGATTATATTAGTGTATATGTAAATGGTGCATTAAAACAGTTCTTCCAAGTAGTCCAAGTGATTATTATACAATCTTTCTGTCATTATTTGCCTTCCAAGTAGCTCTCTATGTCCTTCTGTCCTTGCAACTCTTATCCTTCCCATAAACGTAATTTCTATCTTAGGTATATTGCAAGTTTACCATAAATGTGAAATGTTTTCATTATTTTTATTATGTTACAGTTAGCCAGCATATAGTACATCATAAGTTTTTGATGTGGTGTTCAATGATTCATTAGTTGCATTATAATACCCAGTGCTCATGACAACACATGTCCTCCCTAATACCCATCACCAGATTACCCCATCCCCCTACCCCTTCCCTTCTGTAACCCTCAGTTTGTAATTAAGGGTGTTCAATGTATCACAGATACCCGAATACATGAACAAACATATAGAAGGCCAAAGCATTTGAGGAGGCACTTACATGACATCACTAGTATCAAACTCTATATGAGCTTGTCACAGAATGATGGCATTTGAGATGAAATTACCACTAAATAAATGTTTGTGTCTCCACCCCCTGCCCCACCTAAATTAATATGTTGAAACCCCAGTCTCCGTTATGGTGGTATATAGAGGTAGGGCCTTTTGGCAGTAATGAAGTTTAGAGGAAGTTAAGCAGGCAGATCCTTCATGGTGGGATGAGTGCCCTGCTGAGAAGGGGGCCCGTTTTCCCTCTGCCATGTGAGAATACAGCAAGAAGCCACCATCTGCAAATGAGGAGACGGGCCCTCACCAGACACGGAATCTGCCAGCACCTTGATCTTGGACTTCAGCCTCCAGAACTATGAAAAATAAACGTTTATAGTTTAAAACATCCAGTCTTTGGTATTTGTTACAGCAGACTGAACTAAGACACATGTGATCAACTTGGAGAATGCTCAGGAAGACAAAAAATTTAGAAGAATCAAACTACTGGGAAAGGATAAAGTACCTGGTATATTTAACTGAACAAGAGAAGCTAAAGGAGTAATTTAATAAGAACTTAAGGAGGTATTGTGTGTAACTACTGAAGAATGCCCTAGGCCTAGGAAAGAAGATGAAAAGGAGGGGCAAGGAATTTAATTTTGACATTAAGCAGCATTTCCTGACATTGAGATTTTAAAGAACAAGAATTAAATTACCCATCTATTTACTCATTCATTTATTAATTTACTTATTGGTAGGAGTTGGAGGGAGAGGGACAGGAGAAGTATTATGTAGTCTGATTTAAAGGCATCGTAAATGTTCCCTGGAGTCTTGATATTCAAGGAAATTTCTGTGGGCTTTATAGTCTGGATTCTCTTTGTAGACTCACCAACTCTCTCATTATCCCAAGAAACTTACTGATATATGCTCAGCAAACTCGTTGCTCAATAAATCTTTAGTGATGGGATGAATAGAGTGGATGAATTATTGAAAAAGAATCCAGTGGCACAGGATCATAAATTTCTGATTCCAAATAATAGCAAATAAACACACAACTATTTTGGGATGTGACAATAATAATTTGGAGTTCTTTCTATTTCATTTTTTTTCTCTTTTTATTTTCTTTCAACAGACATTTTTTGAGCACTTTATCAGGGTCCAATCTGTAGACACTATATGGTAAATTGAACAGAGAAAAATTTTTTTAAAGATTATATTCATTTGTCAGAGAGACACACAGCGAGCTATGGAATAAGAACAGGAACACAAGCAGGGGGCATGGGAAAGGGAGAAGCAGGCTTCCCGCTGAGCAGGGAGCCCGATGCGGGGCTCAATCTCAGGACCCCGGGATCATGACATGAGCCAAAGGTAGTACTTAACTGACTGAGCCACCCAGGCATCCCTGAACAGAGAGATTTTAGTGTAAAGAACTGTAAACTGTAACAGAATTGGAGTATTGAGGAATTAGCTAGTAGGAAGGAAAGAGAAGTCTCAATAACATATGAATAGTAGACTTAAGGAGCAGCCATACCCCTGGGTTTGAGATGGAACATCCAAGGAAGAGGCTTGTAGGAGTAGATCCAGACCTTGTTAGAAAGTGCACAGCTGTGGCTCATGGATGGCAGAGGAGTCACCATGGTGCCATGCTAGCAAAACTTGCTAGAAATCGGTCTTTGAGGGGCACCTGGGTGGCTCAGTGAGTTAAAGCCTCTGCCTTTGGCTCAGGTCATGATCCCAAGGTCCTGGGATCAAGCCCCGCATCGGGCTCTCTGCTCAGCAGGGAGCCTGCTTCCTATCTCTCTGCCTGCTTCTTTGCCTACTTGTGATCTCCGTCTGTCAAATAAATAAATAAAATCTTAAAAAAAAAAAAAAAATCGGTCTTTGAGGAGCCAGAGGAAGCTGAAACCAAGGGAATGCCACCCTTCAGAGGTAGCCACAAAACCAACCGAAGAGGTGATAGGGATGTCACAGGGCAGTGTCTTGTGGCACTCCACTGCAAGATTCCCTGGAGGAGTGCTGGGGGAAACTCCTGGCACTGGTCCCCATTGGCCACCCCATTCTGCAGGAGTCAGGATCTAGGTAAGCCATTTGTATTGGAGATTTTGGATTCTGGAAAAGCTGTGTTTGCTGCAGGGGCTGGACAGTCGAAAACTGAGCTGCTGGACCTTGACAAGGCAAGTATATCACAGTGGAGGAAAGCCTCTTCCTATTCAAGTGTCTCTTCAGAAAGTTCTGTTGACAAGGCTTAATGTCATGCTAGTTGGCAAAGAAGTGTTGTTTGCAGGGTCCACTCCCATTATTCTGGAGAAGACAAGGGTGTATTTGGAGTTGAAAGGCAATAAATTGATAGCTGATGTAAGTACCTGCTGTCAGCCAGCAGTGTGCTAGGTTCTAGGGTTATAGCAATATGAATGTAGAGAAATGGTTTTTAATCAAGTAATTATGCTTAAGAGTAAATTTATAATTGTGCTGAGTTTCCTTTTCTGTGAAGCAAAAGTACATGAGCCATGAGAGCCTGTTTAGAGGGTCTTGAAGTTAGATTTCATACTTGCCTCTGCTCAGCACATCCTTAAATATCCCACAGGTTGTTCAATAAAATGTGTAACCATGTTTAGAAAAAAGCTAAAGTGACTCTTAAAACCAAAACAAAAAAAAAACATGAAAAAACAGAGAGCTAAAGTAATTCATGAGTTGTTATGAGCTGTACAAAATCAAAAGGCATTCTGCCACAAACAATCCTGTACTCCTGGTAAGGAGCAGTTGGAGGACAAAAATTAACCATCACTTAGGCTTGGTTTAAGAAAATCTGAGTTTAAAGTTTCAGTGAGATAATAGTTATTGAAAAGATATGAACTAGAACAATCCTGGTCCAGAGTAAGGGACATACCACTCAATGGCTATTGTGGTCATTTGATTTGGGATGTTTTATTTTGAAAGTGTATTACATGGATGTAATCTATTCTGGGGAAGGGTCAGTTGAAATACTGTGGTGACTTAGGAAATGCAGCAATGAGAATGTTGCTGACCAAACTAAGCCAGCTGTGTTTTCCAGAAAAGAAACAATTGTGAAATAACCTCATTGTCGTAGAGTAGTGTGGAAATGCAGAAACGTTCCCAAAACAGCTGAGCTTGTGGTAGGACTGGACATCTTTACAAAAGTTAACTCAGGCATAAACTTAGAAGTCATATTCTTATGGGAGGAGGGGAAAAACGAGGACTTAAAGTCAGCGTCCTATGCATACAGTAGATGGATAGGTTTATCTCCTATGACTTTCCATTTAATAAGGAAACATCTTTTTCATTTTATTAAGACCATAGCAAAAAGATTTATCTACCTATATGTCTAGAACATGGGTGTGTAGTCCAGAAGAAGAGTAATTAATTCAATAAAATAAAATAATTCAATAAACTTTCCAAGAGATACACCTGCCTAATTGATCATGTTCTGAAAGCATGAATTTGTTTTCCAACAATACAAGAAAGCATTTGAACCTTTGCTCTGTAATCAACTTATGTCCTCCAGCTTATGACTTGAACTCATCAAGAAAGGTATTCATGGTAGAGTTATATGACAAGGATTTGGTTTAAAATACTCTGGCAAATGGGAGTGCCTAGTGGCTTGGTTAAGCTTCTGGCCTTCGGCTCAGGTTATGATCTCAGGATCCTGGGATTGGGCCCCAGGTCTGGGTCCCTGCTCAGTGGGGAGTAAGCTTCTCCCTCTCCCTCTGTCCCTCCCCCATGCTTGTACTCACTCTCTCCCTCTCTCTCTCTCTCAAATAAATAAACTCTTTTAAAACTACTCTGAAAAAAAAATTAAAATTGGGGAAGAGATAATAGATGGCAAAATTTGGGTAATTATTGAAGCTGGGGGTGATTGGTATGTGAGAGTTCATTATGCTATTCAATTTATTGTATGAAATTTTTCATATCAAAAAGGTTTTCAAAGGAAACATAAATGAATGTCCATTTCAGCATCCTTATAATAACTACAGTTCTGAAAAAGATTTGAAGGAGATGCAAAGGAGTGATGTTTCCAGGGTCCACTCCGATTACCTTGGAGAAGATGATGAAGGGTGCATTTGGAGTTGAAAGACAGTAAATTGATAGCCAATGTAAGTACCTGCTGTCAGCCAGCAGTGTGCTAGGTTCTAGGGTTATAGCAATATGAATGTAGAGAAATGGTCTCTTGGACTTTGGATGAGAAATTTAATCAAAATGAACTGAAGTCTCAATGGAGAAGAGAATATGAGGATGGGTTTTTAAAAATTGTTTTATTCTTCCAATTACCAATAATGCAAATTTCAGTGCTAAATGGAATTAAAACACGTGCAAGAAGCATGAAAAGACGACAACATCATTAGCCATCAGAGAAATGCAAATTAAAACCACAATGAGATACCACTCCACATGTCTCAGAGTAACTACAATTAAAAACAGTGACAACACCAAATGCTGAGGATGTGGACATACTAAATAAGTCTGATGTTGTTGGGAATGTGCAATGAGAGAGCCACTCTGGAAAACACTTGGGCAGTTTCTTTTAAAACTAAGCATACAATTACCATATGGTCTAGCAAATACAACTGGGCATTTATCTCAGAAAATTTAAAACTTATGTTCATACAGAAACCCATACATAAATGTCTATAGCTGGTTGTTTTTTTTTTTTTCCATAAAAGCCCAAAACTGGAAACAGCTCAAATGTCCTTCAGTGGGTGAATGGTAAACTGTGGTAAATCCGAAACATGGAATTCTGCTTAGCATTAAAAAGGAAAGAACGTATAATAACAGGGTGAATCTCCAGGAAATTTTGCTGAGTGGAAAAAGTCAATACCAAAAGATTATAGACTAGATGACTTCATTTATGTAACATATTCGAAATGATGTAATTTCAGGAATGTAGAACAGAATAGTAGTTGCCAAGGGTTGGGGACCTGCGAGAAAGAATGGAAGGGAGGCGGGTGTGGTTAGAAGAGGATCATTCCACGGGTCCGTGTGGTGATGGATCTGTTCTTTATTTGACCGGTGGTTGCGGCTATACAAACCTACACATGTGATAAAATGGTATGGAACCAAATGTCCATACACACATATATACATAAATAAGCACAAGTAAAAACAGAGGAATATGAATAAGATGGTGGGCTGTATTAATGTCATTAGCCTGGATATGATATTGTAATATAGTTTTGCAAGATAGTGTCATTGGAGGAAAACATGTACCGGGGAATTGGACATCTTGATATTCTTACAATTGAATGAGAAGTTAAAATCATCTCAATAAAAATTTCAATAAAGTAAATGCGAAAATTAAAAGTTCAAAGACTTTTGAATTTGCTCAAAATGTTGATGGATGTTCTCGATTTCTTTTCCACTTGGAATAAAGAAAAGGTTGTAATCTCCATATTAATTAATAATAAGTAGTTGTTTTATCTAGGAATGTCACCCACTAGTTGGATGTCTCGGAACAAGTTTCTTGAACTCATTGGGTCTCTTCTAATATGTAAGTGGATATATCTTTCCTCAAAGGTCTGTGTTGGTATTAAAAATGTATCTTAAGTGCCTGATACATAGTACGCACTCAAAAAATTCCCTTTCACATTGGAGATAGTTTTTTCATGTTTAGATTGTTTTTAGGACCCCTGCTTTTCTACTTCTGCTCTCTTTTGTCTTTGGAAGTTTTCTTATGTGCTTGTATGTCTTCTGGAATATGAAAAATATTTATGTACAATAAACTCTCTTGTTTAAGAAAATTGAGTTTGGAGAGAAAGTTTAAAACCAGTGGCCAAAAAGAGAAATTGAATTATCTGTGGTTTTTCAGTGATCTGTCTCTTCCTGGCCAAGTAGTATATGAATTCAAGAATTACTGGCAATGTAAACTGTTGAACAATTAAACCATTAAAGATGATGGTAAATTCTCATGGTGGTCTCTCATCAGTTCTCATTTATCACCAAGGGATACCTGTTGATTTAAAAATATGAAAGTACTCAATGAGAGCCTGTTCTGGCCTTATAAAGAGAAGTTATGAAAAACCAGTAATCATGTACATTCCTGAGTCCATGTATTTTTGTGAAGCAAACAATGAAAAAGCAAAAATGAGTACTTTTTTTGAAGGTAAAATGAAAACAAATTACTCTTTTAAAAAGCAAGCAAGCGAGGAATATTATGGTGGTGGTATAGATTGCCATAGATAAAACTGACCACAGAAAGCAACCAGGTAAGCTGAATAAAATACCCATCACCACCACCACAAAAAAAAAAATGCTGAGGGTATCAAGGAGTATACAATGCACCAAAATTTTCTGAAGCCAAAAAAGCAGCACAGTGCAGTTCATCTTATGTTCTTGAGCTTGCCATTCCATGGCATTTTTTGTTTGAGGTATTTGTTAATTTATAAGATTTGTGGATCCAGAGCCCTGGGAATGTAAATCTAAAGTGACAACCTAGGAGTCTGAAAAGATTGGAAGAGCTAAAACTGCCTCGTGAAGTTGGGAAGACAAAAATTAGAAATCAGGGCCAGCCAAAAAGGAGAGGTCCTAGTAAATAACTTAAAATTTAGTCCCCCAGAAGGGCTAGACCTAAGAAGAAAGGGTGGACCAGAAATAGACAATCCTTTGTAAGGGCAAAAATCCATCTTCAAAACCTCTCAGTCCCTGAGTGTAATAAGGTGATCTATCCATAGTATGACCACTCAACAGAAAGAAAAAACTTTTTTTTTTTTTTTTTTTTTTTTTTTTTTTACCTCAGAAAGAGCCTCAAATTATTGCCACAACTTTTAACAGACAGGAGATTGAGATGTTGGAATCAGTGGACCAAGGTTTTTAGAAAGATTAATATATTCAGAAAAGTAGATGGTATAGAGAACATAACCAGAGAAATTCTAACATATAATAAATTGAAATTAAGAGTTCAGTAGATGAGTGTAAGAGCAGATGAGACAGTGAAAGAGAGGATCGATAAACTGGAAGATATAACGAGGTAAGGTATCCAGCTGAAGCAGAGAAGGAGTAAAAGGATAAAAAAAAATACTGAAAAGTGTGTTAAGAGACACATGGAACGCAATAAAAACATTGAATATCTATAAAAATGTTGGAGAAGAAGAAAGAGAATAAGACTAAAGATTTAATGGGCAAGATATTGGCCAAGAATTTCCCAAAACTTTCAAAAGAATTTAAGCTGCAGATTTAAAGAAGCTCCACCAATACTAAGCAGGACTAAAAACAAAAACAGACACCCAAGCATATCAGCAGCCAGTCAATAAAAGTCAAAGAATAAGAGGAATCTTAAAAGCAACCAGAGGAACAAATACATTAATTTTAAAGGAGAAAGAATAAATTGGGAGAGTGAATTCTTGAAAAAAAACCTGAGAATGTAAATTAGGTTCTACCATCTGTTGGGGGGGGGTTGGCGGGGGGGGAAGTGGGTTGTGTGTGGGGGGGTAATCCCACACAACACCAAGAATTCAATCCAACTCAATTCTGACACTATCTACCTGGGTATAACATCCAATTCTATTGGTTAAGGGTTCCTAAAAGACTGCTCCCTCTACCCTCCTACTTCAGATGCCAATCACAAGCCCAAATGGTTACCTGTACTTCTGACTGGCTGTAAATCAGAGTTTCCCAAGACCATCCCCCTGCTTTGGGTTCAATTAATTTGCTAGAGTAGCTCACAGAACTCAGAGAAACATTATACTTACTAAATTAGCAGTTTATTTTAAAAGGATATAACTCAAGAGCAGCCACAAGGAAGAGATGATGCATGGGGTAAGAGGTCAGAACTTCCATGCCCTCTTTAGGTACACCACTCTCCCAGCATCTCCAAGTGTTCATTAATGGAGAAGCTCTACAAAACCTGTTCTTTTGGGGTTTCATGGAGGCTTCCTTACATAGTCATGATTGATGAAATCATTGGCCATTGGCAATTGATTCAACCTCCAGCCCTCTTCTCTGTAGCAGTCTGGTGTGGAACTGAAAGTTCCAGCCCTCTAATCACAGGGTTGGTTCTCTTGGTCCCTAGGTGGGACCCCCCTCAAAAATCACCTTATTAACATAACAAAAGACACCTTGATCACTCTTGACACTCAGGGAATTCCAGGGGTTTGCGGAGCTGTGAGCCAAGAACTACGGATAAAGACCAAATATATATGAAAGATAATCTGGATAATCAAAGATGTATTTCTTATAAATCACAATATTGCAGTCTACCCCCTGGTCTTCAAACATGAATCTCTTACAGGCAAACAATCATAAAAATCAAAGATAGTAGCATACTACTAAAATCTCATTCAGCTATTAGTAACTATTCAGTCTAGCTTTGTATCACATGAAAATGTCTCTCAGAGTTAGGCCATTCATGTTTGTGGGCTTCCATTTGATCCAGTTAGGTTTCAAAAGCAGAAGTGGTCTCAGTAATACTTAGCTTCACTCTTTACCTTCACATTTAGCAAGTCCAATTCATAGTGCTTGAACGGCAGATTTGCAGGTCTTCTGTTTTACAATACTGGGTAGGGGAAACATTCCCCAGTGAGACACAGTGTCCATACCCATAATATAATCAGGTAAAAGAGTTGCAACCACTTCACATAAAGCCTATTTGAACATACAAATTCTCCAACAAACTTCTACCTTAATTCCATCAACTCTTACATTCCTAACTGTAGCCTCCATTAGGACTTTATCAACAGGTTTTGATTTTACAATGCTGGGTAGGGGAAGTGTTCCCTGGCCAGATATAATATCAATTCCCATAAAACTTGCAAGTAAAGTTAATACAACCTCTTTATATAATACCTGCTTAAACATTCTGACTTTCATAACGCTATTAGCTCCTGCACTTTTACAGTTTCTCATTCTAATTGTAGCCCAAATCAGGGCTGCACAAATGGATTTTGGTACCACTCTCCCTGAGACCCCTAAATCAAGAGGAAACTTCTCTAAACCCTGGTCATTTTAGCCACTTTTGGGCAATCCCCAAATTCTTCCCCAGTGAGGTATTGAGGGACCCAAAAAATAATAAAGGAAAAGTTACACTAGAATAAGTGGAAATAAAATCATAAATTGGCATATGTAAGCCTAAATACATCAGTAACCACAGAAATGTGAACATATTTGTTTTGTTGAACTTGAGTAAATTAAAGGTTCATGAGTGTAACCACTAAAAAAATAGTGAAAGAATGTAAAACTAACAACAAAAGTACTGGACTTATTCAAAAGAAGGGGAAAAACGGAAGTGAAGTAAAAGGAATATTGAACATATGGAACAAATTGAAGAAAAAGTGGTATGCAAATATAAATGTATCAAATAACAATACAGAATAAATATTCCAATTAAAAGATTTCTTAGTAGTTATGAATATATAAAACCCAACTTATGAGCTTATAAGAGAACCACTTTAAATATAAAATATGAAAAGTTTACAGTATGGTATTTCCTCAAAAAATTAAAAATGGAATTACCATATAGATCCAGTAATTCCACTATTGGGTATTTACCCAAAGAAAATGAAAAGACAGCCATGAAAAGATATATGCACCCCTATGTTTACTTCAACATTATTTACAATAGCCAAGGTATGGAAACAACCCATCTATAGGTGAATGGATCAAAAAGATATGAGATACACACATACATACATACATACATACATACATACACACACAATGGAATATTACTTAACCATAAAAAAGAATGAAATCTTGCCATTTGCAACAGCATGGATGGATCTAGAGTATATAATGTTAACCAAAATAAGTCGGAGAAAGACAAATACCATATGATTTTACTCAAGTGGAATTTAAGAAACAAAACAAATGAGAAAAGAAAATAAAGATACAAAAAACCCCAGACTCTTAAATATGAAGAACCAACTGGTGGTTGCTGAAGAGGAGGCAGGTTGGGAGATGGGTGAAAGAGCTGAAGGGGATGAAGTACACGTATCATGATTAGCACTGAATAAGGTATAAAATTGTTGAATCATTATATTGTATCCCTAAAAGTAGTATAACACTGTATGTTAGTTATACTTGAATCAAAAAAATTTTTTTAAACAGATATGTAAAGTTTGAAAGTACAATGACAGTGTTCGGTTAGGGTTTATTCAATGACACAGAACCACTATGAGAAAAAAGGAGTAAGGGCTTCCATAGGAATTAGAATTTATACAATTAACGTGGGAGGAGTTAGGGTAGAATTTTCTGAAAGAACATTACCTCTGTGTGTGGTGGTGGCCTAAAGTAGGCTAGCAAGGCAGGCACTTGGGAAGAAAAGCGAATGTGAAACTGGGGAAAGTGAGGACAAAATGGAAGCCATACAGATAAACTAGAACCCCTGTTTGTGTTTCCCCCACCAACTTTGATCCCAAGTATGGCTTGGAGGAAAAGCCAGCATCCTTCACCATGGAGTGACATGCACACCTGGTTCAGGACTTGGAGAAGCTGAAGAAGGACATCTTGCAGAAACTGCAGGAGCTACAGTCCTGGCCGTGGACCCATAGCAACAAATGAGCCAACAGATTAGTAACAGTGTCTGTAACTTTTGCTTCATTTCTGCTTCCAAATCCCGTGGAAATTTCTTTTATGGCTAACCCAAACTGGGAGCCAGTTCTGACAAACATAAATCAGGTTCTGTGGTAACTTAGTGCTCACAATCTCTGCTAGGGCCTATGGAAAGCCAGAATGTGTTTAAAAAAAAAAAAAAAAAAAAAAAACTCTGCAGAGGATGGGTTAGCTTGCTTCAAAATCCTAAAGGCTCATACTGTTACTCGTTTATAGAGAAGGGACCCATAAAAGATACCATACAGTGTTCTTATCTGCTACCGTCACATCAGATGCCATTGAATCTTTGTCATGTGACTCAAGCAACATAACAGCTTGCATAGTGGCCTGGACAAGTTACAGAGCCTTTTTATTTTGGACCCACTGAAAACTGGCCAACTTTTGGGTTACTTGGTAAACAGGTATGAGGAGCATGCCCAAATTAATTATATGCTGCCTCAGAAATCCAAAGAGACTTAGTATGTGTTATGCCCCCTTTCCAGTGGTAGGATGGACCAGATGCCACCTTGTTTTTCACCTTGGAAGGAATATCATGACATACCCCAGATAACTGGGGCTCTACAAGTTTCACCAAGGTCACAAGCTCCTGAATGTTTGGAGGATTTAGGCATACATATATTTTACAAAGTATCTAAACTAGTTGCTGCTTCCTGCTCGTCAGATTCAATCAGGACATTATCATCAATGTAATAGAGCAGTGTGATATCCTGTTTAATGGGGACATGGTCAAGATCCCTACAGACTATATTAAGATATAGGACTGGAGAACTGATAGACTCCCTGAGATAAGAGAGTGAGCTCAGTGAACTACAAAAAAACAAACAAACAAAAACAACAACAACAACAACAAAAACTGCTTCTGATGGTTTTTACCAAGAGATGCAGAGGAAAAAGCATTCGCCAGATCTGCAGCTACATTCCAGGTGTCAGTGGTTGTACTGATTTACTCCAGCAATGAAACCACATCTGAACAATAGCTACAGTTGGAGTCACTACCTGATAAAGTTTAAGATAATCTATTATCTTTCTCTAAGATCTGCATTTGGTCACCCAACACCTTTTTTTTTTTTTTTTTTTTTTTTTTGAGCTCAAGAGAGAGTGCTTGTGCACGCACAGGCTTGGGGTAGAGGTACAGGCAGGGGCAGAGAGAGAGGAACAGAGAATCTTAAGCAGCCTCCACGCCCTGGGTTGGTCTCCATGCCAAAATCAAGAGTTGGACACTTAACTGACTGAGTCACCCAAGCACCCCAACACATTACTTTCTGTAAGCGCTTAGTCACAGGTGTCTACAAGTGATGATTTGACTGACTGTTCTGCTCCTGCATGCCATATGCCATCAGTGTTCCCTTTACCTCTGGACAAAACAGCCACTGATGTTCTTAATTCTCCTCAAATCAGAAAATCATTTCTGGATAAGCCAGAACGAAGTTAGAGAACCCATACTTGTAGTTCTGTTCTGCTAGAACTACTTCTGGTACCAATTTCTGTATCAATTAGGAGAGCAGAGCCATACTGAGTGATATGGAATAAATAATTTATTATAGGAATTATAATGGACACAATATGGGAGCTGGTGAAGAATCCTGTGGAAGACTGTTATCTCTGCATCTGGAAATTGAGTGTGGAGTCACTATAGGTCAGCACAGTTGGTAATCAAGAACATTTCGACATGAAATGGGGAGGGAGGACAAACTGGGATCCATGAGAACACAGTGGAATCTGCACCTGTCTCTTACCATCTCCAATCTGATAATATCATTGGCCTGTAGAAGCAGCTTATCCCTGTCATCATGGAGCTACAAATTCATCTGGTCCAGGACTCAAAACCTGAAGGAGGAAATCCAGCAGCTCTTGGAGGGCTGGCTACTTTTCCACACTGTAAAGTGAGCCAGCAGATCAGTTGCTAAGTAAAAGTAATAGGAACTTATAATTATTAGTAAATAAGAAAACTAAACAAAGGGCACTCACATAGAATATATTGTAAAGGAAATACCCTAAAGCTTGTTTAGGGAATGTGCAGAAAAAGAAAGAGTGCCAAAGAAAGTCTTCAATCTGTTAATTAGGAAACTGGAAGAATGATATGGCCAGAGGCCAAAATATGAAAGGAAGGAAGAGGGGAGAGTTATGGGATATTATGTTTGCCAGGGTAGAGGTGACTTGTAAATATTTAAAAACAGAATTAAAGAAAGTTGCAATGTAAATGGCTCTGAGGTAGTTTAACATATTAATAACTTAAGTTTCATAACAAGTACTTAAATCCATGATCTAACTCACAAGGGTGATACACACTGGATGGTATATCTATCTTTGGATAAAGATATAGATATGGACATATAGATGAGTGTGTAGATATCTTTTATGTATGTCCAATGACATTACTTTACCTGAGAGTTACATTAAATTTACTTTAAGCTTCCATTACCATCAAATGGAAATGCTGATGTACTCTCCAAGATTTCTTCAAATTCCAGGGAGTTGACATTCTTATGATCAGACTTTACTGTAAGTTCTTATTCTTTCTGAATTCCTCATTTCACTCATGCCTCATATCCACCTGCTGTTCTCTTCTATTGGTATATTCATGGGATGCAGCTTGCTTTCCTTAATTTCCCCATATATCTACCCACACAAGTAACATCTGTGTGTAGAGATTTAGCTTAAGTTTGGAATGACAGAGAAGAGGTGTTCACCAATATTTAATGGTCATCTGGCTATCCCTGCCCCCAAAAGTCTCTATGTGATACTGTTCTGGAGGTCCCTCCTGCCATTATGATTAGCCACTTCTTCCTTTCAATCCCTTCCCACCCCCACTTTTTTGTACCTGCAAATTCCTTTTTATTTTGTGTTTGTGGAACAGTTTGTTCTCTCTTTATATCTGTCTCCTTCCAAATTGTTATCTGGGTGCCCAACCTAATTGATTAGGGTATTTGACCAAACAAAAAGCCATCTTCTCCCCTAAGGGTCAATAAAGGCACTGTAACCCAATTATGGGTTAAATGGCAAATATAAGGTAATGCATAGATAATAGATGATAGATAGATAGATAGATAGATAGATAGATAGATAGATAGATAGAAGAAAGGAGAAGAGAAAGAAGGAAAAAGCCAGAAAGGAAGACAGGGAGGGAAACAGGGAGAAAGAGCTGACTATTCACCTACTCCTTTCACCATTACTCTCCTTCTTAAATATAGAATTTGTTTTTTCTTCCTTTCCAAAAATGTCAGTACTGATAAACATAATCATAAGCCTTTAAAAACAAACCAAATAAGGAAATTTGCCCTAGAAACAAGTTTGCAAGTTGCAGCTGATTTACTTGAAATGGGGCAAAGGTCCACTTTACCACTGCCCAGTCTACAGGAAGGCACAAAATGTTATGAAAGAATTTAAGAGTGAAATTCAGCTCTCAGAGTAAATCCATGGGTCTTGTATCTCCAAGCCTGGAAAGTAAACCAATTTCTTTAGGAAATAGGTTCTTTTAGGTGGGCACAGCTGAGGTCTGTAATGACAAATACAACTTGTATATGGTGGTGGGGATAGAGGGAGTGCTTATCCTACAATGGAATACAGTGTTATTAGTAGAGAATGCCATCATTAAACAAAATGAACAAACAATGTTTATTTTAGGTTTGGGTTATTTGGCTATTTTTATTTTATATTTTTATGTATATATTAAATGTTTTATTTATTTAATTTTATTTTTGATTTGGTTATTTTTAGATTTAGATACTCAGTCACTTTCTTGAAAGTCATTCAGCCCTAAACACTATGTCTTGTCCCATCCTACCTACTACTTTCCCACTGCTACTTCCCACACATTCCTATAATAATTAAGGACCACTTATTTGTAGCCTATACATCCTCTATGCCTGCTCCTCTTTTGGTATAAATTCTCATGCATTTTCACTACTTTCCTTCCTTTTCACTTACCTGTAATCTACTCCTACTTTAACACCCAGGTGGAGTCCCATCTCTTCCAAGCAGCCTGCTCATTTTAACCCAGAGCACTCTATTAGTCTCATTACTGAAGTCCTGTATTTTCAGTTAGTCTCACACAGATTGGAAAATAATCATTCCCTAGGCCCTGTTTTTCTTTTAGAGACCCTATAATGCTCCCTCCCCCACCACACATACACACAAAGAGAGTCCATAATTTGATGATCAATCTTAATTAATCGGTTAATAGACTGATAACAGAATGATCAAGTTCTCACGTGCTTTGACCATTCTCCAATAAGACTAAAGTTTAGCCATGGCCAACATTAAAGCAGTGGAATTTTCCAGTGAAATTCCATTTTCAACCAGTGTTTTTTCAAGGAGTAACAGTTCAATTTTTAGATGGGAAGGATTCTAGAGAAATAAACAAAAAGTGATGCAAACTGTGAAATTCCACAAGTGTGTTGACATCTCTGTGCTTGGTAGAATGGGCCCTGATTAAACTTATTACCACCATTGTTCTAGAAAGTAACAGTTTTCCCTGTAGCACTGAAAAGGAAAAGAGGGAGGTGGGAAAAGCATGGTCAGCATGGGGTAGTGAAAAAAGAGTTCAAATGGAGGCTAAGGGATATAGGTTCTGTTTCTAGTTTGCCACTTAACTGTTTGTGACCATGAGCACGTGCCCAAATCTTGGAAGCCTGTTTCCCTCTTCTGTTAATAAAAATGCGGACTTCCATGGTTCTCTAAAAGCAGCCTCCTTGCACCCAGTAGAAGATGCCTTTGATAATGGACCAGAAAGCCTCTCAGACTCTTATCATGGTCATTCCAAACAACACAGAAAACAATCTAGGGTCAGGATGAGGGAAATTATTTAATTTGATAGCATGAGTAAGTATACCTAATGCTTCATGGAAAAATTAATCTTTAAAATCATGGATTCAGAATTATAAAATATAGATGTTGTTACAGTTTCTATAAAAATGACTTTACAACTGTACAGAATTTTATGTTTTTCCTTTTCCAAATTAATCTTGAGAAGTCTTTTATGTTAGGGACAGAGAAGAAATGGCTGTGAGGAGAAATTTAAAGCTAAGAGGAATATATAATGGCTTCAATGAAAGTCTCAGTAGATTTGACTGCCATGTGCAGATTTTGATACTTAATGGAGACCTGAATATAATTACACAATTTTTTATGTGTCTATATTCCCATGTATTAAATGGGAAGAGTACTTTATGAAAGACTTAGAGTATCACAAAATCAAATGTCTATAGAGAACAGACAGTTAAAGGAAATGGATAAAATGAGCTGTAGTAAGTAATAGGGAGTGGTGGGGAGTATGGCACATTAGAGAGTTCAGGCCCAGTTTAACAACTTGACTGACGTCAGGCAAGCAAATTGCTTGGCACAATATTGTAATGTCATTTGATTTTTCATATATATTTGATATGTGATTCTTTACATTTTTGGCATTTAGTTTAAAAATTTTAATCACTGTGCAGATCAAACAAAGCCTATGTATGGGTCACTATGTGAACTCTACCTTAAAGTATACCATCAACAAAAGGACATTAAGAGAAGATCATACCTGATTCTGTCTTCAGTTCATTTTATAAATACAGAGACAAAACCCAAAAGATAACCTGACCAGTAAACATTTTATGTATTCAACAAATATACCAGACATTATACTAGAGACTGGGAAATATTTAGTGAATAGGAGAGAGACGTAGCCTCTAATATCATGGAACTGTCCAGCTGGACCAAGGAAATTATATCCTAGATCGTCAAGACTCTTTAACAGCCAACTTGGATTCCTTCCAAATCCATTCCCACCTGCCACAATACAGAATCTGATGTTGCCCTAGGCTGGATCAGGCATTCTCAGTCACTGGAGTGTTCAGATAATCTGAAATGTGCAAGGAAATTGGACTATGTCACAGCCTCTTTCTTCACTACTTTAATAAGAAAGATGAGTAAGTGGTAGTAGAAGAAATGTATTGAAATGATGGAAAAAAAATTCTTTTACATACTTGATAGAAATGGCATTCATAACTTTAGCTTACATGGTAATTTCCTAATGTGATATGGCTTAGATGTTTTAAGTAAGTCTTTGGGAAATAAAAATTTTTTGGAGATAAGTATTGTGTTACCACTTGGTGAGTAGTTGTAGAGATAGCAGAACAATTAACACCTTGTTTGTACTCACATGGTTGGTCTCAATCCCTTCCCACATAATAGCTTTTGCTCATTCTGTTCTCTCTTTACCTCTCTGGAAAACAGCTTTTGCTCATTCTGTTCTCTCTTTACCTCTCTTACGCATGTTTAAATCCTGTCCATTCATCAAGGTCTAGCTCAATAGTCTCTTCAGTAAAATGGGTTATCTCTTCCTCTGCTCAATCCTTATTTGTGTTTATTTCTTATTTTAGTAACATGATGAATTTCTTAAAGGCATAGATATGTGATTTTTTTTTGGTCCCAAATTATGGAGTATATCCTCCTGTAATTAGAATAGTAGAATCATCTTAAACTCTGTGTTCACTTATAAATCTATTCTACTGAAGTTCTACTAGGGAAAAGACATAAATACAATAAATCAGGTCATGATCCCGAGGTCCTGGGGTAGAGTCCTGCACTGGGCTCCTTGCTCAGTGGGGAGTCTGCTTCTCCCTCTGCCTGCTGCTCCCCCTGCTTATGTGCTCTCTCTCTCTGACAAACAAATAAACAGACCAATAAATAAAATCCTTAAAAAATATTTATAAAAAACAATAAAAATTAAAATAAGTCCCCTATGGCACTAGGAAGGGCATACATAATGCCCCTCTCCCAGTTTAAAAGGAAAACAAAATCTGTTTGGAGTGGAGGGATAGGAAGGGCCAGGAGAGAAAACCACTCTTTTAAAGAAAAACAAACAAACAAACAAACAAACAAAACTAATTGGATATTAGTTACTTCAGTTTAGGCAATCCAGAAATAAGTCATTTACTCTTTTTGTTGCAGAAGGAATATCCTTTTGCTTCTCAATACTTTTTACATCATTATTCCATTTTCTCTTTCTTTTGTAAAGATCTGCTAGGTTCTATACAAACAGAACTAAGTTTGTTTTAGGTCCTAGTCTAGGTGAGCAGAACATTTGGGGAAAGAGAAAATATTGCCTTATCCATACTACTCATATCACAATATGCCCGCTCCTTCATAATAGCAGAGCAAACATTACATGATGAAAGGACAGAACACAGAGCATGGGAAATAGGGAAAGGAACTTTTGGAAGGAAGCTGTTGGAATAACACAAAATCGGAGGACATTATCAGCTATATAAGTTGTGAAACAGCTCATGGCCCTATTTCTTCTAGGAAGATGTAAAAAATTAGATTTTTAAAAACTAGGCAAAAACTAAGGTCAAAGAAAAAATATGAGCACAATCTTTCAGAGAAACATGGATTAGCTCTGAGGTTAAACTGATACAAGACCAGTGTCAATATGTAACTTCTTAGGGATGTGACAGAATAAAGGACTAATATAAGACCAAAAAATGAGGAACTTCTAGAAGTGTAGAGAACCATGGCATCAGGAACTTCATTTGAAGGGATCTTTAAGGTTCCCTAGTAAACTTTAACCATCAAGTGCTGTTGGAGTCAGAAAGAGAGCTAGGCTTAAAGACAGAGCCAATGGTGCCTTCCTTTCCTGAGGGACGTAAGGGATCTTTAAGGCCTCAGCTGCTGAAGACAGCTGCAGGTTCAGACTGAGATAAAACACAACTCATTTCTGTAAGGGCCTATTTAGCCAGAGTGATTCCATCTTGGATTAAACAGTCATTTTGTTGTTTATGCAATAAAACTTAAACTGACCCTACCCACCCCCACCCCCACCCCCCACCCCCCGCCAGGTAACAAAGCCCAAATACAAGGGTGGGTCAGGCCAGGTGGAGGTATCCAATCAGTGGGGGCTCATACTGTCTCCCTAGCTACCAAGGAGTGTGGGTCCCTTCTTTTGGGCCAATTCTGACCAAGGTGATAGGCTAGTGCAAATATCTACTATACGGTAAATTGTAATTCAGTTGATTCAATTGGCCACCCGTGTGTGACCTAGCACGACTGTGCAGCTTTCTCTGTGTGTTACAATCTCATTGGCCACCTGTGTGTGGCCAGGCCCAACCACATGGCCTTTGCTCTATAAAAGTTAGTCTCTAAGGCAGGGAGAGGTCGCCTCTTTGTAAGAGACGGCCCTGACCGGTCAGTTCAATTATCAATGCTTGGTGCGAAATAAAGCTTTGCTTGACCTTCGCTTTGTATCAGTCTCGTTCCTTTAATCACGGACCCATTAGTGGGGGACCTTTCAATTTCTTCAGGAGGCCGCTAGAATATAGCTAGATTTTCTAGAGGCACTGAGCCTCATTTGAAAGATTGTTGGCCTAATGATCCTTCAGGAAACTAGCATTCCTATCTTAGCTCCTGTGATTATGGAATGAATCTACCTACAAAAACTGTCAAATGACCTAAATCCTACCCATCTTTTGAAGAAAGCATCTGTTGAAAGAAATGGATTCTGTTCTCTTTCGTAGACTCTTCCTCTTACCCCCATTCTCATATTCTTCACCTCTAGATCAGCCAAATGTACTCTGATAATAATTATTTCCATTTAGTGAGTATCTATTATGCATCAGATACTGGTGGGAGGTGTCTTACCTGTCTTATTTCATATTTTTTTCGTCAACCCTACAAAGTTGAAACAGAGGCTCAGAAAAGTTAATGGAATCGCTCAAGGCTGGTTAGTAAATGACAAAGGTAGAATTTGACCCTAGACGTATTTACTTCCAAAGACTGCCATACATCAGCTTGGGAAAAGAGTAGGAGTTAATACACCTTAAATAATTGAAACTATCACCTTAGTTGGCTAATCCTCAGCTGCACCAACAGAATATCACAAATAGTGCTCAGGCAGCCGCTTTTTAACCACTGCACAGAAGTTTCAAATGAAATACTGTTGTTATGCAGATGGCCTAGTTTAGGAACAAAAACCAAACAAAATCCAAAGCTTTAGCAAGGACTTTGAAGATAAGAAGCCTTTAAAAAGGAAAGAATGATTGCTTAAAAATGCTATTGAATGAGTTTCCAGGAGTGGCTATTGTTATGTTTAAAATCAAAACAAAACAACTTTGTGTTCTTTTAAGGAGCCTAGAACTGCTAGCAATTTCAAGAGGGAGGGTAGGAGTCCGGTTCAATGAACTTTCCCAAAATGTGAGCGGCAATGTCATAGCAAGCCCAGGTTAAGAGCTCTCCTGGAAAAGGCAATTTCCAATCAAATGCTATTGCTCATTGGTTCATTTACTCATTGAGTGTTCTTTTTCATTTTTCATTTTTAAAGTGTTGAAATACACAAAGGAGTGTATTAACCACAATCTTTAAAGAATTATTTTAAGTCAAACACCCAAATGATAGAAAGAATATACTCTTAGCAGTTCATGCCCTCTGAGTGCCTTTTCCCATCAGGTCTCATTGAAAAGGTCACTTTTGAGTAATGGAGAGAGTTGTGTATTTCTAAGGGAAGAGCATTGTAGGCAGGGGGAGCAGAACTTCTAAAGGCCCTGAGGCAGTAGCAACTCTGGCGTGTTCAAGGACAGTGGAAGTCCAGATCAACTGGAATACAGATAATGAGGAAAAGCATTATGAAATAAAGCCAGAGACAAAATGGGGGGCTCAGTTATGTGGGTCCTGAATATATGGGCCTTGTAGATCTATAAGGACTTTATGTTTTATTCTAACTGATTTGGGAGCTATTGGAGACTTGAGCAGAGGAGGGCCATGAACTGATTTACATTTTAAATGGATCAGTGTGGCTGAGGGCAGAACCAGAAAGACACTTTAGAAGGATCATTGCAACAATCCAAGCAAAAGATGATGTTGGTTTGACTTCGGGTAGCAGTAATGCAAGTAGCGAGAAGAGGCCAAAATATCTATGTGGTCTGGGCCAGATGTGCTTGCATTTCTATTATTACTTACCTATGCTTAAATATGTTCACTTATGTGTGCTCATACTTACCAGTTTCTATGCTTTTTATTCCTTCTTGCATCAAAGATATGTGTTCACTTTACTTCTTCCTTTAGAATCTCCTTTTTTGGGATGCCTGGGTGGCTCCGTGGGTTAAGCTTCTGCCTTTGGCTCAAGTCATAATCCCAGGGTCCTGGGATTGAGTCCCACATTGGTTCCTTGCTCGGTGGGGAGCCTGCTTCTCTCTATCCCTCTGCCTGCCATTCTGCTTGCTTGTGCTCCCTCTCTGTCAAATAAATAAATAAAATATTTTTTAAAAGTTGCCTTTTGTGAGAGTCTGCTTTTCTTCTTTTTTCTGAAAATGAATTTATTTCTCCCTTAACCTTTTCCCCCTCCCTTATCTTGGTTGGCAAGTATTTTCTCTGCAAATTGAAGATTTGCATTCTATTCTCCTATAGCTTCCATGGTCTCTGTTAGTTGAAATGGTGCTTCTTTGTGGTGATCATCTTTTTCCGTCTGACTGCCTTGAGTCTCTCAGTGGTCTTTGTTGTTGGGCAGTGTCTCTATGATATGACTAGATATGCATTTTTTTTTTTTTATCCTGCTTGGGATTCCTTAAGATTCCTATGTCTATGAATCAATGTCATTTCTCAGGTATGGAAATGTCAGCCATTATATCTTCAAATATTGCCCATTTCTCTTTCTTCTTCTCCTCTTTCTGGAACTCCAGTTATACGTGTGTTACAACTTCTTACTTCATCTTCTCTGTCTCATAGCTGTACATTCAGACTCTGCATCTCTTTCGTCTGTGCCACGTGTTGAAGTGTTTTGTTTGGCCTATTTTTCAATTTACAATGACTTTGTTCAGATGTATCTGATCTGCTGGTAAATCCATTTAATATGTTTTCTGTTGCAATTATTATATTTAACATTTCTGAAAGTACTATCTCATTGTCATTCAAATCTCATCATATTTTATATTTCATATTTCCTGAAAATATTTTCAATCATGTATTTGATTTATTTTAAATCATGAGTTTTTTTTATTTCAACATTTGGAAGTTTTAAGAGCTCCATTTCTGTTGGATTTTACTATGAAGACTTATTTCCTTGGACATTTTTGGGTTTTGACTGTGTGCATGCCCTGACAAAAATATTTGTGGGAATTCTCAAGGCCTAGAGTGTTGATACATTCTTTCAGAGGGGACTTGAAGAGAAGAACATGAAGCACTTACAGTCTGGAACATTTTCAAAGATTGCATTCACTTATTTGAATGATTGAGAGAGAGAGAACAGGGGGAGGGAGAAGAAAGTGGAAAGAATCCCAAGTAGACTCACACTGAGCACAGAGCCCACCTTGGGACTCACTTTCACACCCCTGAGATCATGACCTGAGCTGAAACCAGGAGTTGAACCCTTCACCAGTTGAGCCACCCACACACCCCTGGAGAATTTTTAAGGTAAAAATTCAGTTTTGGATTTTCAAGAACTCTTGTAGTTAACTTTTTTTTAATTAACATATCCCCTCTCCTACCATACACAGCCTCCCCTACCATCTATATCCTATACATGTGTGGTACATTTTTATATTTTCTTAGTGAATTTAAATTTAGCTTGCAAACTATCATAATAGCCAACTTTTTTTTTTTTTTTAAGATTTATTTGAGGGAGGGGGTGGGGGTTCCATGCTGAGTGTAGAGCCTGGCAGGGGACTTGATCTTATGCTGAGATCATGATGCAAACTGAAACCAAGTGTCAGACATTCAGTCAGCTGCACCACCCAGGTCCCCCGGGCCAACCTTCCTTAAACAACTTTTTAGGGACATTTTCCCTGTCTTTGTTCAGCACCCAAACAACTTTTCTTAAAGTATCCTCATATTGGGAGAAGAGGTAGTTTGCATCTGGTTCAGATTTAAACTACAAATGGAACTTTATGAAGAGAAGGGCTCCTATTAAAGTCCTCAGCTGGCAGGTTCTGAGTTTGGCTTCTGTTCCTGTAACAGTGAGGCCGTGAAAACTGACGTTCAAGTTTGCCAGGTTCAGCAAATCCTCCCAGAATAAAAGTGATTTCCTCTCATGAGGGAAAAACTGAGTTTTCTCCTATAGATAGAATTTGGCCTGAAGAATCCCCACATTCTTACAAGGTCTTCAGTGCAATTAATAAGGCTTAACAAGTATTTTCCTCAGTCTTTGTAGTTATTTTCAGTTGGATACCTGACCGAACGTTTGCTCAGAAACACAAGTCCATTCATTTTTTTCTTTTAGTCAACAAATAATATTTGAACCTCTACTATCATGCTGGATATTTGAGGAGGCAGTCATGTGTTGTATGTTGTTCCTGTCCTTAAGGAGGTTTCAGTCAAGTGCAAGAAGAAGTTCATAAAAACTATTTAATGTAAAATTTTGCTGAATTGTTGAAAAGTTCAATATTATAATGCAGTGTCCCTGTGCTTTCTCCAAATGCATTTGGAGTAATTAAGAACTCAGCTCTGTGGCAAGAGATCTGTGAATCATTACTCTCTGTACCAGCACCTCATTTTTTTCTGGAGATAACCAAGCTCCAACAGAAGAAAACCCAGGAACAGAAGGGGTGGAAATGGGTTTCTTAAGGATATTGTTACTGGCTAAAACTCTGTTGTGTTGGGGCTGTTAAAATGCTGATGTATTTTGCTCTTTCTGTCATCTGGACCTGCTTCTCTTATGTGAAACAGGAGTATAACCTTCCTGGGGAGCCTACTATCACCAAAATTGTCAAGGAGATCTTATAGGTGTCACTTCCAGTGCTAATCATAACAGTGGGACCGTTATTTTATGCTTTCATGTGATCAGAAGGTAGTTCTATGGACACTGAAAAAAACCTATATCAGACCTGCACCTGCCATAAGATTTGAGTTTACTTGACACTTCCAGGTGTACTTTTTTAATCCCAGGAAAAATACTCAATGCATTTTTCATGATTAGGACATTAGATTTTATTTATATAGCATAGAAAAATCCAACAAATCAACTTTAAATAGTGACATATTTGATACCATGTCTTTATTTACACAGCATTCTGGGAACAGCAGATCTGAAAGGCAAACCAAGGTTAATGTTCTGGCAATCAGCTGAAGTTAATTGATGGAGACGTTTCAGGGTAAAATAAAATTATCTTGACAGCTTTTCATTAGGATAACAACCTGACAGTCAAGGACTACCTAATTTTTTCCCTAATCACGACAAATTATTATTAATAGCAGCTTACGCATGTATTACATCTTGAGAGACAGATTCGTGCAGACCTTAGAGCATAAACTGAGGAAGTATCCCCCTCCCCATTAGCTAGATCCCGGGCATTCTTTAAATAATGATATAAGACTAGTTTATTCCAAATAAAGTTCAAATGGTGTTTAGCTTCTTAAATTTAGACCATAAGGCAAAGATCTAAAAATATGAGAAGTGTTAAGAAGTAATGTTCCAGAAACTTTCACCAAATAATTGTAGCCCACATGAGTAATTTGTCTTTTCTGTTTTGGAGAGAATGACTCGCTGATCAGAAAACTTTGCTTTACTCACAGAATATACATTATATACCTGATGTGAATAAATGTTTTATGACTTTGGAATGGGTCATAACGTCATAAGATGAAGGGGAAGAAGGAAACTCTTTATTTGGACACATTTCCTGAGATAGACTTGGAAATATTTCCCCAACTTTCTGGTGAGAATTTGATGGCTTTCATCCCACTAAGCCTTGAGATCATGCCTTTATATATTGATGAGTGCTGGAAGAAAGCAGAACATGGAAAATAAAATCCTGGGTGGAAGCTGGAGAAGCTTCATCATCACTTTGGTCCATCTTTATGTCCTTCTGAGAATCCAAGAAAACTCCAAAAGAGTAATATGCAGAGAGGAGCCTGACAAGAGACCATCCAGGTAAAGTGAAACTGAATATAAAATTGGGAATTCCTGACTAAAGCTGAACAGGCCTGCCCCTAGCATTTATGTGGCCTAGGAATTTGTCAGTTAAAAATCAGTTAACAAACTGTTAAATAAAACACGTTTTATCTTCCTATCTTGAAATTATACCATGACAAGTTTCAGAGCAGAGCACCCCAAAATAAGCCACTTTGGAAATCTGATGACTTTGAATTAGTTACGTAAAGAAACAGCCAGTAAAATAAGAACACTCTGACTGTTCTCTGTCCCCCTGAAAGAAGGAAATAAATTTCCCTTGTGAAGTGTACTCTACCTGTACCCAGACAGCAACAGGCATACTCCTCACCAGAGAGGGAATTCAGGGCCAAGAAAGCTGGATAAACAAACTTTCTTTGTCTTGTCTAATCTTCACAAATTGTTTCTTTGTCTAAAAGTTATAAAAGCTGCCTGCTTTGGTCCCTTCCTTGAGTCTCATACTTTTATGAGCTCCCAAATGTATGAAATTAAATTTCTTTTTCTCCTGTTAATCTGTCTTATGTCAATTTAATTATTAGATCAGTCGAAGAGCCTGGAAGGGAAGAAAGGACAGCTTTCATAATGACAAATAGAACATTTGTGTAAAGCCTTTGTTTTTATACAGCTTCATAAAACTCAATATTCATAGTTATCCATTAAATTTAAAGGTGAAAATATGTACTTTAATAAATATCACATTTTAAATAAAAATAAATGAAGGTGAAATTTTAAAATATTTAAATATTCAGTTTTACTAAATATTCTTATAAAAGTATTTGCGATTATATTATTCATCTTCCAGCTAGTTGTCAGTGTAAAGAAATGGTATCCTGCTTCTTGGTGTTATGCCTAGATGTACAGATCTAAGGGAAAAACGAATTGTTTAATATTGCAAAGTATTCCTCAGCCAAGTAAAACTGTTGTGAATATTGCACCAATCCATGAATATTTTCAGAATCATGAATTGGAACACAAAGAAGAGCAAGAAAAAAGATGTTTAGCATTACTGGGAAATGATGCTTTATTCTGTAGGAATCTATTGCTATCTGAATCTCATGATGCCTGAGTGGAAAGATCTGACAAATTAATTAAATCATCTTAAAAAATGTTTGACAAAAGAAGTTTAAGAATTCCAGAATCATTGAATCTTTTTAGAAGCCTCTGGGAAGCACACCCATGTTGCATAAGGAGCTTTCTTTCACAGATGACCTGTGGAGGCAAGCACAAGTGTAGCCCCAGGGCACCCTGGAAGAGAGGTTCAGGAGGGCTCCTTGGCTGATGGTTTGGGTGGGGAAGGGGCTGAAGATGGGATCAGGGATGGGAGCAAGTCTTTTGTGGGAGGTGCAACTCTTTTGTGAGGTTTCCACACCAACAAACTTTGAAATAGAATTGTAATTGCTCACGTGACCCTCTCTAGATTTGAAGTGTATGGTATGTTTCATGGAGTGTTTTTCCTTCATCAGAGTCTGTCAAGGATTCTTCAAATAACCCAAGACTCTCCTAGAATCTATTAAGAAGCAGTTTCAGGAAAGCTCTCCAGAGCCCCATTTCAGCTGCCACAATAAGGTAAGATAAAAGGAGTGGACGCTAACTACCTCGATCATAGGCTCAGTTTTTAAAGTATTTGTTACATCTGACCATCTGGCTCCTGGTTTTGTTTTGTGTTGTTTTGGGTTTTTTTTGTTTTGTTTTGTTTTGTTTTGTAAGAGGACAGAGTTTAAAGCTGTGAAAAAGAATAGCATAAAGCTACATGATAATGAAAAACTGTTTTTGGTGTTTTGTTTTTTTGTATATTCTTTTACTTCCAAAGACATCAGAATTCAGAATGAATTCGATTTTTTTTGGGGGGGAGCCTGTGATTTTTGCAACCAAACAACCAGATAATTAGTACTTAAAAAAGATAATACTAAAAATTTAAAGAGAAAGAGCGTTGCTATGGAAATTATTCTATGTGCATGTGATAGGTGAGTGACTTGATTTGAAATGAGAGGTAGTCTTGTTATATCTAGAGCAGCAAGTTATACAGATGGACACCACATTCAGTAGGCCAAACTGAGGAGTCTTCATTAAAAAGCCGGCAGCTGCGAGGGGCTCATGCACTCCAAAATCTTGCAGCCCCGAACGAGCTCAGGGGTAGACTTAGAAAGGCATAAACCACATCTTGTTGCCAGTTTCTAAAAATTGCCAAGCACAGTACGGAAGCAAAAATGCTGGGTTAAGCAGATGTTTAGGGTAGGGGTCCATTTCCTGAAATTGTTATGTCTGGAGTATTTTGCAGTTTTTTTTCGTCAAGGCTGTAATAACACGTGTATCGATATATGACCGTATTACGAAATGCCCACTCTTTACAAAAATGGCATGACTTATGCCAAGGCCATCTCTTAGGTATCTCAGTCTCAGAAGAAATGCAAGTTTAAACTGCATTAATAGTATTTTAAAAATCCATTAACCTACACGAGAAGGACACTATTTGTGTTGAAGAAACTCTCACATTATATTTATTCAACAACGAGTACATAATCCTTTATGATAAAAGAACAAAATCCTTTATGTTAAACTAAAATTGTGAAAATTCCCCTTCTGTTATTTGTGTTTTATTAGTTAGTACATAAACATCAAGTTTGGAAGAAAATGAGCACATGTCCCCTTTTAGGACAGGAGTGGGAATGGTTCACTGATAAATACTCAGTGTAGGGGTGGCATATGTGCCAAAATATCAGGGTCTAAATCAAAATCACTTTGCTGAGCAGATACATAGTCTCTAAGGGGGTCTTTCTAGACAAATTAGAATACCCTCTGCTATGTTGAAAGGATTGGGCATGATGATATATGCTCTAAGTACAAATATTCCATGATCCAAGTGGGCTTATGTAGACACTAGAATTCTCACAGCACTGAGAAAGAAGTCGGACAGGTTAGAAAAGGCAGGGATCCTGTTGGAAGGACCCGGGTGTTGCTTTGACTATTTGTTTAATAACTTTTCACTGAGAAGCTGGTTTCTAGACCCATAATATAACACCCTTCTATAGTCTCTAATAACCTGTAAATTCTAGAGAACTGACTTCTCCTGGTCGGCTTCTTGAGGGCTTTGGAGTTCTTTAAAATGTGTTTGCTGGAGTTATCAGATTTAAGAGACTCTGACTCACAAGGCCTGTGCCTTTATTATTTAGCAAGAGTCCTGGAATTAAGTACAAAAGAACCAGAGTTCCAGCTTGACTATGACTGTGCTGCCAAAACTCTTCGGGAAAAATTAAAATCTTAGCTGCACCCAAGGAGAGGCCCACAGATGGCAAGACTTTTTGTTTTTATTTTTTTTAAGTAATCTCTACACTCAGTGAGGGGCTTGAACCCACAACCCAAAGATCGAGAGTTGCACGCTCTACCAACTGAGCCAGCCAGGCACCCCAAGACTATTTTTCATTGTATCTCAGCGCACAGATCATGATCACTGTTCATATCACTATTTTATATTGTCACCTGCACGGAGCTCATGGTTTTCTGCTCAACACTGAAAGAGGTAGATTAATTTTTTCTGGACAGTAGGTGTCTTCAGCCTGCTGTTGTTGCTATGCCTTTAATGACACCCTAAAGACTTGAAAGAGTTAATGTTCCTTCCTTTGTATCAGAAAGTAACTTAAGGCTCCACAAAAAGTTAGATTCTCATTATTATAATTAGAGATAATGAGGATAAATGTGCAGAGATAATTGGTGCATAGCGACGGCAAAAGGACAACAAGCATGGACAACACTATTTGGCAGGAACACACATTAATACATGGGGAGCAGCTGACAAGCTCTGAATGCTTTAATTCCTAAATCTAGTCTGTTTCAGGTTTATACAGTGCCCATCACCTGGGCCCTATTCTTTATGACTATGTGCTGAACATTGACTGAGTCAAAATTGTTTTGTTATGAGATATTCATATCACCTTAGGGAGGTTGGCTTATATTATGACCCTCAATTTTCCTATAAGCTGTTGAACATGAAAACATATCTTAGAGTAAATGAGTTCCTAAGAGGAGAGTATGACACCATGAAACTGTTATTGCTTATTCTCCCCCAAGCACTGAAGTAGGAAGCAACTTTTAATATTTTACTCCCTCTGTCAGTACTATTCCAAGGTAAGAACACCGCCATAGATTCAGTGGTTGTAGAGAGGCTAGGGTGATGTGAGGGGGCTGGCCCAGACTTAAGAGTTAAAAAGACCATGACCTGAATTATTGTATGGTTTCAGTCATGTGTGAAATATAAGGAAGAATGCAGAGGACCACAGGGGAAGGGAGAGAAACCTGAATGGGAGGAAGTCAGAGAGGGGGACAAACTATGAGAGACTCTGGACTCAGAGAAACAAACTGAGGGTTACAGAAGGGAAGGGGGTAGGAGGATGGGCTAACCAGGTGATGGGTATTAAGGAGGGCACGTGTTGTGATGAGCACTGGGTGTTATAAGCAACTAATGAATTGTTGAACACTACATCAAAAACTAATGATGTACTGTATGTTGGCTAACTGAACATAATTAAAAAAAAAAAAAAAAAGAAAAGAAACCCCCCCAACCCAAAAAAAGACCATGACCGGAGAAGGCAGTTGGCTTGAAAGAAAAGGGATGGTAGCACTGTGAGTTAGCACTAAAAAAAGACCTAGAGTTGATGGCTATCAATTACCTGTACACCCTCTTATCATCTCCAAGATACAATAATGGATACTGCTTCCTTCTCTAATCACGTAACATATCTTCTCTTGTCTATGATTTTCCTTTAACTGTACGGCTACCCTTAGTGTTCATGTTACTGTGATTTAACTTGAGTAAATTCATGGAGGAAGGAGTAAGGGGAACACATGTGTATGATATACCTAGAGTCTATATCCCCTTACAATTATACTTGCCCACTAATACTTCTATACTTAAAGACTATGATCCAACAAGCATTTTGCCTTCTCAAAGAGCCAGTCTAGAATAGAGCTAGTCTATTTTTCAAATTTGTTACCATTTCTTCTTTAAACATTTTATCATCCATCATTCAGATGCAAACATCTAAGTTTATAGTATTTTAGCAGCCAGTGTGTCTCTTTTGTATCCCAACAAATGCAAGTGGTTTAAGAGAAACCAGAGGAGCAAGAGTTTAATCTTCCACACTTTTTCCCCTCCCCAGATGATCTTGAAGAAAACTTCAGTTTCAGTTTTACCAGTTGTCAAATGAGGACGGTTGTGTTTGTAATGATTACTTGAGATATGTGGGAAAATGCTAAGTATCATATGAACACTGTTACAAAAATGTAGCTCCAACACATGTAAGAAGGGAATCCTCTAGACTGGAGAACTGTCTTGAATTTCATAAAGAGTGAAATTTAGAAAAGGTTTTATATATGTTTGTATGTATGTATGTATCTTAGTCTTTAAAGTGTTTTTAATCAATTTTATGAAAATAGTAAAAGGATAACTTCTACATGATGAACACTAGTGATTTAGGGCCAGGGACATATTCTTTATTGAATAAAATAGAATCCAAACCTTAAGTTAAAATATGCCATGAGCAACCGTGTGTGTGTGTGTGTGTGTGTGTGTGTGTGTGTGTGTATGAGAGAGATTGTCAAAAATCAATGTCAGTTTCTTTAACATTTATTTCTTGATTTAAAGCATAAAGCATTTTTCACATGTCAGTCTACAGTATCATTTGGCAATTATCATTTGGCCATGTGAATTTCTTCCTATCCCAAATGTCATAGTATTTATAGCCCACATCCTTCATGGGTTTGTGGGAAGCCCATCTCGCTGCTTCCTGACACTCACACAGGAGACATAATTGAAGTATGAACTCTGATTGCTTCTTGTCTTGATGAATAGTGCTTTGCTTTTGTTGAGGTTAACTAGACAACGAGAAATGAAGGTTATGAGTTCTTGGTCTTCCCTGCCTTGATTTCCTTGGGAGACTCACAAGATACCTCATGACCTTGGACAGTTTACTCCAGATTATGAAAATGGCATATTTATCTCTCACATGACTGATAGGGAACAGGATTTTAATAGCATTATATCCACAAATCACTTATGTCCAAGAATTTGATCTCACTGGTAGTTCCTACATGAAGAAACAATGGATATTCCTTAGTAATTGAAATAGCTATCATCTTGCTTGTGATCTGCAATTGGTTGAAAATTGTCATGTGACCTGCTATGGGGAACTCTGGCATCTCTTCTCTCCACAACCATTAATGGAGTGGTTCTTAATCAAGGATGATTTATCTCTCCCACCCTAGGGGACACTTAGAAATGCCTAGACACAGGGACACCTGGGTGGCTCGGTTGGTTAAGGTCTGACTCTTGATTTCGGCTCAGGTCATGATCTCAAGAGTCCTAAGATGGAGCCTCGTGCAGGGCTCTGTGCTCAGTGTGGAGTTTTCTTGTCCCTGCCTCTGCTTCTGCCTCCGTGTGTTCTCTCTCTCTCAAATAAATAAATAAATAGATGAAATCTTAAAAAAAAAGAAATGTCTGGAGACATTTTTGATTATCGTGACTGGGAAGGTATTGCAGACATCTAGTAGATAGAGGTAAAAAATGTGGCTAAACATCCTACAATACACAAGACACCTCCTCCTCTCACATATATACACACACCAAAGAATTACCAGGTCCGAGATATCAATAGTGCTGAGATTGAGAAATTCTCTGTTTAAGGGTTCAGGGTAAAGGGTTTCCATTAGCTGACTTAGGGCAGGGAGAAAGAACCACAAGTCTGGGTAGGATCCACTGCACATTGTCTATGCAAAAGAGTCAGGTTTGGTGATAAGTATGATTCAGAGCATTCCTGTTAGGAGAAATACATAAGGCTCCCATTTTCCTCTTGTAACCACATTACTACTGCTTACACTTCACTGCTGATTCTCTAAAATAAAGCATTCAGTGTTTACTTTCCCATTTCTCGATCATCTTTCAGGCAGGAAAGAGATCCAGAGCAATTAATGACATGCCACATTTTCACCATATTCCTCTCTACCCCCAGCCCAGATATACAGGGGATTGTAAATTGTGCATATGTGGTGACTTGAACGCCAGCCCGTATGAGGAGGTTTCTAGGAGCTGCCCATCATCCACACACAAAATATGCAGGTGGTGTGGCAAAGCAGCTGCAGAGTAACGGATCGACCTCCTAGGATGATGCCGAGACTCATTCATATTAAGTCAACGTGGGATCTGCAATCTACTATAAACTGAATGAATTTAATAAGGGCATCTGTTATGTTTCCTTCCACTTTGCCTTCAGCGGGCCTTGCTTTTTTTCTGGTGATTGAGGTTTTCGTTTCTGTGTCTCATGACAGCGCCTCTTCCCTCCATGAAGCACTGAGCTTTTGCCAACTTTCCAGCGACCTTCTGAATAAATCAGCTGTGTTCCGTCAGGTGGCAGAGAGGGCATTTTGAATTTTCTGTGGCAGATGGTTTGACACACCTAATTGAAGTAATATATCTTCTAGATAGTCTTGATATGCTATAAGGAAATGTACAGCATGTCACATTGTGACAAATCTCTGATGGCTGAAATAGGAAATTTGGAGTGAATGTGCAGCACTCTGCATAGACATTGCATTTTTCAAGGGAGAAAAAACCCCCACCTCTGGACATTCAGCTTTATTAAGGCAGACATTTATGCCAGTTACATATAAGAAGGGCATCAAGGGCTCTATTAGCCAATTTGGGAAGAGTGTTATAATGAACTGAATAAAGAAGGCCACCTGTTCAAAATTAGGCATAATCCAGGAAAGGAATGGCTTTCAAAAAGCCCAAATAGAAGTATGTAATTTAGAGAACTAAACTCCTTTATTGGCTTTCAAGATCCACAAAATGGGACTACATTTTCTTATAATAGAATCTCACTGGGACATGATGGGAAAAAAACAACTGACTTCGAGCTCTAGCTTCTGAGAGAGTTTTCAGGTATGCTCCAAATTATCCGTGGAAAGACATTCCATGAAGAAATTTTCAGCTTCCACTAAGTGGAAGCTTTTATGTATTTAGGTCTGGGTCTTTAGGTGGAAGAACTTTTGTGGTGGAGAAACAGATGTAAAAAAGACTGTCCTTTTTTAAAAAAAATGTTTTATTTTTTTATTAATATATAATGTATTATTTGCCCCAGGGGTACAAGTCTGTGAATCGCCAGGTTTACATACTTCACAGCACTCACCATAGTACATACCTTCCCCAATGTCCATAACCCCACCACCCTCTCCCTATCCCCTCCCCCCGGCAACCCTCAGTTTTGTGAGATTAAGAGTCTCTTATGGTTTGTCTCCCTCCCGATCCCATCTTGTTTCATTTATTCCTTTCCTACCCTCCAAACTCCTCACGTTGCCTCTCAACTTCCTCATATCAGGGAGATCATATGATAATTAAGACCGTCCTTTTATCAGAAGCTGGATCATGACTGTCTTCAGCCTCATAAGTTCTTTTGTGGGGTTGGTGGTTGGTGGTACCATGAGGAAGCCATTGCTGAGAGAATTGCTATCACAGAACTGAAGTGGGACTGTGGTCCTGAGAATCAGCCAGGAGTAAATGTTATAATAATGTATTCTAGGGGAAGAAGAAAAAAGAGGTTTATAAGAGCAGGAATAACCTGGAACCTGCAGCCTCCCCACACCCTACAACTTAGCACTGTTTAGACTATAATGATTGATAGCTTGGCCCCTTCATCTGGCCTGGGCCTCACACATTCACCGGTCTCACCCTGTCCCAGACATTCATAGAAAGACAGAGCCCCAAGCCATTGTCGGTAGGGCTTCCTGCAATTTCTTAGAGTCCTGGTCCTTATTACTTTTTATTTTTTTATTTTATTTTTTTTCAGTGTTCCAAAATTCATTGTTTATGCACCACACCCAGTGCTCCATGCAATACGTGTCTGCCTTAATACCCTCCACGAGGCTTACCCAACCCCACATACCCCTCCCCTCCAAAAACCCACAGCTTGTTTCTTGGAGTTCACAGTCTCTTTTGGTTTGTCTCCCACTCTGATTCCGCCCTCCCCCGCTTCACTTTCCCCTTCCTTCTCCTAATGTCCTCCATGTTATTCCTTATGCTCCACAAGTAAGTGAAACCATATGATAATTGACTCTCTCTGCTTGACTTATTTCACTCAGCATAATTTCTTCCAGTCCCGTCCATGTTGATACAAAAGTTGGGTATTCATCTGTTCTGATGGAGGCATAATACTCCATTGTATAAATGGACCATATCTTCTTTATCCATTTGTCTGTTGAAGGGCATCTTGGTAATTATCAGTTTGGAAGACACTTCCCCACCTGAGGGCTTGCCAAACATTTTCCAGAATTCCCAACATATATAGAACGATCTGTATAGGTCCAAAATATAGTGTTTTAAAATAAATCTGGTTGCTATTTATCCTATTTCTCTCTTCAAATGCTCAAATGTCACCACTCCAGGGAGGTCTTCTCAGATTATTTTGTCCAAAACACCAGGACCTATTATTCCTCTCTATATCATTACACTGGTCTGGTTTGATTTATGGTACTGTTACTACTTGATATCTTTTTGCATATCCATTTGTGTATTTTCTGCTCTGCTTCCCTGGACATCCTCATTTCCTCTCTCTACCCCCATCATAAGACCACAAAGGCAGGAACCAGATAAGTCTGTCTTGTTCACTGTTGTATCCTCAGCATCTAGACTAATGCCTGGAAAGTAGTAGCTGAAGAAATAAATTTTTTAGATCATTGCCATGCTGATTGTGACTTTCTGACCTAGCCCCTACCTAAAGGGTGGGTATGCTTGACATTGTCACGTATGTTACATGAGTCAAGAGAGGCAGACACAGCAACAGGTGTTTAAGACCCTTAAATGATCTTTTCATGGATGGAGGGTTTATTTTTCTGACCTCTTGTCTTCCAGATCTTGACCCTGACACGATGAGGTTCTCTTTCTTTTTTTTTTTTTAATTTTTATTTATTTGACAGACAGAGATCACAAGTAGGCAGAGAGGCAAGCAAGGGAGGGGGCAAAGCAGGCTCCCTGCTGAGCAGAGAGCCCGATGTAGGGCTCAATCCCAGGACTCTGAGATCATGACCTGAGCAGAAGGCAGAAGCCTAACCCACTGAGCCACCCCAGGTGCCCCGATGAGGTTCTCTTTCTTCTTCAAACCTCTGTTCTTTCTGACCTTAATACATCTTTTTGGCTCAAGCCTTCTGCCTCCCCGACTTTGATTTCCAGAGGCCTGTTCTGCTTTGTCCAAGATTACAGTCAAATTTCTGATTTCATCATCCCCGTCCGTTGGACCTATTGTTTCTGTCACCAAGTCCTTCCTGTTGCCAGATCCACTTGATCCTTGTCTACCTTATTTGCCATTGATGCAACATTGATGCAACTCATAACACTTCTCCTCTTGAAATATTTTCCTCTTTTGGTTTCTGTGCCCTTACTCATTCCCAACCTTTCTCTTTCCTTAATGGCCACACCTCTCCAGTCTCATTTATAGGCTTCTTCACTCTCCAACCATTATGAAGTGGAAATCTCTAAGCCAGTGCTTCTTGGTTTTTTAATGTGCATACACTTAACGCAGGGGATTTACTAAAAGGAAGATTGAGATTCAATTGGAGCCTGTGGATCTGCATCTTTGATGAGCTCCCAGGTGATGATCACACTGCTAATCCAAGGCCATCTATACCTAGCGATCAGAGGGATCGTTTAGAAAGTGAATTGTATCATGTCACTGTCCTACTCAGAGCCCCTCAGTACTTCCTACTACACATTGAATTAGGTCAAGTTATTTATCATAACCCTTTCATGAGCTGGTCCATACCTACCTCTCCAAATTCACTTTAAGCCATTCTTCCGGCTCTGTGTACTCTAACCACATTACCATCATCCTGTTCCATAAATACTCCAAGCGTTGCAGTTAAGAGTGTGGGTGTGAGAGCCAGACTTCCAGGGAGCCAATCCCAGCTCCACCACCACCATCTTTATGACCACTGGTGAAGAACTTAGCTTCTCTGCCTCTGTTTCTTCTTCTATAAAATAATAATGATAACATCACCTGCCTATAGGAAAATGTGAGGTCTAAAAGAGCTAATACATGTAAACAATTAGAATATAGTATGTGGACAGTGTCTACTAAATATAAACTATTATTAATTCTTCCTCCTCATTTGTCTTTCTCCTTGCCAGCCTTTAAGAGATAATACTCTTTCTGCCAGGAAATCTTTTCCCTTGCTCTTTGTATTGCTGGCTTCTTCTCATCCTAATGAATGAATGTCTGTTCCTGACCTCAGTTTATATGCTGGTATGGCCTGACCTGAATTCCTAAAATCAAAGGAATCTAGACTCTAGAATATAGACACTAGAAATTGACTTAAAGCCCTTTTAGCTCAACTCTCCTATTTTATTGATGTAGAAAGTAATAACAGCATCCTCACTTTGATGACTGAGCTAATATTCCCAAATGCCTCGTGCCCTGATGCTGATTAGCTCTGGTATGCTAGTTTAGCAGAAAGTATGCAGAACTCCTTGGTGTTTCCAGATTCTTCATTCAGCACCCTGACCCCTTTTTCACCCCAGGCACCTTGGTCTATTCCACATGAAATTGCCTGGAAGGAAAAGAATTAGTCAATGTTTGGGTGCTTTTGGAAGGAACCAGGAGAGAGGCTTTATGGAAAGACAGTTGAGAACGAGATGGAAGGAAGACAGGCTCATTTTGATCAGTGGCCAACTTTCTAGATCTTAAGAATGGACTCAAAGTTTGGTATGCTGTCCTCTTCTTTGTCCTAGCCCAAAGAATGATTTACTGTCACCTCTTCTTTCATCCAAACCCACCTCTCTACTTTTCCCTATGCATCATTGCCAAATTAATTTTCCAAGGACTCATCTTTGTATATGTCACCTTCCTGTTCAACAATATTCAGTAGACCCTTTCTCCTTATATATTACTAACTATTGGCTTGGAGTTTAAGGCCTTCCATATTATAGTCCTATCCATCTTTCTTATTCTGTGTCATATTCCCATTATGATCCAATCTATGCTAGAAATTTACTTCACTTAGTTCTTCAGATGCTCTCTTCTGCCTCCATTCCTTTACTCAAAGTGGTGTTCTTATATGCAAGATTCTCTGTTCATCTCAGGGCGTGACCCAATAGTTCCTTCTAACCCTCTGGTGTTAGGTAGTCCACAGGATGGTACAGGGCATGCTATTCTAAAAGCTCCTTCTAAATTTTGAATTTATAAAGATCATCTAAGCTGTAGTATCAGCCATTAGCAGACATTAGCCTGAAAGATAGGATCACAGCAGATCTGGAAGGAAAAAGACTTAGGATCAGGCTAAAGCTGCTTAGTCTAAGGTACTGAAGAAAGAACCTTTTAATTAAAAAACGAGAGGTCTGCATGGAACAAAAATAAGAAGGACTTAAAATTAGTAGATAGTATATTTAGCTCAGCCCAGGAAAAAGAGAACTTTGATGTGATGGACACAGGAAACCAGCATGCTCTGGAAGGGTATGGCCCGTGCTGCAATAATCTCATCTGAGACTATTTAACTCCTTTGGCATATGACTGTCTAACTCATTTCTCTTTGATCCCACCTCACTAACTACATCTGATTATGAATTCAGGTTCCTCTCTTCCTCTCCTATCCTGTCAGGTATCTTGAGTCCTAGCAGAAAGCTACCTTCCCCGGTTCAATTGGGTTTTATCACAGGAAACGAATATGCCCTTGTAAATATTTTGATATACTGGTTTATACATTGCTCTTTTGTGAATACGGTTACTGGGAGTCAGTTCTCCACTTTTGGATCAGCCCTGGCCACCATAACTAAACTGAGCTTCTCAATCTGTACATGTGATGCCAACAGTTTGGAGAAGTGTAACCCCACTGAGTTCTTCCCTTGTGAGTGAATGGCATCCAGGGCTCCTTCTCAGGCTTTTCACCTCTATCCTCAACAGTACTCAGCAGTAACATTCACTGGCCTTTAGTAAAGGTGCCAGTTTTATGTAACAGCTCAGCCTCCCCAAAGAGACTGGTATTTCTGATAAAGTACGTCTTTTTGTCTTAATCCCAGGGACTGACACACTACCTTGACAGACTATGGTTGGTGTGATGTTTATATAGTTACTGCTGATCTTCTACCGCTGGAATAAAAGGTCCGTGTCATGATCTGTTGCCTCTTACGTTCACTGCTGTATCTCCAATGCTTAATAAAGATTGCCTGGCCCATATTTGATGTTCAGAAATATTTGATGAATGAATTGTCTGAGAGGCCATGATGTTCCTTTCCTCTTAGGGTCTATTTTATTTTATTTTAATTTAATTTAAATTCTAGTTAGTTAATATATAGTGTAATATTAGCTTCAGGAGTGGAATTTAGTGATTCATCACTTACATATAACACCCGGTGCCCATCACAACAAGGACCCTCCTTACTACCCAGTATCTATTTATTTTAAAACAAGCAAGAAAGCCAGTTAATTTAACCTGATCATGCCCCCGACTTCCTGACACCTCCCTCCCTGCATTGTCAAAGTTTTAAAAGCACTTGCTCTGGTTCCTGGTCAAATGTAGTTTTTTGTGCATGTATGTGTCATGGACTGCGGTAAGTACTTTTTTTTTTTTTTTAAGATTTTATTTATTTGACAGACAGAGATTACAAGCAGGCAGAGAGGCAGGCAGAGAGAGAGGAGGAAGCAGGCTCCCTGCTGAGCAAAGAGCCCGATGTGGGGCTCGATTCCAGGACCCTGGAATCATGACCCGAGCTGAAAGCAGAGGCTTTAACCCACTAAGCCACCCAGGCGCCCCCGGTAAGTACTTTTTATATGCTCACTTTTTCGATCTTCACAAGCGCTCTGTGAGGGAAATCCGGTAGTTAATCCTCTTGTTGCATCGAAGTAAATAGGCACAGGTAGTGAAATGATAGCACTGCATGTGAACTCAGGCAATCTGGCTTCAGAGTTTGTATGTTGTTTTTTTTTTTCTCTCTCCTTAAGATTTTACTTATTTATTTGTCAGCGAGAGAGTGGGGGTGTGCATAACCAGGGGCAGAGGCAGGCAGAGGGAGAAGCAGGCTCTCCACTGAGCAAGAAGCCCGGTGCGGGATTTGACTCCAGAACCTGAGGAGCATGACCTGAGATGAAGGCAGATGCTCAACCAACACCCAGGTGTCCCAGAGTTTGTGTTCCTAATCACTATACCAGCTGCCTCTCTGATGGTTATGGCACCTGCCTCTTTATTTGGAAACTATCTAATTCATGAGATTCTAGTGCATGTATTAAAAGGGAGGCTTGGCCAAAACATGTGGGAAGAAAGACTTCTTGGTTTATGGTTAACAAATCATGTTAATAATGAGCATAGTTTATTTGTTCACAACATCATGATTAAACGAGCAGATCATCAACAGATAGATAGGATTAGATCAGACAAAGAGCTCAAGTCCTGCTAACCTAATGGCATAAAATACACTGTGTGGGCTCTGAAAGTAAGACCAACCAGGCTTGAAGAATGACAGAGAATAATCACCCCTCTCCACCAGCAAAGGGCTGTCTCTATCACCCTGCATGATGGAAAGAAAATTGGCCTATAATATGTTCTTCCTATGGTTCTCTCTTTTCAGACCAGAATTGCCTTTGCCAGTTGCTGCTGATGAGGTTCAGGCTAGTCCAGTATTCTTGGAAGCTGCTATAAGCCTCTCCCCACCCCCACCAAAAGGCTGAAGCCCCTGCTGCTTGGTGCCCTGGGCTCAGGGAGCCACTTGAATTTGTGTTAAGGAGCATACATTTTGGAGTTAGACACTTCGAAGACTACTTAGTCCTAATTAACCTGGTTAATTAACTACCTATAATCACTGTTCTCTCATCTATAAACTATGTACCTCATAGGTGGGTCTTTAGGTAACTTAGGCCATTGCCCAGCATGTAGTTAGCACTCTATTATACACTGTATATGTATGGGTGTGTGTGTGTGTGTGTATGTGTATGTGTGTGTGTGTGTAGAGAGAGAGAGAGAGAGAGACAGGGAGAGACAGAGAGAGAGATCTTCTATTCTCTAGAACAAGGCATCATGTTCCAGAAGGAGAAGGAATTTGCATTCCTGACAGATTGTTAGGCTCCAGCCCAGGCACTTAGCTTTTTCACTGTTTTCTTACTTTTAAAGTAATACCCAGCCTTAAAATTACTGAGCAGTTACCCTGTGTCAGATGATGCCTGCCCTATATTTTAGACTTCCCAGCAGAACAGAGATGGCAAGCTCAATTAGAATAAATCATGGAGAATCTAATAAAAGGACATTCACAGAAGTGTAGATAGGGTGTAGGGAACCCACAGAGGAATAGGGCAACACCCTATGGATTAGTAGGAAAGAATGAGAGAAGCCTATTCAATGCTGTAAGAATCAGGCTTGCCCCCACCCAGCTGGAGGGTATTGGACCAGCCTGTGAAGTGACCTTGATGGGAGAGACTCAGGAAATATATTACCTCATTCTCCTTTCCTTACGACCTTGTATTGGGGCTCCACAGTGATCAGACACAACCTGGTCATGCACTATTCTATGTGCCTTACAATTATTAACTTGGTAATTCTCATAACAATCTTATGAGGCAGGTACTATTATTATGCCCATGATATAAATGAGAGAGGTTAATGACCCTGAATAGTCAAAGCGATCTTGAAAAAGAAAGGCAAAGCTGGAGGCATCACAATTCCAGACTTCAAGCTGTATTACGAAGCTGTAATCATCAAGACTGTATGGTACAGGTACAAAAACAGACCCATAGATCAATGGAACATCATAGAAAACCCAGAAGTAGACCCACAGCTATATGGTCAAATAATCTTTGACAAAGCAGGAAAGAATGTGCAATGGAAAAAAGATAGTCTCTTTAACAGATGGGTATTGGGGAAACTGGATGGCATGCAGAAGAGTGAAACTGGACCACTTTCTTACACCATACACAAAAATAAATTCAAAATAGATGAAAGACTTAAATGTGAGACAGGAAACTCAAAATAGATGAAAGACTTAAATGTGAGACAGGAAACTATCAAAATTCTAGAGGAGAACACAGGCAGCAACCTCTTTGACCTTGACCATAGCAACTTCTTAGTAGACATGTCTCCAGAACAAGGGAAACAAAAGCAAAAATCAACTATTGAGACTTCAAGATTAAAAGCTTCTTCAAGTGAAGGAAACAATCAACAAAACTAGAAGGCAACCTACAGAATGGGAGAAGATATTTGCAAATGACATATCTGATAAAGGGTTAGTATCCAAAATCTATAAAGAACTTATCAAACTCAACACCCCAAAAACAATGATCTAGTTAAGAAATGGACAAAAGATATGAACAGACATTTTCCCAAAGAAAACATACAGATGGCTAACAGCCACATGAAAAGATGTTCAATATTACTCATCATTAGGGATCTACAAATCAAAACCATGATGAGATACCACCTCACACCTGTCAGAATGCCTAAAATTAACAACATAGGAAACAACAAATGTTGGTGAGGATGTGGAGAAAAGGGAATGCAAACTGGTACAGCCACTCTGGAAAACAGTAGGTTCCTCACAAAGTTAAACATAAAACTATCCTGACCTAGCAATTGCACTACTGGGTATTTACCCAAAGGATACAAAAATACTGATTTGAAGGGATACATACACCCTGATATTTATAGCAGTATTATTAACAATAGCCAAATTATGGAAAGAGCCCAGATGTCCACCAACTGATGAATGGGTAAAGAAGATGTGGTGTGTGGGTATATGCATGTGTGTGTGTATACATATACATACAATGAAATATTACTCAGCCATCAAAAAGAATAAAGTCTTGCCATTTGCAACAGTGTGGATGGAGAAAGAGTGTATTACGCTAAGTGAGATAAGTTGGAGAAAGACAAATACCATATGATTTCACTCATTTGTGGAATTTAAGAAACAAAACAGAGGAATGTAGGTGAAGGGAAGAAAAAGAGGGAAGCAAACTATAAGAGACTCTTAATGATAAAGTATAAACTAAGGTTGATGGAGAGAGGTGGGTAGAGGGGATGGATTAAATGAGTGATGGGGATTAAGAAAGGTACTTACTGGGGCACCTGGGTGGCTCAGTTGGTTAAGCAACTGCCTTCAGCTCAGGTCATGATCCTGGAGTCCCAGGATCGAGTCCCACATCAGGCTCCCTGCTCAGCAGGGAGTCTACTTCTCCCGCTGACCTCTCTCCTCTCATGCTCTCTCTCTCATTTTCTCTCTCAAATAAATAAATAAAATCTTTAAAAAAAAAAGGAAAGAAGGTACTTGCTGTGATGAGCATTGGGTGTTATATATAGGTGATGAATCACAAAATTCTACTCCTGAAACCAATATTACACTATATGCTAACTAACTAGAATTTAAATAAAAACTTGAAAACAAAAGATTTTAAAGAATCCCTCCTCTCCCCAAAAACAAGAAACTGAGAGAGGTTAAGTAATTTGTCTAGAGTCAAATATCTAGTGAATGTTGTAGTTCAGATGCAAATTCAGGCATTCTAGTTTCCATTCTTAACCATTCTGCTCTACTGACTCTCATTTGTGATAGATAGATAGATAGATAGGTAGATAGATAGATAGATAGATAGATATAGACAGGGATGATTGCAGAGTTGAAATTGTGTTACACATTCCCATTTCCTACCTTTGTTTTGTTTCTAACTGTTGTCTTCAGCATTCATTTTGTTGCAGTTATTTTTCTTGATTATTTTAATCTCAACTTGGTATGGAAATAAATATTTCAGCAAGAAATAGAACATGCTAGTAACAAGCCGTTAAAAAATCAGGTAGAAAAAAAATGTACTCCCCAACCCATACACACGCACACACACACATGCATGTACACTGAAGAAGCCAAAAGAAAAAAGTTTATGATTTTAGTCAAATATTGAATCACTTGACATGTAGTTACCCTCACATGAGTTACTTAAATAAGACTCAGTGTATTTAATTGGTTCTATGTGTTTGATTAATTGAATAGAGGCAGAAATAATTCATTGGCAGTTAGTTAACTGCTAATTTGTTAGCTGGCATTTGTTATGTACTAGAGGCTTTGGGGATTTAGGGATATATAGGACAAGTCCACAAAACTCTCATACTCATGGTCTAGTTGTAGAAGTAAGATATATCTGCATAGAGGAATGTTATGGACTGAATGTTTATGTCCCCTCCAAATCCATATGTTGAAGTCCCTAACCCCCAATGTGCAAGTATTTTGAGATGGGGCCTTTGGGAGATAATTGGTATTCGATGAGGTCATGAAGGTGAAGCCCTCCTGGAGGGATTTGTGCCCTTATAAGAAGAGACATCAGAGAGATTTCTCAAGCTCACTCGCTTTCCCTTGTGCCTTCAAAGAAGAGGTCGAATAAGCACATGGCAAGATGGCAGCCACCTGCAAGCCTAAAGAAGAGACCTCTGAATGAAACCTACCTGGACAGCACCTTGGCCTTGGACTTTCCAGCCTCCAGAACAGTGAGGAATAAATTTCTCTTGTTTAAGGCACCCAGGCTGTGGTATTTGGATGTCATGACCACGTAGACTAATACAAGGAAGATAATTTTAAAAAGTAGCTTAAGGCAGTAAGTACTTAGCACTTAGTGAAGGACATAATATGTATTTTAGAGGATAAAGGCATCTAAGCAGCTGTGGTGGTTGGATAAGGCTCCCAGGACTTGGGGGGATTGGGGTGGAGACAGAGGTTGCAGACTCGCAAACAAGAGTACTTAGTGACCATGTGGATTCTAAACATGCCTACTTAGGATTCACATGCTTGGTCTGAGCAAACTGAGCTCCTCTCAGGGCTCTGTGTCTGTCCTTCCCTGTGACTGGCATGTTCTCCTCCTCTTTACACAGTTACTGTTAGCATCTGCTTAGCCTCAGAAATGTCTCATCCTCAAGAAGCCTGTATTGGCTCCCAGCCTTCATTATGCTCCCAGTTAGAGTTCCCTGACCTTCTTCAGGGCACTTTTCATAGTGATATTTAAATTATTAATTTGTGTAATATTTTGTTAGTGCCTGTCTGCCTCATTGGACTGCAAGCTCTTTAAGTGTCCAGTTTGGATTTTTTTTTGCTCCCCATCGAGGTCCCAAATCCTGGCACAGTCTTAGTAGGCATTACATACTTGATAAATGTTTGTTGATTGACTAAATGGATGAATGGCTATCTCCCCCAGCCCCCATGAGAGAGCCCTTACTTACATAGCAGTAACATGTTTTAAAGACTTTCTCTCTCTCTCTCTCTCTCTCTCTCTATATATATATATATATATATATATATTCACACATATAGATACTTTCTTAGACCTGAAATAAGAACACATATATAATCAAAATCAAAATGTTATGGTCTCTGAGGGTGTTTTTTAATAAAATGAGTTTATTTATTTGTTTGAGAGAGAGAAGAGAGAGCAGGAGCAAGGGGAGGGGCAGAGGGTGAGGAACAAGCAGACTCCCTGCAGGGCAGAAGCCATACACAGGGCTCAATTCCAGGACCCTGAGATTATGACCTGAACCACAGTTAGACACTCAACCAACTGAGCCACCCAGGAAACCTCTGAGGCCAAGTTTTAAAAAATACATTGGTTTGCTCTGACCTGTCATAGCCCTCTTTAGAGCTTCAATTTGTTTCTGACTTACAGAAATCTGAGAGGATGGGAGCCTATGATCAGATGACAAAATAGACTTTGGTAAAATTGATGGCCACATAATAGCTAAAGGAGAGCTGGGGTGTGGTTCAGACATCCCTTCAAACTTTTGCAACTTGTCAACTTATCACAGGATGAGAAAAGTTTTTTTTTTTTTTAAGATTTTATTTATTTATTTGACAGGCAGAGATCACAAGTAGGCAGAGAGGAAGGCAGAGAGAGAGGGGGAAGCAGGCTCCCCGCTGAGCAGAGAGCCCCATGTGGAGCTCGATCACAGGACCCTGGGAACAACCTGAGCCGAAGGCAGAGGATTTAACCCACTGAGCCACCCAGGCGCCCCAAGTTTTTTTTTTTTTTAATTATTATTTTTAATTTTTTTACTCTCTGCTTAAAAACACAAATATAATGGACTAAACTGCAAACATTTTCACTAGAAGCCTTTCCAGGTAGTGGAGGTAAAACAAATGCAACTGCATTTCCTTTTTTTTTTTTTTTAAGTGCTTTAAATGGGGCTTATACTCATAACCCTGAGCTCAAGACCTGAGCTGAGATCAAGAGTCAGATGTCTAACCAACTGAGCCACCCAGGCACCCCCATTTCTGGGATTTGAGCCCCTTAACTATTTAGTAAGAGAAATGGGGAGCTAAGCCAAGGGCATTTCTTCCTTTTCTGTTGGGTTTCTCTGTGAGAGTCCTTTGATTGTATTCAGCCACTCCCATTTCCAGATTGCTATGGTATCAGATGTTTGGGAAAGAAGGCAAAATCTGTTTTTCAAGACCTCTAATTAACAGTGAGCTCAGAAACTCCCACCTTAATGGCTTTGAAATAAACTGCTTCTGTCTGATATGTTTCAGGACAGGTTTCCATCTTTCTGAGATGACCCTGGTAGTGACAATCTTACCCAGACACTCAAAGCTCTAGTTCCTCTTCACATTCTGCCTCCACAGCATAGAGCCACTCATGCTCATTCCGTCTAGGTTGTGGAGGTGAGAAAGCTTGTCATGGTCAAAGCCCCTTTCTCCTTTGGACATTTGTGGAACTATAAGGCCTTCCCTAACCAGGACTCTGTGTAGGAGATAAAAAAATAAAAAAATGTCATGAAAAAAACATGACTCAAAACCATCTCAGATGTCTAAATGCTGGAGAATGTCTCTTTCTCACTGGTCACTTATTCTATCAGCTATTTAATAGCCAGAAAGTAGTATTTTAAAAAAAGCCTATAAGCAACCAAATAGATTTCACAATACCGATATATTAAGTTCATACATTTTATTTACATAGTTAAGATCTTCACTTTGTCCCTGTGTATTCTTGCTGTGTACAATATTTTAACAAGTGTAGGAGTATGTTTTCCCAGTTCATAATATATTAGAAACAATATATCAGAAAGGGAAAACCCATTAGAATGAGCGAGAAGTCATGATGGCCATATTGTGATGGAGGATCCAGAGAAATGAGGACAGGCATATTCAAGGGGCGCCTGGATGGCTCAGACATTGGGCATCTGCCTTTGGCTCAGGTCATGATCCCAGGGTCCTGGGATCGAGCTCCCTACTCAGCAGAAAGCCTGCTTCTCCCTCTCCCACTCCCCCTGCTTGTGTTCCCTCTCTCACTCTCTCTCTCAGTCAAATAAGTAAATAAAATCTTAAAAAAAAAAAAGGCATAGTCAAGAACTTCAAAACAAAAAATAGCAGAGTAGTCTGGGCCATTTCATACAGGGACATGGCCCTCTCCCCCTGGATTGGAAAGCATTGCTGTATGACAACCATGCGGGACAACAGGATGTTCATGGTGTTGACCCTGAATTATCAAGCAAAATAAAGAGACAAAATCATGACAGGTGATCTCTGTTTATGAGACAGATAAATATTTAATATATGTTAGAAGTATTTGCAAAGAAAATAACCATTCAAAGGCTGTAATGGATAAGTTATGGTTAGCTGGAAAATTCATTTATGTGAAACACCATACCTGGTGATAATGTCAAGTAAATGAGGTGAGTCATCTTGTAAGAGTTGAAGAGTACAACTAATACAATCTTGATTTCATAAACATACTGAAATACCCATGAGATAAATCTTCCTCAATACAATTTAATAATAATATATTATCTCTGTTTCTAACATGCCTGGAGTTGGGGCTGGGAGTAGAGAGCAAAAAACAAACAAACAAAAAACAAACAAACAAACAAAAAAAAACCCCAAAAAACCAACAAAAAAAACAAACCAAAACAACAACAACAACAAAACCCAGCAAGGTCTCTATCCTATATACAAAATGTTTGCACCTGACTGGTTACCTCCAATTTGTAAGCTCTGGGAAAGATAAATTCTCCAATCTCTGTAAACTTCAGACAGTGCCATTAACAACAGATTGAAATAATTCAGTTAACAAATATTTCAGTAGGGTGCCTGGGTGGCTCATGGGTTAAGCCTCTGCCTTCGGCTCAGGTCATGATCTCAGGGTCCTGGGATGGAGCCCTGCATTGGGCTCTCTGCTCAGCAGGGGGCCTGCTTCCCCCTCTCTCCCTGCCTGCCTCTCTGCCTACTTGTGACCTCTCTCTCCCTGTCAAATAAATAAAATCTTAAAAAACCCCAAAACACTATTAAAGAATAGTATATATATATATATATATATATATATATATATATATATATAGACAAAAAAAACAAATGTTTCAGTAGAATAGAGGAATTGCATTTAAACCACCAAAACTAGAGGAAGAAAACCTTAGCATCCTAAAGAGTTTGGCTAACATATTTCAGTCTTGCATTTGGGAAACAGAAGGTACTCAAATGCTGCTGGGGTGGTTCAGATTCACCTGGTTTCTCTGTAGGAGACACCAAGGATATTTTCTTTCCCTGTTATTAGATTTGTCTTTGTCTGGCCTCTTGGGTACTGTGGAGATAAGTGCTTTGAAATTACCCCGAGAGAAGCAGATTAATGGTTTTGTTTTTCAAATATCTTAGTAAAGGATTCGAAAATTATTATTTGTTAGGTTGTAAGTAAATACTTAATGAAGCATGCCAAATTGAGTATCCCTCCAGACACACTGAATTAGCACCATGGACCAAAGACCTACAATATAACCATATTCTAAGCTAAAGTCAGAAGTTCTTAGGATTCCTCATTTACCTCTGCTTCCCAAATTTCATTCCTGGGAATGATCCCTGTTGTCTGCCAGACACGTTGTTTTGAGTTTGCTCTACCTCACAGCCCACGATGTGGGCTCTATGGTGCTGGTGGAGCACAGGCAATGTCTCATCTATTCAATTTGGGGAGCTTAGCACAAGCTGCTCAGCATCCCAGGGTCTAAATCACTGCACATCTCTTTCATGCATCCTCTACCTGTCCAGCATGATATGTATCTGTCGTGATGCAAGAATGAGTTGCTGATGACAGCTTGAGCTCCTCTAATAAGTCAAGGAAGACTCTAGAGTGCTATGACAAAAATTTGCTGATGGAAAAAAGATTTTTCCACTCAGAAATATCCCACCCCACTCCTGCCTGTGTGCCACAAATTCAGTGGGTGCTCCTTCATTTGAGGTCCTCCCTTAGTGGCTGCCCTCTGTAGCCGTTCTTTTTCTAACTCTGATGCCATTGATGAGAGCCCATTTCTTTTTCCACATCTGGTCCACCTGCTTTGGGAGGGAATAAATAGGCTCTTGGAATCCAGTCTCCATAGGATTCTCTGTTATAAGAGAGATGACCTCCTCCCACTCCAAGTCAGTGATTACATTGTCCTAGTAGAACTTAAATTATCGCGTACTACCTCAGAATGTACCCCACTGGCTTTTACCCATGATTGATGGGGGAATTGTGGCTCAAAATGGTGCATGGAAATAACTGAAAGGAGTAATTTTTCCAAGAAAAATGTTTAATGCATTTTCAAATGTTTGATCTACTGTGAACTTCAAAATGGTCCTGTGTGGAAGGTACTACAGGGATTCGTTTTATCATCCTTATTTTACAGATGAAGAAATTGAAAGAAAGTGACTTATCCAGTGCTCATTCCATCAGTTGCCCTCCTGAATGCCCAAGCAGTGGGTGTTCTATGCAACTGATGAATCACTAAATTCTACCTCTGAAACTAAAAATATACTCTATGTTAATTGAATTGAATTCAAATTTTTTAAAAAAGAAATTTTCTAGAATTAAAGCCTTTGGATAAAAAGAAAAAAAGTGACTTATCCAAAGTTACACAATTAAGAATTGGCGAAAAGGGGCTTCTGGGTGGCTCGTTAAACATCTGACTCCTGATTTTGGCCAAGGTCATGATCTCAGGATCCTGGGATTGAGCCCTGCGGCCCACTCAGCGGAGGGTCTGCTTGTCTCCCTCTCCCTCTGCTCTCTCTCTTTCTCAGATAAATAAATCTTGAAAAAAAAAAAAAAAAGAATTGGCAGAAGGAAAAATGGACAGAGACCTTCTGGGTCAGCCATACTTTCTATTTCTGGCTGCTGGCTCTCTTGGCCATTCTAGAGCATCATGTGATGTTGCAATATGACAACAACATTAACAACAGCAAGTCAATGCTTTCCTTCAGATATGAAGGTGATAGTATGGATCGCATGAATGACAGGTGCAAAACTCTTCATCTTCTTGCCCCTCATGTGACAATGGCAGACATTTCCAAGCTGTTTGGGATTCATGAGTAATGAAGCCTTGAAGTGAGGTAAAACTAACTGGTCCTCCTGGCAATGAAGTCTTTGACCTGATTAGCATCAGACTCTATCTAATCAAGACAGTCCTGTGTAATGAAGAGATTGATAAGCAGTTTACATTAAAGGGTAGAGAAAACCCGAAAATGCCTACAAATGTGTGGCATACCAAATCAAAACTATATTATGTGCCCTTCCTTATTTGAAATCTGTTGAACTAAGTAAGTTTGTTTATATATCTCTTCTTTGGAGCAGAAATTCTGGAATGAAACCTGGCAAAGGCAAGGCACAAATGACTCTGTGTTGCTGGGACTCCTGCCTCCCCTGCTTTCCCTCCTGTTACAAACACATTTCAAAGGAATCTTAACTCCCACTCTCCTGTGGTCCCGCTAGCTCAATTAGAGGGGCCAGCCTGGCCTTTTTCACCGTGCCCTGTGGGAATACCCTTTGAGATCAGTGGGGATCCTAGGGCTGAATGAGAGAATAGAATGAGAAGCTGGCTTCAGGGGACTATTTGATCTCAGAGTTGGGTCATGGTGAGAGCAGACGCCGCCTGTGAGGATAGTTTCATGCCAACTGAGGCGATCAGCCTCTGCCAGACTGACTGCAGTGGAACGCAGGCGTTTACCTTAGCTAAACCCTGAATGACTGCCTGTGTATCCTCAATGAGCATACGCAGGGAGTCTAGAGTTCCAGACAGTCATAATGCCAGATCTGCTTTCTGAAGCAGGAAGTTTGTTCAGGTTCCATACTCAAGCTTCCTGCTGAAAATGTTACAGAGAACACGTGCGCCATATAACAAACCCCAGAGCCCGATCCAGTGGCTGAAGCTACAGGATTGCTTCAACCCCATCCCAACTTTATCCCATACTATCCCTGAGAGTACCTGAGTACTCTCAGGATCCCTACCTAGATCCTGAGAGTACTGGCCTTTTCTCCTACTGTCCACATTGACTGGAGAGAAGAAAGAGAAGAAGTAAAGATGGAGAGAGATGAAGAAATGAAGAGCCAAACAGGGCACAGAGGCGGAATGAAAGATGGGAAATGAGGCAGGTTTCTGAGTGGTTTGTAAACCTGGGGCAAAAACAAATATTAAAACAAGGCCCTAGGCCAAACAGAAGACTTTCCTTTCCTTGGTATTTTTGACCTCAGACAACAAAGTTTCCTTCAGTAAAGACCTTGCCCTCATCCACAAAAACACACTCAAGATTGATCTCACTACCTCTTGTCCTTGGAACCATAGGACTGAAGGCAATCCTGTTCCAGTCCAGGCCATCCAGGAGTGCTTGATGGAAAAGCAAAGTGCCCATCCCTCAGTCAGTTTCAAGGCATGCTTTCCTCTCCTCCTGTGCTAATAAGTGACCACTACAGTATACATAGTGTCACTGTCCATCTGATGCCCACTCGACAGACAGAGCCAGCCTCTCTTTGAAGTACTTTAGTAGGAGACAATAATGGCACAAAATAAGGAAAAATGGAAGGAATGGGCTAGATTAGATGAACGCTCTCCATCTCTATTTGGTTGAAGCAAGAAGATTGAAAGATGAGAGAAGTAAATAGACATTGTTTTTGTCATTAAAAAATGAAGGAAACTGTAACATTGGAGCCCATTCTGCTGGGAGGCAAGTGTGCAGACTCCTTATAAATATGGCATATGGTTCAATGACTGATACCAAGAAACCTCATATAAAAACACACTGGAGGAAAACAACAAATTAAGGTCCATTTCAACTTAAATTTATGAAGAATCATGGTGTCTCGCTTCCAAAAAAAAGGAGCTTCAAAAATATTTTTGGCTCTCCTGGGCTGGGAGGATTAGTTTTGCCCAAATCAAATGGCATTAGTGTCAATCAAATGGTGCCATTTAGAACCATTATCAGGAGATGATAAAGACCATCTCCAATGTGGTCTGCAAGATTTTTCGGGAAACATTTGCTTCTGTAGCAAGGCATGCTGCTCTGCGTGACCCACATGAGTTGTTTCCATTTTCAAAATGTAGTACTCTGCTGGGACAGAATTTAAGGAATAAATTATTTTCTGTAGTTAATACCTCAGGTCAGACACCTTCCTGAATCAAGTATTGTTACTGGCAGAATTGCCTAAAAGCATAATGCATGACTCATGAGCGCATATGGCAATGATATTTAAAACAAAGCCTGGGTGTGGAGTTCCATTTTTACTTATTGTGCCATTTGCACTAATGAGGGCTTCACAATGAAGACCAATACTGCCTGGGTAGTTCTAGCCATGCCTAAGGGATAAATGAAACATCTATTATCAGGAAGACGTATCGCTCAGTTACTCTTAAGAAAATGCAGAAAGAAAAATATAGTGTTAGCTTTTTTTAAAGAGAGAAAAATAGAAAAATATTGATTTATTGTTATTTACTGACTTGATTTTTTCCCCCCACCATACTTGTTAGAACCAGGATGGCCTGAGCACAAGGCTTGAGGATGTGAGCAAAGCCTGGGTTCAGAGAGGACCATCTGGTGTCATTCAGGCCCAGAATCCATGGGGAGGCATCAGTTCAATTTCAGTGGAGCTGAATGTCCCATCCAAAGGGAGTGCACAGTATTGTGAAAGTCTCCCAGACTATGCTTGAATACTCAGAGGCAGAGGGGGCATCATCATGGCTCTAGAGATGTGGCCATGTGAGGGCGAAAACACTGGTTCTCTGGGGAAGCCCATTAACAAGATCCATGAGGGGCCTCAGAGCCTCCATGAGCAGTCAGTGTTCTTTCTAAGGTCTCACCCCAATAGCCCTTGCCATATCTCTCTGTGCTTCTATTTGCCATCCCTCAGGATCAGGGCAGGATCAAATCTGAGCCAAAGAAGACTTTTTAATCTAAAGTGACATTGGGGTTGCCTGGGTGGCTCAGTGGGTTAAGCAGATAAGCATGTGCCTTTGGTTCAGGTCATGAACTCAAGGTCCTGGGTTTGAGTCCTGCTCAGCAGGGAGCCTGCTTGTCCCTCTGCCTCTGCCTCTGCCCCTTCCCCTGCTTGTGCTCCCCTCTCTGTCTCTCTCAAATAAATAAATAACATCTTTTAAAAAAATTTAAAAAACTAAAATGACATTGGGGCTGGGGATAAAATGAAGTGAGTAAGGTGAATCATACAAGGGCAGAGTCAGACTTTGTCTTTACGTAAAATTTCAGATTTTATTCATCATGCATTTGGGGCAATTGCTTTTTTAAAAGTATTGCATAAAAATATTATTTAATGTTATCCTGATTACTGAGTTTTATTGAACATCATTAATTTTGTACCTGAGCTGAGTGCCTCACTTGCATCCCCCTGGTTTCATGTTTTGATTCTTGCTTTGTCTTAAGGTATGATTTAAACAATTAACAGCCCAAACTGATGCTTCTCAGTGGATGCTCATGGAGTTTAGGGAACAGTATCTTTAGGTGGCATGGGACAGATACTTTCTGCCATAAAACATAGAAGAGATGGTAAGAAATCAACAATTTTCTGTGGCTTTGATTTCTGTTAAGCATTAGTCCTCTCTTCAAGGACATTTTTATATATGAAGTTTAGTTAAAATCAATTGAATTTATTTAAAAGTGGAAATCAAACCCAGTCATGTTCCATGCGTGACCCAGGCATGGGTTGATTTAGCATTAAAAAAATATAGGAATCCATTGCTCTTGGATTCAAATGAATCTAGTCATTTTTTAAAAAATTTTCAGCATAACAGTATTCCTTATTTTTGCACCACACCCAGTGCTCCATGCAATCTGTGCCCTCTCTAATACCCACCACCTGGTTCTCCCAACCTCCCACCCCCCGCTGCTTCAAACCCCTCAGATTGTTTTTCAGAGTCCATAGTCTCTCATGGTTCACCTCCCCTTCCAATTTCCCCCAACTCCCTTCTCCTCTCTAACTCCCCTTGTCCTCCATGTTATTTGTTATGCTCCACAAATACATGAAACCATATGATAATTGACTCTCTCTGCTTGACTTATTTCACTCAGCATAATCTCTTCCAGTCCCGTCCATGTTGCTACAAAAGTTGGGTATTCATCCTTTCTGATGGAGGCATAATACTCCATAGTGTATATGGACCACATCTTCCTTATCCATTTGTCCGTTGAAGGGCATCTTGGTTCTTTCCACAGTTTGGCGACCGTGGCCATTGCTGCTATAAACATTGGGGTATAGATGGCCCTTCTTTTCACTACATCTGTATCTTTGGGGTAAATACCCAGTAGTGCAATGGCAGGGTCATAGGGAAGCTCTATTTTTAATTTCTTGAGGAATCTCCACACTGTTTTCCAAAGTGGCTGCACCAATTTGCATTCCCACCAACAGTGTAAGAGGGTTCCCCTTTCTCCACATCCTCTCCAACACATGTTGTTTCCTGTCTTGCTAATTTTGGCCATTCTAACTGGTGTTAAGTTGATATCTCAGTGTGGTTTTAATTTGAATCTCCCTGATGGCTAGTGATGATGAACATTTTTTCATGTGTCTGATAGCCATTTGTATGTCTTCATTGGAGAAGTGTCTGTTCATATCTTCTGCCCATTTTTTGATATGATTATCTGTTTTGTGTGTTTTGAGTTTGAGGAGTTCTTTATAGATCCTGGATATCAACCTTTTGTCTGTACTGTCATTTGCAAATATCTTCTCCCATTCTGTGGGTTGCCTCTTTGTTTTCTTGACTCTTTCCTTTGCTGTGCAGAAGCTTTTGATTTTGATGAAGTCCCAAAAGTTTATTTTCGCTTTTGTTTCCTTTGCCTTTGGAGACATATCTTGAAAGAAGTTGCTGTGGCTGATATCGAAGAGGTTACTGCCTATGTTCTTCTCTAGGATTCTGATGGATGAATGAAAAGGGAGAGATCATAACTAACACCAAGGGTAGAAACAATCATCAGAAGTTATTATCAACAGTTATATGCCAATAAGCTAAGCAACCTAGATGAAATGGATGCATTCCTGGAAAACTATAAACTCCCAAAATTGAACCAGGAAGAAATTGACAACCTGAATAGACCGATATCTAGTAATGAGATTGAAGCAGTGATCAAAAACCTCCCAAAAAACAAGAGCCCAGGACCCGATGGATTCCCTGGGGAATTCTACCAAACTTTCAAAGAAGAAATAACACCTATTCTCCTGAAGCTGTTTAAAAAAATTGAAGCAGAAGGAAAACTTCCAGACTCTTTCTATGAAGCCAGCATTACCCTGATCCCCAAACCAGGCAAAGACCCTACCAAAAAGGAGAATTTCAGACCAATATCACTGATGAATATGGATGCTAAGATTCTCAACAAGATCCTAGCAAACAGGATCCAACAGCACATTAAAAAGATTATCCACCATGACCAGGTGGGATTCATTCCTGGGCTACAAGGACGGTTCAACATTCGCAAATCAATCAATGTGATAGAACAAATTAATATGAAAAGAGAGAAGAACCACATGGTCCTCTCAATTGATGCAGAAAAAGCATTTGACAAAATCCAGCATCCGTTCCTGACTAAAACACTTCAAAGTATAGGGATAGAGGGAACATTCCTGAACTTCATAAAATCTATCTATGAAAGACCCACAGCAAATATCATCCTCAATGGGAAAAAGCTTGCAGCCTTCCCGTTGAGATCAGGAACACGACAAGGATGACCACTCTCACCACTCTTGTTCAACATAGTATTAGAAGTCCTAGCAACAGCAATCAGACAACAAATAGAAATAAAAGGTATCCAAATAGGCAATGAAGAAGTCAAACTCTCTCTCTTCGCAGATGACATGATTCTTTATATGGAAAACCCAAAAGACTCCACCCCCAAACTACTAGAACACATACAGCAATTCAGTAACATGACAGGATACAAAGTCAATGTACAGAAATCAGTGGCTTTCTTACACACTAACAATGAAAATACAGAAAGGGAAATTAGAGAATTGATTCCATTTACTATAGCACCAAGAACCATAAGATACCTAGGAATAAACCTAACCAAAGAGGTAAAGGATCTGTACTCGAGGAACTACAGAACACTCATGAAAGAAATTGAAGAAGACACAAAAAGATGGAAGACCATTCCATGCTCTTGGATCAGAAGAATAAACATTGTTAAAATGTCTATACTGCCTAGAGCAATCTATACTTTTAATGCCATTCCAATCAAAATTCCACCAGTATTTTTCAAAGAGCTGGAGCAAATAATCCAGAAATTTGTATGGAACCAGAAGAGACCCCGAATCGCTAAGGAAATGTTGAAAAACAAAAATAAAACTGGGGACATCACATTACCTGATTTCAAGCTTTACTACAAAGCTGTGATCACCAAGATAGCATGGTACTGGCATAAAAACAGACACATAGACCAGTGGAACAGAGTAGAGAGCCCAGATATGGACCCTCAACTCTACGGTCAAATAATCTTCGACAAAACAGGAAAAAATATACAGTGGAAAAAAGACAGTCTCTTCAATAAATGTTGCTGGGAAAACTGGACAGCTATATGTAGAAGAATGAAAATCGACCATCCTCTTACACCACACACAAAGATAAACTCAAAATGGATAAAAGACCTCAACATGAATCTAGTCATTTTTATTATCCTCTATTTGCTTGGCAATGAGAAAGCTTTTTTAAAGCATAAACATAATAATTGGTTCAAAATTAATTTAAGAGTTATGAAATGAGTTTGCATCTAATACAGTAGAAACATAGCAGCAAGGAACACTTTTATGTAGAGAAATAGGAAATCTGTCAGAGGAAGGCAGCTCGGAGTGGCTTCTTAAAATATAGTCTGTCTTCAGTCCTCACTGTAGGGGGCTCCTTCCAAGGGTTAGGCTGGGTCTGCGATAGGTGTGAACATGGTCAAGTTTTTTCTTCTTTTGTAACAACCTTTTCCCATTTACGTTTTTCCTAACCCTTTTGCGCCCTGTCTTGATCAGTCTATATGCTCCAGCCAACAGCTTGTGCTCCCGATGCTTCCCTTTGCTTGCTCTATCTCCCTCCGTCAGTCAGGACTGCATTTGAGTTGAGATAATAGAACCCCAACTGTATTAGCTTGTTCAAATATAGGTCTATTTTCTCACATCCAGAGAAAAGGATAGGATTGGGATTATTTTAATCTAGGCCTATTGATAAGGATTATTTTAATCTAGGCCTATTGTCACCCCAAGCAAAATTGGATCAATTAAAAAAAAAAAAAAGGGAAGGAGAAAAAAATTGGTTATGCAAATAGTAGCATCTGCCACACACTTCATTAAATCTGACTGTTCAATGTTCTGTTCTTAAAACAACTAATTTGGTCCCTAAAAGACATAAGAAAATCTGCTCTAAATGCCTTAAAACCTATTATCTCATTTAATCCTTACAGCAATCTTACAGCAGTTAGGGTTATTTTACAGAATAAGTCAGAAGGCTGGTGAAGTCAAGTGGTTTGCTTCAAGTCAGAGTACCTGGCAAAGCACAGCCTTTGGCTTGATAACACTCTCTGTTATCCTAGTGTGATGAACAGATATGTGCCTTGTATTAATGATCTTCAGCGTACTTGTTGGAACTTTTCCTCTTTCTTTTAGTGGCCAATACTTTATATCAAAGGAATAATTTTAATCACAGGAATTCAGGAACTAGGTAACTTTTGAATGGGTAGGGTATAGTCCTCAGCTGATGCTGGAGGTCTTGAAGATAATACTAAACTGGGTTTTACAAGAGAGGCTGACAAATATCTCTATATTCTTGGTGGCTCGATACGAATCAGGATAAAGTGGTAAAAAGCATTGCTTATTCAATCCTTGGTTAAACCTCAGATTCTGAAAGGTCATGAAATCCCACCATTACCACAGAGAAAATGTATTTATGATGAGCGATCACAAACTTAACAACTTGGAGGGCATAGGCCAAGTGAACGAAGCTAGACAGAGAAAGACAAATATTGGATGATATCACTTATATATGGAATCCAAACAAACAAACAAACAAACAAACAAAGTTAAACTCATACAATCAGAGAATAGAGAACCACTTGGTTACCAGGACCTTGGGGGTTGGTGAAATAGGGAGAGGTTTGTAAAAAGGGTACAAACTTCCCGTTATAAGATGAATAAAGTCTGAGGATCTAATGTTTAACATAATGACTATAGTTGATTACATGGTGTTGTATAATTCAAGTTAGCAAAGAGAAAGTAGTAGCTGAATGTTTTCAAACACACACACACACACACACACACGCGCGCGCGCGCGCACGCGCGCGCAAAGGTAAACACATGAGAGGATAGATGTGTTAATTAACTCCACAAGGAGAATTCTTAAAATGTGTGTGTGTGTGTGTGTGTGTGTGTGTGTGTGTGTGTTTGAGATATCATCAGGTTGTACACTCTAAATATCTTACCATTGTATTTGTTAATTATAGCTCAATAAAGCTAAAAAATTAATAAAGCTAAGAAAAAAAGAAAAGAAAACCTTCATTACAATGAGACCAATTATGCAAACATTTATTTTTAGGATATTTATATGCTTTCCTATTACTTGTTTTAATTACTTCAGTTTGTGGAATAAATGTACTCATTTCTCCAAAATATGGAACCTGCAACTTAGGTGTGTGGCCACCAGATATCAGACTGCATTTGAGTCACGTTTATGAGTAGAACATGAGCCATCTCAACAAAAATATATTAAATCCTTCACTGAAAGTGTTAAGCTAAAAAAGAGAAATATTATGTAACCATTAAAGTGTGTACATTTTTAGAGGAATAGGGTTTTGGAAATAATTATTGAGATGGTCTTTCTTTTATTGCTGGAGGATCTCAAGATGACTTTGCTACATCTCAGAGCATCCTATCTCCTTCCCTGGTTTACATTTAATTAACATAAAAATTCTTCTAGCTGCGGAAGTATGTTTCTCTTCTCTGCAACATGTTTCTGTTTCATGTTTATATGAGATGTAAAGTTTTCAGCCATGTTTAGATTTTATTTTTCCAAACACGTCTAAATAACATACATTCTTAAAACAGACATATTAAGTGGTTTTCAACCCATTGTTTTTTGACTGATTTCATTGCCATTGACATTTTCAGTTCGGGTTGTTTGATGATTTTTTTTTTTTTTTTTTTAGAGGATCGACATTTCTAGGGGAGTAGTATCCCTGAAGAACAGAATTCTTTTAAATTACATTCATTTCTGACTGACAGAAAACCAGAATCATTCATATTTTGATGGATTTGATCAAATACTAGATATCTTCACTCAGTTGTTTTAAAAGATGTATTTATTTATTTGAGGGGGTGGGGCAGAGGAAGAGGGAGAAGGAGAGAATCTCGAGCAGACTCCCAGCCAAGTGTGGAGCCCCACTCAGGACTTGATCCCGTGACCCCGAGATCATGACCTGAGCTGAAATCAAGTGTCAGACACTTAAATCCACTGAGCCACCCAAGGGCCCTTGACTCCAGTTTTTGAATAAGTTTTTATTATCAAAGGTGTTCAAGTAGTAACCATCACTTTACCATTCTTAGTCTCATTTCCACTCCCCCTATTTTGCAACTGCTGTGTTTGTGTATGTGTGTGTGTTTCCTAGAGTTCTTGGTTGCTGTTTAACTTCAGTTTTCCAAATAATTCTTCCTTCATCTTCTTATAACCTTCTCTGTGTCCCTGCTTTCCTCTACTACACCAAAGACAGGTTCTAGCCAATCCATTTGCAGTGGTCCTCTTCTCACACTCATACTACACATCTTCACGGCACAAACAGCTCTCTGCATTATTCAGCAGACTTCTGTGTTTGCCTTTCTCTTGCCTGATGCCCGATAACAAATTGGTATTAAAAGCATCTTGGCTTTTTTCCCCCTCTATCTTTATTGAGATATAATCAATAAAATTATATATATTTAAGGTGGACAATGTGATGATTTGATATACATATGCATGGTGAAATGATTATCACAATCAAGTTAAGTAACACATCCATCCCCTCTCATACTTACCACTTGTGTGTATGTATGTGTTTGTCGTGAGAACATTAAAGATTTACTCTCTTAGCAAATTACAAGTATCCAATACAGTATTATTAACTCCAGTCATTGTGTTGTACATTACATCCCTAGAACATCTTATAGCTGAAAGTTTGTACTCTTTTGCCAAAATTCCCCCCTTTCTCCTAAAACCTACTCCTGGCAACCACAATTCTGCTCTCTGTTTTGATGAGTTCTACTCTTTTTGCTTCTACATATAAGTGAGATCATATAGTATTTATCTTTCTCTAACTTATTTAGTATAATGTCCTCCAGATTCATCCTTGTTACAAATGGCAGGATTTCCTTCTTTTTATGGACAAAAATACTTTGAGAGAGAGATATATATTACATATATAATATTATTATATATTATTTATGTATATTTATACATGTCATATATAAATATATAAATAAAGAGTTATATTATATATTATTTGTATATAATTATATATATAAATTTATTTATAATGTACAAAACATATATAAATTTATATATTTATATATAATATATATATATTTTTAAAATCTATTTTCTTTATCCATTCATCCAAGAACAAACACTTTGGTTGTTTCCATACCTTGGTTATTGTGAATAATGCTGCATTGAACATGGGAGTTAAGATATCTCTTCAAGATACTGATTTCATTTCCTTTGGATGGGGTGCAAATATCTCTTCAAGGTTCTGTTTTCATTTCCTTTGGATATATTCCCAGAAGTGGGATTGCTGGGTCATAGGATAGTTCTAATTTTAATTTTTTGAGGAACCACTATACTGTTTTCCATAGTGGCTGTGCCAATTTACATTCCCACTCAGAGTGCACAAATGTTTCCTTTTCTCCATATCTTTGAAAAAATCTTGGCTTTTTAATCTTTTATTTTTTAAGTGAAATTTAAAAAAATTTTGTATGGTCAAAGGATGGCTGCTTTTTGTTTAAATGAGTAAAAAGGAAAAGGGAAAAAAGTAACCAAGAACAGCTCTCTACCTAAGCAATGAATATTTGTCTTGTTCTATAAATACTTAAAACTTGAATCAAAAGGGGTGAGCTGCTCTTTTGGATGCTGATGATCCTCAGAGTGGAAACTTATCGACTGATTGTTCCCAAGATAAGCTCCTCAGATCGTCCAAAAGTAGCTTAAGTGTATGAGGGTTGGGGCAGGGGGGGGGGGGGTGGTCTAAGTGTGTGTTTTTACATTACGCAGCAAATGGCATGGTTTTACTGAGGATACGGTGAGGCCACAACATGTCCCTCTGAAGGGAATTTATTGCCATTCTTCAGGTTAATGTTTTTAATATTAGAGTATTTATTATTTATTTATTACCAGTGAGGTAATGTTTAAATAAATCAATTTGCCACTTTATTATGCAATTGTAAGAGAGTCCAGGCCTTCACGCGTCCCTCAAGCTTAAGCTTAGCTTTTGGAGTTCACTTTAAGCAATTTCACTGCCTTCTTCCTTTATTGGGCTGACTGGGGTGTATAAATAGCATGGTTTCCAGTAGATAGGTTGTTCTGGTAGCTGCGTGCTTGTCTAATAATGTCCCTTCTCCCATCACTGCCTGGGATTCCTCTTTTTCTCCCAGTGTACTGGCATCTTCGATATACATGCAGGCAAAATTTTCCAAATGACCTAGACCTTTCCAGGTCCAAGGGGAGACCAGGGAGCACTTGAGTGGCTCCTTCTGCTCATTTTCCTGGAAGTTGAGATCCACATGTACATACTTTTCAGTCATTGAAAGTGGATCCCATTGTTTGAGTTTGCATCAAGGTTAGAAGGTTTTCTCCAAGACTGACATGGAAAAGCTAATGGTCAAAGAACTTAAGTAGATTTGTCCTGCTTGCTTGGTGAAGGTTGATTGGTTTGGGACCCAGGGGCACTGATAAAAATAAAACCATAAATTCAGCATGTATCAGCATGTAAGCAGCGTTTCCATGAAGATCAATATGTCCTAGAGAGGCCCTTTATGGGAAAGTCCTAAGAACTTTCACCTGCAAAACAGTCTGTGGGACTAGCAAAACCCTGAGCTGAGGTACACCTCCAGTTTAACATAACCAATCAGGAGCCATAGAATGTAAGAATGACACTGACGGTGAGCCTGTCCCTCCATTCTTTACCCTTGGAGGCTGCTGGGCTCTTTGAAGGTTAGAAAGACATTCTAATAGCAAATCTCCTCAATTCCAATTATCTCTAGGAAAAAAATAGGCCCATCCTCCTATTTACATGATATTTGGGAAGCTTTTACTACTTAACCAATTTTCCTCTCTCCTAAAAAAATGTCACCCTGGCTATGACCTCTGGATCAGTGGTGTCTCAGGCTATTATTTTTCTTACAAGTCCAGTGAACAGCTCCTGAGATAGGATTTCATACTGATAAAGAGTAAGGTAGTTGCGATCTTTATGAATGGTGCACTGATTATTATTTCCTAAGGGTCAGGTTTATGAGATCCCAGCTGTTGGGAACCATGATGGTTAATTTTATGGTCAAACTGCGCCATGGGGTGCCCAGACATTTGGGGAAACATTATTCTTCTGGGTGTGTCTCAGAGGCTGTTTCCGCATGATTAACATAATGTAAAACATAAATTTACATTAACAATGTAAATTTACTCATTTACATTGAGTAAAGCAGATTGCCTTTCCTAATGTGAGTGTGCACGTGGTGGTGGGGTGGGGTGGCTCCATCCAATCAGCCAAAGGACTGCATAGAATAAAAAGACTGACTCTTCACTGAATAAAAGAAAATTCCTGCCGGTGGCCTTTGAACTAGGATATTGGTTTTCCCGCTTTCAGACTTAACTGAAACATTGGCTCTTCCTGAGTCTCAGGTCTGCCAGTCTTCAGGCAGGAACTATACCACTGGGGCTCCAGATTGCTGACTTACCCTACAGACCTGGGGACCTTTCAGCTTGCATAATTGCATGAGTTAATTCCTTATAATAAATAAAACTTTCTCTCTCCCTATTTTATGTGTATATATACACATACAGAGTTTCCCCCACTGTCCAAATGTAGAGCATTCCTATGACATCTTTTGTAAGCCAAGATGTTGTAGAGCAAAGAAGCAATTACCATTAATTCATAGGGAAATTTTTTTGGTGTTCCCAAACTCAAAAAGTAAACTCTCTTAGCCTTTTCTGATACTTCAGGATAAATCTTGCTGAAGGATGCACAGAAAAGTTAAGATAAAGCAGAGGTGCTCAAAGACACTCTGGGGCTTGCTGCTGTGAGGCTGAGTGTAGTCCCTGGGGGAGGAGCCTGGCCGCACTCCTCTTGCTGCTCTGGGGTGTGCGCGCGGAAAATGCTCCCCCTCTATCCTGGTTCCCTACAACACCCCCTCCCACACACACTGAGCACATTTTCGATTTTTGCCTTTTTTTTTCTTTTTCTTTCTTTCTTTTCTTTTCTTTTTGCCTTTTTTCTTTTCTTTCTTTCTTTCTCTCTCTCTCTTTCTTTCTTTCCTTTCCTCCTTCTTTTGAAATCTTCTACAAATTTCTTTCTGTTAGCCAAACTAGGCACTGACATAGGTCTTTCATAATAGCGAAGTGGTATAATGGGAACTTTGAGAACTTTGAAAAGTGGAGGATATACACAGGCTGTTGGTTCTGTTTCTCTGGAGAACTGTGATACAGGCCTCAATCTCCTCTCCTGTGTGGGGAGTGCGGCCAGGCTCCTCCCCCAGGGACTAAACTCACTGAAGCCTACTAACCTTTGATTCCTACTTCCGGGTTTCTGATATACTTACATGTTTATGTATATAAATATATGTGTATCTAGAGAGTATATACTTATTCATACTTCCGTGTTTCCGAGTGCTAGAGGTAGACATGGTCTAGTGCCATACTGGAAGAAAATTCCTAACGTGTGGGGCAGGGTCTGCCTCCTGATCCTGAGGCTCTTCCCTCAGAGGTTCTGAAGCTTATGATGGCCGCCGGCTGCAAGCCGGCAGATAGGGCGCCACGTGTGTCAGAGGAGCTGACAGTGTTTGGGCCCCTTGTGCTGGGACCTAGAAATAGTCTGCTACTTGGGCTCTGTGGAAGGAACAGGTAGAAAGAGGAGAATGAGGAAGGGAAAGAACACAGGGTTGCTGTAGATGGTTTTACTTGTTTAGGATTGACTTACAAATGGGGTTATGGCCTCTGGAAAGAGTGAGGGCTCTTTCCTCTGGTTGCCTCCACACCTCCTTCTCACAAACGGTTTCCCTTCTGCTCTCAGCCCTGAGGACAGATAACACAGTCTGCGATTCAGCGAGAAAGATCCAAGTTCTGCAGTGACTGTGCCTCAAACCCTCTCTAGGCCAGAGATGTGAAATGGGGGGAAGGTGAAGGACCTCTGCGAGAGGAAAGTCTTTGTGGATTCTGACTTTTCCACTGTTAATTTTTGTCCTGGTTTCCTGGGAAGGAGGCTGTACCCTGTGGTGCTCCTCCACAATCCTGGCCACGTGCCAGCCTCTCCCATATGCTCACGTGTTATTTGTGTGGCCTCCTCCTCCGCCATCACAGGGGCAGCCCTCCCAGAACAGGCTAACAGTTACCGGTCCTTCCCACACAGTGCAAGCACCAATCAGGAAAACAGGCTTTTTTTTTTTTTTTTTCTCCTTTTAAATGTGCCTCCTTTATATCTACATTCTCTCAAACAGGAAGAAGAGAAATGAGCTACAAGGGAATTTGAATTTATCAGTCTCTGGAAGCCGTGTCTGTGGAGGCTGTTGCTCTTCCCTACTATTATTCATTCACAGGACGGGAAGCTGGTGTCCAGTGAGGGAGGCTTCTGCCTGCAGTGGCCTGGGGCAGTGTGGCCAAGGTCAGGGGCACAAGGAGAACAGCAGGAAAGCTCCTTTGTATTCTGGAGATTTGAATAAACACTGCTAGTCAGCAGTAAACAGTGGGGTCTCCATTGGGCAAGACCTTCCTTTTTGTCATGTCTGACTACACTTTTCCCATGCACCGTCATTTACATTGGCATTTGTAGATAGGAACAAAGTGTCAACCAAGAATGAATAAGAAGTGATCCAGACACAACTGAAAAGGGCCAGCCTAGGGCACAGGAATCTGGCTATCCCATTGGCTGAGGTCTTCTAGCAGTTGTCTATTCAGAGTAACCTTTGCATGCCTTCCCATTGGTTCTTAGGAACACTGTTACCCCCTCTGCTCCTCACCACATACAGGGTGATGTGAACACAGAGGTATCCTGGGCTTGCTGTATGAAGCCGCTCATCCAACCCCAGAACCGAAGATGGCTCTTTCAGACGTGCTGCTTCCTTGGGACAGTAAACATGATACACCCACTGGGCGGACAGTAATCCAGTGGCGTAGTGTTCGAGAACTGTTTTCCAGTCAGCACTGGAATGTTTTTCAAAGCCAGCTCCATAGCTCCTTTAAAATGGGCTCAGTATAGCATCTGCTGAGTTGTGGAAAAAGGTCGTTCATGTGACTTCATCTGATTTTTCTTTCGTTTAGTGACAGGAAATTTTCATTCTTTTCTTTCTCCTTCCTACCTACTTCCTGGCCTCCATTCCAATTTAAAATCCAAGAGTTCTTAAAATTTCCAGCGTGAAGAACAACATGGGGTGTTTGGTGACTAACTTGATGCTCAGGACCCACCTTCGGAAGATCTGGAGTAAGTACAGGAATTAGCATTTAATTAAGAGAAAATGAAGATGCACAAGTCTGCAGCCTACGGTCTGCAGCTGAGGGTCGGAGAGAAACCTTTCAGCCTCTGCTGCTCGAATTTGAGGAGTTATCTGTGATTTTATAATATCCGAATCCATTTTCAGCTTCATTGCTTTGATGTACTTTATTTTTTCCAATTTTGGACTTTAAAAAACAAAACGGAAACAAACTAAATGCAGAATGCTAGAAAATCTTGCCACTATCTTATCATTATATTGAGTGAATCTTTAAGAGGTAAAAATATGTATCTAAGCATTTCTTCACAAAGTCAACTTTAAACCAGAACTTTCAACAAAGATTGGATTTAAGCAAAAATTTAAAGGAAGAGAAAATTTTATCATGTTTACTCTTCTGATATTAAAATTCTACAGAATAAGATATATTTGGTAGTAGTTAACATGTAAATGGAAATCTTATGAACTAAGTAGGACTTTTTTTTAAATCCCAACCTGAGAGGTTTGTCTCTGTCTCTCCGTGCCTGTCTGTGTCTTTCTCTCCTATGTTAATTCAGTGAGAGAGGAAACTATTTTTTTCCCACTGGATCACAATTTCTGCATTCAGAGTGTAAATGATTCCCATGGTGGAGTTTATTTTCAGGGACACATCAAATTATTAGTTGCTCCAACATGTCAGAGGGCAAATTTTGCTTTTTAAAAATATTATTCTGATCAAGAAATTAAGTGATTCCTGGAAAATTAAATATTGATTAGAGTTGATTTCACATAAAAATAAAAGTTTGTTAATCAAGTGGCATTTTAAATACTCTGAGGATTTTGGATATCTTGAGGAAACTTGTAACCAATTTATTGGTTAAGTGAGCACCAATTTTTCATATGACTAACATGCTGTGATTAAGCCTATATATATATTTGGTCATCCGTACACTGTATCCTATTAAAGTCAGGTGCAATGTGCGTTGTATGAGTAACCATGGTCATGAGCAAATGAGACATCCTGAGATGAACTTGGCTTATTTGGAGAATAGGAAGGAAGTGGATCTTGCTGGAGGGGGTGGGGAAGGAGGATGGCAAAGGACATGTTGCATGTTAAGAACTGAGCTAAGTCTTTATGTATGCTATCTTATTTAATTATCAAAATCCTACCAGGTAAACATTATCATTATCCTCATTTATGGATATTAAAAAAGTGAGTTTAATTAACTTACCTAAAGTCACAGAGATGGTAGGTAGCAGAACTGGGATTTTAGTCCAGATTTGATTCAGAACCCCTTGGTCTTTCCATTGCCCAGTGGCTAAGTCTCGGCATGACGGTGGATAAGCTGTAGGATCCGGAACGAGTACATTGAGGATTCTCATCTTGTCATTTATTCATAGACTCAGCTATTTCCTACTTTAAATAATGTATAAGCCCCTTTTTAAAAAAGACTTTATTTATTTATTTGAGAAACAAACTAAGAGAGAGTGAGAGAGCATGAGCAGGGCAGTGGGAGAGGGACAAGCAGACTCCCTGCAGAGTAGGGAGCCCAACACGGGGCTTAATCCCAGGACCTTGGGGGATCATGACCTGAGCCAAAGGCAGACACTTAACTGACTGAGGTATTCAGGCACCCCTGTATAAGCCTCTTTGAACAACATTCATCAGTTATTCTTGTCAACCCTGGAAGTCACCCACTTCTGTCCACCAAAATGCATAGGGGACCAGATCATCTAGGCAAGAAATTGGAAGTGACCTGAAGTGATTATATCTAGTTCATCTATTGCTCTGCCTTAAAACTGTCTGGCAAAACTATCAATGGCATATTTGCATACTGCATCTGAATCTATTTTGTAATAGCTTTGTGAGATATAACTGGTATAAGTAAGCTTCACGTATTTGAATGGTGCGAGCTGATAGTTTTCACACACACAGGAATCCATAATCAAACTCAAGATAATGAACATATATATCACCCCTTTGTAATTACTCCCTCCCACCCCCCAGACACCTTGACATCCCTAGACAACCATGGATCTACTTTTTGTTAGGATTGATTAGTTTTATATTTTCTAGAATTTAATATAAAGAAATTGCATAGTATGTACTCGATTTTGTCTGGCTTCTTTAACTCAGGATATTTTTGAGATTCATCCATTTCGCATCAGTCATTCCTTGTATCAGTACTTTATTTCCCTTTTATTGCTGAACAATATTCCATTGTATGGCTATATTACAATTTATTTATCCATTCACCTGTTGATGGACATTTCGTTTCCTGTTACAAAAGTGGTTATGAACATTTGTGAACAAGTCTTTATATAACCATGTGATTTTATTTCCCTACCCCTACATTCCTAGAAGTGGAATCATTGCATCATATGGTGGATATATTTAACTTTTAAGAGACTTCAAGAGTTTTTCCAAAATAGTAGTACTATTTTACATTCCCATTGATAGCATGTGGGAATTCCAATTGCTACATATCCTCAAAAAATCTTGATGTGATCGGTCTTTTTAAATTTTAGACATTTTAATAGATATGTGGCAGTAGTTCACTTGGGGCTTAAATTTGCACCTTCCTAATAGCTAATGAGTTTGAACATCTTTTCATGAATTTATTTGTCATTCAGATATCATCTCTGGAAGAATGCGTGTTCAAAACTTTTGCCCCCTTTAAAAAATTAAGTCCTAATGTGTTATTATTATAAGAGACTTTTTGTATATTCTGTCTATAAGTTCCTTGGATATGCAATATAATATAGTCTCTAGTACGTGACATGTCTTTTAATAAGCAGAAATTCTTAATTTTGATGAAGTTTGATTTATCAGACTCTTGCTTTTGTTGTTGTACCTAAGCTATCTTTGTCTAGCTGAAAAATCACAAATTACTTCCTCCTATTTTCTAAAAGTTACACAGATTCAGATTTTATATTTAGATCTATGATCTCTCTTGAGTTAATTTTTGTATGTGCTATGAATATGGATTCAATTTCTTTTTTCTTTGTTTGCCTTTCTATATCCAGCTGTGCCAATACCATTTGTTAAAAAGAATATTTTTTACCCAGTTGTCTTTGCACATTAAAAAAAAAATCAATTGATTATAAATGTAAGGGCCTATTTCTGAACTCTCTATTCTCTCCCACTTATGTATTTATCCATTTTGATACCAAGAACACATGGTCTTTATTGCTGTAGTTTTATAATAAGTCTTAAAATCAGGTTGCATAGGGGTACCTGGGTGGCTCAGTTGGTGAAGGGTCCTACTCTTGGTCTCAGCTTGGGTCTTGAGCTCAGGATCATAAGTTCAAGCCCTGTATTGAGCCTGTTAAAAAAAATAAGGTTGTGTAAGTCCTTAAAATTTCCTTGTTTTTTTTTTTTTTGTTTGTTTTTTTGAAGTTTTGGCTTTGACAGAGTCTTTGCATTTCCATACAAGTTTTAGAATCAGCTTGTCAATTTCTACAAAAGGCCTTTAAAAATTTTGATTGTATTCGCGTTGTATTTATAGATCATCATAAGGAGAAGTGACATCTTTTTTTTCTTTTAAAAGATTTTATTTATTTATTTGATAGACAGAGATCACAAGTAGGCAGAGAGGCAGGCAGAGAGAGAGGGGGAAGCAGGCTCCCCGATGAGCAGAGAGCCCAATGCAGGGCTCAATCCCAGGACCCTGAGATCATGACCTGAGAGGAACAAAGGCAGAGACTTAATCCACTGAGCCACCCAGGCGCCCCGAGAACTGATATCTTAACAATATTTTCTTATGATCCGTGAATGTGCTGTATCTCTTTCTTTTAAATTTTAAGACATTTCTCTTAACAATATTTCATAATTTTCAATGTAAAGGACTTAAACATCTTTTATCAGATGTGTCCTCAAGTATTTCATATTTTTGATGCTATTATAAATCATATTGTTTTTTAATTTCATTTCCAAGTTGTTTGCTGCTAATACATAGAAGTACCATTGGCTTTTGTGTATTGTGAACCTCCCAAACTCACTGATTAATTCTAGTAGATTTGTTGAGTTTCCATAAGCGTTGCTACATAGAAGATTATGCTGTCTATAAACAAGATAGTATTACTTCTTTAACAGTCTGAGTAGATTTTATTTATTTATTTTTGTCTCATTGAACTGGCTAGATCCAATAGATTAGAAGTTGTTGAATAGAGGTGGTGACAGTAAACATCCTCGATTTGTTCCTGATATTAGAGAGAAGACATTTGGTCTTTCACAATTAAGCACAATATTGGATGTAGATTTTTTGTGAATGTCCTTTATCAGGTTGAGGAAGGTTGCTTTTATTGCAAGTATGCTGGGAATTTTTATCAGTAATCAATGTCAATTTCTTGTTGAATACTTTTCTGTGTCCACTAGAATGATCACTTGTTTGATTTTTTTAAAAAAATCTATTAATTGTACTTTAAATTATACTGATATGTTAAAACACACTTGCAACCCTAGGATAAATTTCACTTGGTCATGATTTATTATCTTTTTAAAAAAATTTTATTTTATTTTTTCAGTGTTCCGAGATTCATTGTTTATGCACCACGCTCAGTGCTCCATGCAATATATACCCTCCTTAATACCCACCACCAGACTCAGCCATCCTCCCGATATATTATCCTTTTGATATATTGTTGGATTTTAGTTGCTCACATTTTATTAAGAATTTTTACATTTATGTTCATGAAGAATATTAGTCTAGTTTTGTTTACATTTAATGTGATTGATATGGTTGAACTTAAATATACTATCTTGTTATTTCTTTTCTATTCATTCCATCTTTATTTTTTCTCTATTTATGCTTTGTTTTAGATTAACTGAGAATTTTTTAATGATTCTACTTTATTTTCTTTCTTGACTTATTAGCTGTAACTCTCTGTGTTGGTATTTTCGTTTTGTTTGAGTTAGTAATGTGGATCTTGAACCTGTCACAGTTTAACCTGCATGTAGTATTTTATATATAGTATAGGGACATTACAGCAGAATGCTTCCATTCACTACTTCCTGACGTTTTCCTATTGTTATCAGACATTTAACTTATATATATGTTGTAAGTTCCACCACACGTTGTTGTTATTTATGCTTTAAATGGACAATTATTTTTCAAAGTGATTTAAATAAGAAAAACATCCTTTTCTTTTTTTCAATGGAGTTACCATTTCCAGTGTTTTTTCATTTTACAGAACAGATTTGCATCTGGAATTATCTTTCTTCTTCTTGAATGACCTCCTTTAACATTTCTTGTAACACAGGTCTGTTGGTGATAAATTCTTTCAGCTTTTGAATATCTGAAAAAGTCTTCTTTTCACTTTCATTTTTAAACTCAATGTTGATAGCTTTTGTTTTCTTTCTTTCTGTACTTCAAGGTGTTGCTGTACTGTTTTCTGGCTTTTCTTATAGAAAATTTGGAGTAATTTTCATTTTTGTTCCTACATATATAACATGTATTTTTTCTCTGGTTGCTTTTAAGATTTCTTCTTTATCACTGTTTTTAAGCATTTTGATTATGATTGTATCTTGGTGTAGTTTTTTTTTTTGTACTTAGGGTTCTTTGAACTTTTGAACTTGTGCCTTTATAGTTTGCATTAAATATAAAAATATTCTTTCTCTGTTTCTTTTTTGTCACTTATTTTTCCTCTGCCATGGAGACTCTAATTACGTATAAAGTTTGGGAAGCTTGAAGTTGTCTCAAGGCTTGCTGTGGTTGTTAAGCAGTAAAATGTGGGTAATATGACTAAGGGACTGGCTTTTAAATTTTATTTAATTTTAATTAACTAATATATACATTTATGTAGCAATGTGATTAGTGGCTTAAATATTGGATAGTGCCAGTGTAGAGGATAAAAGCAGACAGTAAGCAAATAGACAGAAATTACCTGAGTGTTTTGGTAAATGCTGTGAAGGAAAATAAAGTCTGGTAAGAGGTTGGAAGGAAGGCTGAGATGAAGGTGCGGTGCCTTCTTATGTAAGGGAGCAAGGCCAGTGTTCATACAGAGGAAAAGAAATTCTAGCAGAAGGAACTTTAATTGCAAAATCCCTGATCAGGAGACATGCCTGATGTGCTCAAGAAGCAGCAAGGAGGCCAGAATGAATGGAATAAACTGAAGTGAAGGGAGAGTGGTAAAGACAAGATCAGAGAGGTGTTGGGGCCCAGAGGTAAGCCCTTTATAGGCCGCAGTAAGGACTTGGAATTTCTTCTGATTAAATGGGGAGCTATTTTATGTGTTGAGCAGAGGGGTGACATGAGCTGACTCCCATGTTCCTGCTGCTGCGTGAGGAATAAATTGGGGAGAGCAAGGGTGGATGGAGAAAGACCGATTAGGAAGTCCATGTAACAACCCGGAGGGGACAGGATGACTATTCAGGGTGTAAGGGGTCAAAGTGTCATGAAATGGTCACATTCTAGGTATATTTTGAAATAGAGTAGCTAGGATTTGCTGAGAAATTCCATGTGTGGTGGAAGATCAAGAGAGAGAGGTCAGAGATGACCTCTAGGCATTAGACTTAAACACTGGAAGGATGGAATTTTATTTGCTGAGAAATGAAAGATGGATTGTATGAGGAAGAGGTTTGCAGGGGGGAAATAAAGCATTCAGTTTTGGACATAAGTTTAATTAGCTTTTTATACAAGCAAGTAGAAACTTTGAATCGGTTTTTGTATATAGGAGCCTGCAGTGGAGTCTTGGGACCCAGTGGAGTGTTTGGTCCAGAACATAAAAGTGTGCAAGTGGCTTGTGTGTGGATAGGATTTGAAGCCATGGAACCAAACAGGATCCCCTAGAGAATGTATATTTATAAAAAGGAGAAAAAACTCAAGACAAAGCCTAACTTATCAACTCAATGCTTCTTTACCTCACTTGGACCTCTGAATGCCACGATATCCTTTACTCAATCAACTCTCTTGGCTTCTTTACTACCTGGAATTGCTTAACAACAGTGGTGGTCTTTTCATGCAGTTTTGTATGTTTTTGTGGCAGCTTTAATGCAGTGACAACCTGGGTAAGATTGAGTCAGAAGAGAGGCCACAGATCACCTTCAAAAAGGAAAAAAACATTTACTTCTTAGACAAAGTTAACACTAGGTTAGGGTTACTAGGAGGGCTAGGATCTCCTGAATAGGATGAGCCTAAAGAAAATCATTGATCACTTTAAGGATCAAATGCTTTCCTGGGTATGGGGGCACTCTCTATGGTTGTGCATGGTATGCATTGTGCAAATCTAGGGGGTGACTTTCCCATCATGCACATAGATTTTATATACACTTTGACAGTTTTCCAGAAGATGGCAGGAAAGAGTCTTGAGGAAGGAAGGGATACATTTTTTTTTATTTTGCCCAAAGGCACCACATTCTCTAAATGTGATGTAGATCCTGGCCCCCACGCCCCCTACCCCCACCCCCCAGTCCTGGAGGATAGCAGCCCTCTTGGAGGTCAAAACTTCAAATGTGAAAAGGGGACCTTCTGATGAAATCTCTTTCAAGTTCCTGTCCCAGTCCTAACATGAAGAATACAGATGTGATTAGTAATAACTCCTCCCCAGTACAGAGGAACACAGTCCAACCTGATGATACTAATTTTGATACTAATGCTTTGATAATTTGATAACTTATAACTGTCTTTTTATAAGCTTCCTGGATCATCTGTTCCTCTTTCCTCTCACAGACCACCAGAATGCAAATTGAGGGAGGTACTGTGGGAAGGTAGATGGAGGAAGGATTGAAAACTCACAGATTTGATTTTAGGCCTGCTCTGCCCTTAACTGACAACAGCCTTGGGCAAATCACTTGACACCATTTAATCTCATTTTCTGCATTTGTAAAATGAAGGAATTGGATGTACTAATTATCAAAATCACGTTCGGTTTAAAGATTTCAAGATTCTGAAGTCCTCCGTAAGATTTTATGTAGGGTCACCTGAGTTAATAAGATAATGTTATTTTGTACATTTTTCTTCCTGAGTAGTATCAAAGTGGAGAATATGAAGATTTAAATATGAAGATTTAAATAAAAAAGATTTGGGGTGCCTGGGTGGCTTAGTGGGTTAAGCCTCTGCTTTCGGCTCAGGTCATGATCTCAGAGTCCTGGGATCGAGCCCCACATTGGACTCTCTGCTCAGCAGGGAGCCTGCTTCCCCTCTCCCCTCTCTGCCTGCTTCTCTGCCTACTTGTGATCTCTGTCAAATAAATAAATAAATAAAATCTTTAAATAAAAAAGATTTAAGTTAATAAGATAATGTTAATTTGTACATTTTTCCCAGAATATTATCAAAGTGGAGAATATGAAGATTTAAATATGAAGATTTAAATAAAAAAAATTTAAATGATATCCCAATATTCTGGATTTATAATAGCACAACCTGTGAACTGACAATGTAGGTTTCTGAGGTGTCAGGAAATTCTCTCTCTGTACTATCCATCATACCACAATAGTTGTGGAGGAGGAGCAGTTGACTTTGAATATCAGTCCCGGGTGGCCACTTACTAACCATGACCTTGAGCAATTGACTAAACTTCTCTGACCCTCTTCTTAAATATAAAATGCGAGCGCTCACATCCACTTGAAAGCATTAATGGTTAGACTAATCAAGAATCTGTTTGTAAAAGCTCTTCGTAAACTGTAATATATTTTACACATTCAAGGGGCTGTTAGTATCATGCTGAGGACAGTTTTCCATCACAGAGAATTATCAACAAGTGAAACACACAAACCCAAGGTATTGTTTGATAAAGAGCCTCCCTGCCACCACAGCAATTTTCTCTATATCATGGCGTGTTATCTTCCCAACATCCCCAGGAGGTGAGTTTTGTTTTGCCAGTTTTAAAGGTAAGAAGCTGAATTATAGCTAAGTATAGTTCAATTTTATGTGTTCTTTAAAAATGGTCCTAAGTCTAGGGGAGGGACACTTGATTTTATTTTTCTTCCTACCATGTCATGCAAGAGAAAGATTCCAATGCATGTTTTTATTTCTCTTCTCCTATTCCTCCCAGGTTCTCAGTGTTACATTTCCATTCACATTTTAAAGGAAAGATTTATATGAGCCACACACATGAAGGGTGTTTTGAAAGAAGCCGACACAGAATGTGGCTCATTCTTGATTCCCATATAAGGGGAGGAAAGACAGCCCTTCTGCTTCCTGCCTGACTTTGGCAAAGTTGGTGAGGTTTATTTTAGATATTGCCAAATGTTTGAACTTTTTATTAGTATCTTCTATGCCTACATAGCAGCCATCCCCCAGAACTTCAAAAGCCATTTGTAGTCATCATTACTTAGCATGCTGAGTGTCCCCAGGAGACAAGCATGGGGCAGGTGGTGTTATCTGCCTTGTTCACGTGAGAACTGGAACTCCATGTGAGGCCTCCAGGCTGTTCTGAGGATGATTAGATGATCGAGGAGCAGATCTCAGTTGTACTCAGAATCTGTACTTTCACCAGCTAATTACTAGCTGGAAAAAAATTATTTGGGACCAAGAATGGAATAGCGGAACTCTATTACCGAAATCCAAACACATTCTTTCTTTTTTTTTTTTTAAAGATTTTATTTATTTATTTGACAGAGAGATCATAAGCAGGCAGAGAGCCAGGCAGAGAGAGAGGAGGAAGCAGGCTCCCTGCTGAGCAGAGAGCCCGATGCGGGGCTCGATCCCACGACTCTGAGACCATGACCTGAGCCGAAGGCAGCGGCTTAACCCACTGAGCCACCCAGGTGCCCCCCAAACACATTATTTCTTGCTGCTCAATACTAACCCTTCCTTTTATTCAAACAAGGCTTTACATATTTTGAAACACTTATATATCCATACATGCATGTACCCCCACTCCACCCCGCCATCCATCCATCCATCCATTCATCCATCCATCCATGTATCCATTTTCAACATAGCACTTATTATATTCTCAGGCACTCTCCTAGGTCCTAGAACTCCAAAACTGAAAATGACTTATTCCTTGCCCTCAAGGATCTTATAATCTACTGGAGACAGACATATTCGTTAATAAATTCTCCAAAACAAAGCAGATTCTGTGACAGATGCACGTATAGGAGTAGTGTGGTAAATAAAAAGGGGGGAAGTTATTAATTTTATCTGGGGTCAACTTTCAAGAGCAGTTAAGTTGTTTTGCAAACAGCAACCCATGAGGTACAAAACCCAAAAAGGTGTTTTAAATTATGCTACCATCAAGGTTTAGAGCCGGGCTTCTCAGACTTCAGGGTACAGAACATCACCTGGAGGGCTTGTCGAATCATGAATTCCTTGGCCTCCCTCTCCAGCAGCTCGGCTGACAAGCAGCTCCCTTGTCACGCTGCAGCTGTGGCCCCATGGATCACATACTGAGAACCGCTGCTACAGAGGAGACTGACCTTGGAAATCACTCTGTTAACCAGGTGATACTCATGGGTCATTTTTCTAGGACCTTAGAATCTCAGGACAAGAGAGATAATGAATGAAAGCTCTCATTTCTTTAAAAAGAGGTAGATGTGACCTAGAAATTTTCAGTGATTTGCAGATTACCCAGTTAGTTGTCTCCACACTGCTTTATAAACAATGATTCTGGTACATTTGACTCGTAGAGCTGGTTTTCTCCATCTTCCAGCTGTAGGTTTTGGTCACTTTTATGAGTACTGAGGTCTGATGGAAAAGTGGCTTGTGTAGGTGGGTGTGGGCATCCGTGTCCAGGCTAGCTGCAAAGCAAATACCAGGATGAAGACAAAAGACCCGCCTCCATCGCAACAAATTTGAGAAGGCCATTTCCTCAGTTGCAGAGACTTGACAGGAATCTGTTCGTGCAGCAACTGCACACAATTCCAGAGCCCCCTTCTGTGCACCTCTGTTCCAATTGGAAGTGACTGCTTCCAAACTTTGATGCTTCCTGAGACGTTTATAGATAGAGCAACTCTTGTTCATTTCGACCTGGGGTTAGAGAAGTAGGAAAGGCAGAAGTAGGAAAGCAGCAGTAGAGAAGTAGGAAAGGCCATCGCTTTCATAGTACAAAGTTGTTTTACTTTTGTCCATAAATTGGGAGGAGACCAACTTCATTTCTTAGCTGGAAATTTTGTTCAGCCTCTGATCGGAGGGCTCTTTAAAAACTGGACCTTGTCTTCTTTTTGCATTCCTGGGGTCCACACAGTGTTGGTATGGAGTCAAGCCTCTGGAATGCTGAATGTATGAATGTGCCTACTCAGAGTACTGACTTCTCCCCAAAGCACCAAAACCAGGCTGAGGGCTGGTTTGAGGCAAAACCATGAAATGCGTAAGGTTTCTTCAGCACCCACCCATAAGGAATCACTTAGGGGCCCTTCCAGGCCTTCTTGGTCACCCTTCCAAACCTCTTCAGGCATAGGGTCCTTCCGTGTAGCTCGCTGGTGCTCATGGTGTTTCCAGGGAGCTTTCAACTTAATCTTTTTTGTCCTTTTAAGTGCGTACATGTCTTATTTATTTATTTTTCCCCCAAAACCCCACACAACATAAAATTTACCATCTTAACCATTTTTAAGTGTAGAGTTCAGTAGTGTTAAGTATATTCACAGAGTTGTGAAACATACCCCCAGAGCATTTTCATCTTGCAAATCTGAAACTGTATGTCCATGAAACAGCCCCTTTTTTCTCCAACCCCCGGTACTTACTTGGTAAATACAATTACCATTATATTTTCTGTTTTACGAATTTGAGGAATTTAAGTATCTGGTGTATGTGGACTCATATAGTATTTGTCTTTTTTAACTGGCTTATTTTACTTAGCATCATGTCCTCAAAGTTCACCCAGTGAGCTTTGTCCCCATGTGACAGAATTTCCTTCCTTTTTAGGACTGAAAACCATTCCACTGTATGTATATACCACATATTATTTATTCATCCATCAACGGACATTTAGGGTGCCCCCATTGTTTGGCTGTTATAAATAGTGCTTCTATGAACATGGGTGTGCAAATACCTCTATGAGATCTTGCTTTCAATTTTTTTGGATATATACCCAGAATTGGGATTAATGAATCATACGGTAGTCCTATATATTTTTTATTTTTAAGGAACCTCCACACTTTTTTTTCGCCAGCGGCTGCACCAGTTTACATTCTCACCAGCAGTGGATGAGGCTTCTCTTTTCTCTAGATCCTTACCAACACTTGCTATTTTCTGTTTTTTTGTTTTTTTTTTTTTTGATAGTAGCCATCTTAATGGATATGAGGTTATGATATTGTGATATGTAGTGGGAAATATATATTTGTTGTTCATCCCATTTCTGTCACAGAGCTCCTAAAAACCCTGGAATTCCCTAAATGAGAAGAGGAACAAAGGTGTCTTTTGTTATGTTAATTTGGTGACTCTTGGACCCCCACCTAAGAATGGGGGGGTAGTGAGGGGCTGGAGGTTGAACCAATTGCCAATGGCCAATAATTTCATCAATTGTACTTACATAATGAAGTCTCCCTAAAAATCCAAAAGGATGGGGTTCAGAGAGATTCCAGGTTGGTGAACATGTGGAAGTGCTAGGAGAGTGGAGAGGGCATGGAAGCTTTGCACCCTTTCCCCATGCTTGCCTATCTTTCTCTGGCTGTTCTTGACTTATATATAATAACTTACAGATATGGTATATATATTATTTATATGTGTTATATATGATAAGTCAATGATCTAGTAAGTAAATGTGTCTCTGAGTCCTGTGAGCCACTCTAGCAAGTTAACTGAGCCCAAGGAAGGGGTCATGGGCACTACTCATTTATGGCTAGTTGGGCAGAAGTCACAGGTACAAACCTGGATTTGCAACTGACATCTGAAGTCCAAGGCTGAGGTTATTGGAACCCCCAATTTATAGCTAGTAGGCCAGAAGCATAGGTGAAGGGTTTCTGAAGGGTGCAGGGACTGGGGGACAATTAAGGACTGAAGATTTAGCCTGTTGAACCTGATGCTATGTTAATAATAATTTTAATTATTATATTTAATAATTATAAAATAATAAATATTTATATTTATATTATATTAAAAATTATATTATATTAAAAAATAAAAAATAACTTTAATTATTATAATATTAATAATAATATTAATAAATAATAGAATATCTATAATATGGCTTATAACAATAATAATATAATAATAATCCTTATTGAGCACTTATATATGTCAGATGTGGATCTATATTAATTTCTTTTTTTTTTTAAACATTTTAATTATTTATTTGACAGAGAGAGAGACAGTAAGAGAGGGAACACAAGCAGGGGAAGTGGGAGAGGGAGAAGCAGGCTTCCTGCCGAGCAGGGACCCTGATGCAGGGCTTGATCCCAGGATCCTGGGATCATGAACTGAGCCAAAGGCAGATGCCCAATGACTGAGCCACCCAAGCGCCTCTATATTAATTTCTATAACAAATACCACCAAATGGGTGGCTTAAACAACAGAGATTTATTTTCTACAGGTCTGAAGGCTAGAAGTCCAAGATCAAGGGGTTGACATGCTTGGATTCTTCTGAGGGTCTCTCTCCTTGTCTCATACATGGTCAGTCCTTCTGGCCTTCTGTCTTCAGATGGCATTCCCTCTATGTGTGTGTGTCCTAATCTCTTCTTTTAAAGACACTAGTCATATTGGATGAGGGCTCACCCATTTGACTTAATTTTACCTTAATTACCTCTTTAAAAATGCTATCTCCAAATACAGTCATATTCTGAGGTACAGGGGGTTACCTAACACGTAAAATTTGGAGGGACATAATCCACATATATGAAGTCTTACAAAACTCTGTGAGATACATGCAATTATTATTCCTATTTTACTGATCAGAAACTGGAAACATGAAGCAGTCAACTAACTTGCCCATGACCAAAGCTAGAAATGACTCAATCATGATTTGAACAAGGAAGGCTAGTTCAGAGTCTGTGCTGTTACTCACAAAACTATACTGCTTCTGTTATTTGATCTGTCAGTTCTGTGCATGCTACTTTGATGAAAATAGAAATTAATAAAAATGTGAACAGGGTTTGCTTTTAAATTTTATCCAGAGCCATTCTTAGGGTTAGAAAAATGCTTGCTGATTTTATGCTGTAAGGACTATAGACCTCTAGCATATGGGGGTGATTTCTGCCCATGCTTCCCTCTGGTGTCAACTTTTTAAAAAAATTTCTTTGGCTGTGATTTCATCCTCAGGAGATGGTTTCCGTGGGGGCTATTTTTACTTTAATGCCTGGGAGAACTGGGCTTTTTGGGTGGAACATCTTCAATGTGTACATCCTGAGTAGATTATAGGCATCTAGTCTTCACATTGCCTCCTGCTCATGGACAATCCTGAAGAGCCATAACCATAGTTACCAAGTGGCTTTGAAGTGACTTGCTCCAAAGGAAATTCTGAGCTGAAGCTAGAAGATTGCATTTGGGAGAGAATGGAAAAGAAAATTAAAAAGAAAGGAGGAAGTCAAGAAGTTGCAGGAGGTGGGGAGGATGGGAAGTGGGCTTGGCTAAACTGGAAAAGAGGAGTGAATTAAGTGAGCCTGTCTTCAAGTTGAGGGAAAAAAAAAAATAACCAAATCACCAAAAGAATTCCATTCTTGTTTTAAGGCTTCTGTATTGTATAATTTCTATTAAATTTCATAGGATTTCTTATTCTAACATTTCTTCTAACATGGGCTTTTTATCCCCTCCCCCAACTTTTGCAAGGTAAGATAATGATTGTTGCTATCTATTGACCTACCCGGCATTTGACAAGTGATCTATCCCTCATTCTTCATATCTGTCCAGAGGAAAGGAAAGCAGATAAAAGGAAGTGGACCTTTTACCAGCTTTTAATGACTGTAGGAATATTCCAACTTAATCCTTTAAATCTATGACATAAATAATTATAGAAACAGAGAAAGAACAAACACACTGATAGGAGCTCAAAGGAACAAATGCTGAGGTATAGAACTGCCTAAAATGCCTTTAGACCTTACATCCCTTAACTATCACCATCTGCTAACATGCAAGGAATCAGAGGTCCCTGGGTTATAGCTGCAGGTGCAGAAGTGCCAGATGGAACTGTCTTAGCAGCTGTGGAAGCTGGGGAATAATTATTTCTCCCTGTATTTTGTGGCCTCAAGAGTTCTCAGTAGATGGGGTAAAAATAATCAAAGCCAGATGGTTCTAGGGAGATGTTGCCCATGGCCCTTGGACCCTTTGCCTGTTTTCTGCCCTCTTGCCCCAAGGTATGAACAGTAAGCCTCAGATCCACTTGGTGAATCATAGTGAATATAAACTTCAGGGAGAAACCACTTTACTGCAACATCATTGGTACGCTAACAGGGGTGGGGTCCTCTGAGTCCAGGACACTCTATTTCAGAAACTGTCATGCATTGACTCTTTACCATCCATGGACTGGTCTTTATTTGTCATATCTTCAGACATCAGCAGTTTCCGAACTGCTCACAGTCTCCCTTAACCCCAAAGCTAGCTCTGGGCTGTTTCTTGGCCCCATGCAATCTATTTCTTTTCTTAAGTTATGTAACAGTTCCATAGAGTGCTTGTGGATTCTATTTCTAATACTCTTTCTTTAGATCACGATGGGTGGTGTCCTGTACCTTCAGGAACCCTGAGCAGGCTTTTACCCATCTAGGTCTTCACAGATGAAAGTTGCCCTGTCAATAAGGTGTAGCCAGCATGGTTCCACTAATATTTCCTTGTTGTTCTTTGTCTTGTTGGAGCAGGCAGCCATAAACGCCTTCAGATATGAGAAGATTTCTTATTTGGAGCCTTTATCCTGACTGAACACCAAACACAATGATCCTAATAGAATTCATCTGATTGACAAGCAAGGTGATGCTATGTATACCCATTTATGCTGCAAACTTTAATTGTGAGTATATATATTTTTCTAACCTGTACACTGCATGACATTGAAAGCCACAAGACAGAGAGCACAGGCTGTGAAGATCTTGTCCCAGCAGCAGTTTGGGAGTTGGATGGAACTGGCTCATGAGAGCCAACTTGAAATAGTCAGGAATTTTTCAAGTCAGTAGTTAAAGCTTGAAATCACCACTCTGGGAATATTTACACCATGAAACTGGCAAACAATATAAATCAGAGCTTTCCTCCTCCCTGATCCTGGAGACATGGGTTACCCATAAAAGACTGGGTAAAGGGGAGAAGTATGGAAGGATACATAGTCTCCAGTTTCTAGAGGAAAAAGTTTGTATATAGGGCTGTCAAAACTGCAAAAAAAGAAAAAAGGAAGAAGAAAAAAATCAGTAATGCAAATTCTGAAACTAGTCACAGTTCAATTGGTTCTCATAGGGTACAAAATTACCAATATTTAATGAAATTAAATACTTAAATATATATTTATATACAATTAAAGTTTGCAACATATCTATCTATATAGATAGATAGATATATCCACGTGTGTGTGTGTGTGTGTGTGTGTGTAGAGAGAGAAAACTGCTACAATCCAGTGATCTGTGCTTTTTCAAATGTCATAGATAAAAATGCCTAGTAATCCCTGAACTCAGTTTGCTTGCAGTTGCGTCTGGATAGACAGCTATTGCTTAGCTAACAGTATGATCTGAAAGCTGAATGAAGCTAGTGCAAATCTTCCCAGCAGAACTCGAGAAGACAGCTTCACTTTCTCTCCCACACTTACAGACCCCTTTGAGGTGCTAGTTTATCATATAAAAACAGGGTTTTGTTTTTCAAGGGGATGACTTCAAAGAAACATTAGTATGTATAACTCCCAGCTCAAAAATGTGTTCTCCAAAGTTTCTTCAGGCCTCAGTCCCAGTGGTTTAATGTTAAGTGTTGATATTTTAAGCCTATAGCAAATTTGAACTTCAGCCTTTTTATTGCCTTGCCATCATGGTAAAGATACCTTTCAATTATACTTCTGTGCTTTTAGTACATCAGTCTCTTGAGATTTTGTTCTTATGATTACAGAGTATGTCACTGAGCTTTTCTCAGTAACCGACACCAAAAGATAAATGTATTCATCTAAACCATAACCTGATGCAAAAATGCTACAATTAACAATTCACTGGATGCTTTGGCAACTAGTTCCCAAAGTGCCAAAAAGTCTGTTCACTCTGTTGTCTAGGAGGTCATGCACTCAAGGAGTCACTGCTGCTTGTCCCAAACCACTAACAAGATGGCTAAGAACAAAAGTTATAGTGTAAATGAGACACCTACAAAATGTTAATCTCTTGCCACCAGTTCAAACCATACCCAGGATATAAAATTCAAAATAAACCAAAAAGGTAAACAATGTAAAACAAAGTAAAAATGTTAATCTCTTGCCACCAATTCAAACCACATATATAAAACCGGGATATAAAATTCAAAATAAACCAAAAAAGTGAACTATCACCCATTGCCCTATCCCCTATCCCCCTCCCTTCTGTAACCCTGTTTGGTTCCCAAATTCCAAAGTCTCTCATGGTTTGTCTCCCCCTCTGATTTTTTCTCATTCAGTTTTCCCTCCCTTCCTCTGTGGTCCTCTGCTCTATTCTTTATGCTCCACATATGAGTGAAACCATACAATGACTATCTTTCTCTGCTTGACTTGTTTCACTTAGCATAGTCCCTTCCAGTTCCATCCTTGTCAATGTAAATGGTGGTATTCATCCTTTCTGATGGCTGAGTAATATCCCATTCATCTGTTGAAGGACATCTTGGTTCCTTCTAGTTTGGCTATTGTGGACATTGCTGCTATGAACATTGGGATGCAGGTGCCTCTTCTTTTCACTACATTTGAATCTTTGGGGTAAATGCCTAGTAGTGAAATTTCTGGGTCATAGAGTAGCTCTATTTTTAACTTCTTGAGGCACATTCATACCGTTTTCCAGAGTAGCTGTAACAGCTCGTGTTCCCACCAACAGTGTAAGAGGGTTCCACTTTCTCCACATCCTTGTCAACACTTGTTGTTTCCTGTCTCATTAATTTTAGCCATTCTGACTGGTGTGAGGTGGTATCTCTTTGTGATTTTGATTTGTAGTTCCCTGATGCCAAGTGATGTTGAGCATTTTTTCATGTGTGTGTTGGCCATTTGTATGTTGTCTTTGGAGACATGTTGTTCATGTCTTCTGCCCATTTCTTGACTGGATTATTTGTTTTTTGGGGGGTATTAAGTTTCATAAGTTCTTTGTAGAACTTGGATACTAGCCCTTTTTCTGATATGTCATTTACAAATATCTTCTCCCATTCTGTAGGTTGCCTTTTAGTTTTCTTGACTGTTTCCTTTGCTGTGCAGAAGCTTTTGATCTTGATGAAGTCCCAAAAATTCATTTTTGCTTTTGTTTCCTTTGCCTTTGGAGACATGTTTAGCCAGAAGTTGCTGTGGCTGAGGTTGAAGAGGTTGCTGCCTATGTTCTCCTCTGGGATTTTGATGCATTCCTGTCTCACATTTAGGTCTTTCATCCGTTTAGAGTTTATCTTTGTACACAGCTTCTTTTAATCCTGAAAAATGCTTTGTCCTCCTTGAGTGTCTGGGTAAAGCCTAGGGCCCTGGGGACAGGGGAAGCACCACGGGTGTCTGCAAGTAACCATTCACACACTTGTTTGGAAGACCCTGGAGGAATCTAGAATCTGATTTGGGTAAGGAAGGATATAAAGACAGGTAGGGGTCGATGGATAGGAATGGGATAGAATTATCACGGAACTTGAGGCTCCATCACCAATCTAATTAGTGAGAAGGGAAAGAGACTATGGTCAAAAGGGCGGGGTGGGTGTGATTTTTATTATTTTAAAATAGTGTAATTTCACGCAATGCCAAGGTCTATGGTTTAACCATGGGAGAGAGTGGCTAGGTGAGAAGGTCAAGAAAGGCAGAGGCTAAGTGTTTGTTGAATTGGACAATGTTATTATATTTTAGTATTTAGTTTAAGCTGAAGTTTTCCACACACTTAACCACTTTAACCACACACTTAAATTTTTTTCTAAGAAAACCTGGTAACCTTGACAAACATATTACTGTAAGTAGGGCAGGGCTTAGAATCCTGTTTAGAATTTTTTAAAAAGAATGTTTCTTGGATGGTATCCCATTAAAACAACATCTCCAGGGGAGGTGAGTTTGGTGCTAGTGAAGTATGAGTGGGTGAGTAGGTAGGTGAGCTCTAGTGTTCTTAGCTCTCTTAAGGTGGCTCACAGCTGGAAAGTTTGAGAATTGCTAAATTATTTTACCAGACTCACCTAAAAAATGAATTAGTTGAGAACACTTAGTGATGCAGACCTGACTGATTACTGAATCAACCATCTACAGAGCTTTTTCAAAATACACATATCCATTTCCTACTCTGGAACTAATGTTTCAGAATTTTTGAGGGGTGAGGCCCATATGTGTTTGTAATCAATGGATTATGTGTAGGCAATATTGAGAAACCACTGGGATAATGCTTAGTGCACAATGACTGCTTTTGCCTGCAAAAGCATGCATGGCTTCTTTTTCTGGTCACGGTGATGTGACTTTACCCTGGGATACCATCCTTAACCCACTCTCCGTCTATGTGCTTTTGGCAGAACTGATGCTGCTGTGACTCCAAAGACAGCAGGTTATCTAAGACTGCTTGAGGTGGGAATCACACCTCTCGATTTGTAGACATTGTTTTACAAACGGTACGAGACCTAAGCCAAGGTGACTTTTCTTTCCAATCAGAGCTAATTCCAGGACTTCTGCCTCACTTATTGGCTCATTCTCTAGGCTGTAGGTTTAGACCTGGAATGATGTAAGCAGAGAATTGCTGACAGGCATTTTGCCAACACAAAGAATGTCTCTCTGGAAAGGGAGCAACACAGAGGAAAGCAGAGGCAACATAAAGACAGAGACCAGTCCTGCTGACAATATTTGTTAGATTAAGCCATTGCTGATTTTAATTTTAAATCCAATAATTAACATATTGTATTGTATTTGATTCAGGTGTATAATAGAACAATTCAACAATTCCCTACATTACTCAGTGCTCATCATGATAAGTGTACTCTTAATCCCCCTCATCTATTTCACCCATCCCCCCACTTGCCTCCCCTCTGGCAACCACCAATTGGTTCTCTATATTTAAGAGTCTGGTTTTGGGGCACCTGAGTTGCTCAGTATTGTTAAGCTAAGTATTGTTAAGTATCTGCCTTAGGCTCAGGTCATAATTTTAGGCTCCTGGGATCTAGCTCCCGGTTGAACTCTCTGCTTAGCAGGGAGTCTGTCTTTCCCTCTCCCTCTGTTCTCTCTCTCTCTCTCCCACATAAATAAATAAATAAAACCTTTTGAAAAGTCTGGTTGTTTTTTTTTCTGTTTGTCTCCTTTTTTCTTTATTTCGTTTTTTCAATTACACATATGAGTGAATCATATGGTATTTGTCTTTTTAGCATTATGCCCTCTAGATCCATCCATGTTGTTGCAAATGGCAAGATTTCATTCATTTTTATGATTAGGTAATATAATATTCCATTGTATATATTTACCATATCTTCTTTATCCATTCATCTATCGATAGATACTTGAGCTGCTTCCATATAAGCCATTCCCGATTTTTGATTACATGAGCCTATGGTCCTCATTTTCTTAGGTGATTTGATTTGGGCTTTCTTTCAAAACTGAAGAGCTTAGTACCTAGAGGTTGGAGTCTTGTCTACAGTGATGCTGAGGTTCTCCCATTTTTTAGATGCTCTCCTCACTTCAGGTTATGTGATTTTATCCTTTCAGGTGGCTTTTTTGCCACTCCAGTTCAGGAAATTTACATTCTCAGAATCTGACTCCTGTGGCAGGGAGACAAGAAAACAGAATCAGATCAAGATGGGAAGAACATTGATTCTCTATAAGCTTATGGTCTCTGGTGACCCCCTAGACATACTTAGACTGCTCGGCTCCTCTGGAGTCCTCATTAGCATACCCAGTTAAGGAACAAATGGCCTCAGTCAAAAAGAGCAATTTAGGTTTGAAAATGCTAGAAGGAATGGAATAGAACATTATGTTCCGAACCCAGGTTTAAAACATGACAAAAACTAGACATATTAATCTAAACATTTTTTTCTGTGTTGTCATGTTTCTTAAATTGTTCCTCTTTGTGCCTTTTCCTGCTGGATGCCCAGTTTCATCGGGTTATTAATGGTTTCTGAAATAAAGTGCTAAGCACTCCATGTCACAAGATGAGGAATCACTTTATTTCCTAAAGTAATTTTGGAGAAATAAAGTTTTCATTGCAAGGAATATTGAGAACTATTATGATATTACCTACCTCATTGAGTTCCCTGCTTCTGATTTTATCTTGAATGTTTAGCTCCAAAAACACCAGAAGGACCTGATTAGGAGACACATTTACTTTTAAGTTGGTCTCATACTATAGATCCCAAGAGTCACCTATGAGAAAAGTAGAATTGTACATCCTAGTTCACCTATTGTCTTGCTATTCATCAGGTAAATAGCTTTTCATTTCCTTGGGATGTCAGATTCTATCATTTTAGTGTCTGTAGAAGAAATCACTATAACATTTCTATACCTGGACAGAACAATGACCAATATTTTGTAGTACAAATCTAACTATCTCATAAATTGAAATGCTAGTCAGTAGATAAAATTTGAAAATGCAGTCCAAAAGAGGGCTTGATGTAATTAATGTCCTTTTTTTTTTCTTTTGAAAATGGTGTAATCTTATGATTCCTGGTGAAGGTCATATTTAACTGCCTTTCTCAAATGTCACAATCATTTCAGAATACTGGATAAATACAATTTTGGTATCAGTTTTCTTCCATGAAACACTTTTCCCTAATAACCTGAAACTCCCTCTGAGCCACGATGTCTAACTTTCTTTAATATTATATAAAACTCAATTTTAGGGGAAAGAAATAGCAAAGAACAATTGGCACCTAAATCCAGAGAATTTATGCTCAGTTGTGTGCTCTTTTTTCTTCTGCTTTGTTATCATTTGTAGCTTAAAAAATAAAAACAAAAAACAACCAGCCAACCAAACAAACAAAGAAACACCAAGAACTTGCTAATATAGAAACACAGAATGCTTTACTCCCTTACTTCCTTAGTATTAAATGTGCCCCAGTTAGGACGGTGGAGTCCACTGATAAAATGGAGACCACCTTCATTTGTCACTGTCACTGAAGTCACACAGAATTCTAGGAAATTCTAAGAGTACATCTCAGCATGATTAAAACCATCCTGATTTATCCTTTGTGAGCAATAAGACACTCTCAGCTGAAAGCCCAAGGTTATTTCTTGCATTTAAAAATGTAGTTCAGATCAAAAAATAAGCTGTAATGTAATATCTGAAATGCAAAACCCAGCCAATTAAGTAATATTTGAAAATTCAGTCTTTTAACATTTAGTAAATATAGAAATGATTTTGAACACACACACACACACACACACACACACACACACACACACACGCTACACCTACCTTAAGTAGGTAGGAATATACCTACACACCTACATGCATATCTCATGTTGTTTAAACAAATAAGTTATAAGATAATTTCTTATTTCTTATATACTGGGGCCCCACCTGGAGCTTTATTAGTGTTCTCTTTGTGTCTTAGGCATGCCTGACCTCCTCTAGAATTCTGTAGGGTTGGGCTTACCAGGTGTCCACTCACACAAATGATGCTGGGGTCCCCTAGGAAATCAAACATCTTAAGGAAACTTCCAGAGACTCAAAAGATGATAAAAAGAACAGTACTCTGACTTGGAGAGGAAAGGGTGATTTGAGTACAACAGCAACTCGTGAAAATTGTCTGCCTACCTAGAAATGCCTTTTTTTGCCAAGGATTTGGACCTCAGTCTTAGAGTGAAGGTGACTTTAAGGATTTTTTTAAGAAGCTAGATATTGGAGTGCCTGGGTGGCTCAGTTGGTTAAGCATCTAGCTTTGGCCCAGGTCATGATTCCAGGGTCCTGGGATTGAGCCCCAGGTTCGGCTCCCTGCTCAGCACGCTGTCTGCTTCTCCTTCTCCCTCTGCCCCTCCCCCCTGCTCGTACTCTCTCTCCCTTTCTCAAATAAGTAAATAAAATCTTTAAAAAATTTTTTTTAAAGCTAGGTATTTACCCCCAAAATACAAAAATACTAAAGGGATATGTGCACCCCAGTGTTTATGGCAGCATTATCTAAAATGTCAAATTATTACAGCCCAAGTGTTCATCAATGATAAATGGATAAAGAAAAGGTGGTGTGTATATATAATGGAACATTATCCAGCCATGAAAAATAATGGAATCTTGCCATTTGCAATGACATGGTTGGAGCTAGAGTATCATGCTAAGTGAAATAAGTCAGTCAGAGAAAGACAAATACCATATGATTTCATTCATATGTGGAATTTAAGAACAAAACAAATGTGGGTATTTGGGTGGCTCAGTCGGTTAAGCACCCAACTCTTGATTTCGGCTTAGGTCATGATCTCAGCTTTGTGAGATCAAGCCCTATGTTGAACTATGTGCTCAGCAGGGAGTCTGCCTGAGATTCTCTCCCCTTCCCTCTACACTTTACCCCTCTCCCCACTCACACTCTTACTTTCTCTTTCTCTTTCTCTAAAATAAATAAATAAATCTTGAAAAAAAAAAAAAGAAAACAAATGAGCAAAGAGTGGGAAAAAAAAAAGAGAGAGAGAGGCAAACCAAGAAACAGACTCTTAACTATGGAGAAAAAAACTGATGGTTACCAGTAGGGAGGTGGATGAGGAGAAGTGGGTAAAATAGTGATGGGGATTAAGGAGGGCACTTGTCGTGATGAACACAAGGTGATGTATGGAAGTGTTGAATCACTTCACTATATTTTACACCTGAAACTAATATTACATTGTATGTTAACTAATTGGAATTTAAATTAAAACTTTTTAAAAAATGAAAAAAAATTCTAAATTCCATTTTAAGAAACACTTAAAAAAATGTCAGTCTATGAAAAGACTATGAAAATGTTCAGTTGTGAATTATCACTGTAAAAGAAGAACTTTATTTTTTACTATGGTAGCAGATTTTTAAAAGCAATTTTTAAATAAAAATTATTAACAATTTCCTGAAAATAGAAAGGTATTTTGTAATGAACTCAGTGAGTTATAAAGAGGTCATCATTTCAAGGTAGTGTTGCTTTGCAGTTTATGGGAGATGGGAGAAATGGACTTTCTTCATTAGGAATTACTACTGTTGAATATTCAAATATAGTATCGACACTGTAGTAGCTTGAACTATTGATTGAAATAATGGCCATCTGGAGCAAAGAGGCAGAACAAGGGCTTCAGGGGATGTCAAGATTGTCTCAGTGGCATGGGAGGCTTCAGTGATTTAAAGCAGTGCACTGTCAGGATTCATTCTTGAATTTTCAGTGTACAAAGGTGTCATTGTGCCGGTTAGTGGAAAGCTCTCACACAAACACCTGCAGTCTGGGTGGGAGGCAAGAAGAGAAAAATAGGAGGTTCAATATATGTATGCGAAGAACCAGGTAATCATAAGAACGGAGTCTTTTTGGAGTCTTCAGACTCCACTCGGAGTCTTCATAAACAGGCAGTGTTATACTGGCACAACTGTGGGAAGGGGAATTACTGTACTATGACTCCACTGAGGCACCAGCTTTCCCTCCAAGGTCAAAGCAGTCTGGGAAACCTATCTGCCCTTTCATTAAAAAAAAAAAAAAAATTCCTCACTTTAATAAAAATTTCATCTCAGTGTCCTTTGGACAATGAGAATATGATTATCTCTATCAAAATATTTGAATTAGGGAGAATTTTCCCAGAACATCTTACTCTTGAAGAGTGAGAACCACTTTTTTTTTGTTGTTTTTAATTTAAGTAGGATCCACATCCAGCGGGCACAGAGCCCAGTGTGGGGCTCTAACTCATGACCCTGAGATCAAGATCTGAGCTGAAATTGAGTTGGAAACTTAAACGACTGAGCCACCCAAGCACCCACCCATCATGTTTTTGATGGCTGTGACAACCATCCATGGGAAAGGGGGTTGGAAATTAGAGGGGCTTTTTCTTGAAGGTTAGAAAGTTGAGTCAAAAGTAATTTTGCTAGAAACAAAGATGGACACTCACATGCTCCTTCTCTTCATATATCTAGGAGTACTTGGTAGTACTTTCTGGACACCAGAGTGTTAGTGGAGCATTATTCCATAATTTATATGGGGATAGCAACTGCTAATGGAAGAAATTTTTGAGTATAATTCAATAAAAACAGTGTGTGAAAATAATTGCCTACTCTTTAGAATGGTAACAATATAAAATACTAGACATTTCTTTAAGTATCTCTTCTCACAGAGGTCCCAATTTCTATTTGATATAATTTAGTGACTTTATCACTATAAATTGAAGAGGTTTTAATGGTTTTTGTTAAACTAGAGACTATTAAATTCATCCGATTGGAGTTGTTTAAATGATTAGTATGATACTTCCTTCTTTAAAAGGTTTTTTTTTGTAATCCTGTTTAGTACTTCCATTTCATGAGAAAAATAAATCAAGATTTCAAGTAGCTTAAAAGAATGAGAAAAGAGTGCAATACCATGGGGTGCAGACATTTCTTCAAGATTGATTTCAGTTCTTTTGGATATATACCTTTGATTTGCAATAACATGGTTGAATGGAGAGAACTTTATGTTAAGTAAACTAGACAGAGAAAGACAAATACTGTATGCTATCACTTACATATGAAATCTTTTTAAAAAATTCAGTTTCCTAAAAAAAGTAGGAAGGTGATTGTCATTGATTACAGAGGAGTGGGAAACAGGGAGATGTAGGTCAAAGGGTGCAAACTTACAGTTCTAAGAAGATTAAGTCCTGAGTATCTAATGTTTAGCATAGTTAGTCTACTTAAAATGCAGTACTGTATACTTAAAAGTTGCTGAGAGTAGATCTTAAGTGTTACCGTGTTTTTCTTCTAAGAGATTTTATTTTTCCATAGGAATACAAGTATATGATCTCACTTACATATGGAATCTAAAAAAATTGAACTCATGGAAACAGAGTAGAAAAGTGGTTGCCAAGGGTGAAGGGTACAGTAGATGAGGAGCTAGTGCTCAAAGGGGACAAAGTTTCAGTTCTGTAGGATGGGTAAGTTCTGGAGAGCTTATGTACAAAGTGGTGACTATAGTTAATAATACTGTATTATATACTTGACATTTGCTAAAAGAGTAGATTTTATGTGTTCTCACCACATGCATACATGAATGGTAACTATGTGAAGTGATTGATGTCTGTTGATTATGGTAATCAAAATGATTTTTTTAAAGAATTTTCACAATTTATATGTATATCAAAATATTGCATTATATACCTTAAATATATACAATTTTACTTGTCAATTGTATCTCAATAAAGATAGGAACAAAGTTCCAATTACATTTAAAAATTACATTGTTCACATATAACTTGAATAACAGAAATATTAATAAAGAAAAAAATAATAAACTTACCATAGATTAATTAAAATTTTTGCTATTTTAATCAAAGTTCATCTGTCATTTCTGACTGCTATAAACATTTTACTAGGAAGCAAGTCCGTTCAGCCAAAAATGAGTCAGATATAAAAAGAGGGGATTTAAGTGACTTGTTTTCTAAAGAAAATAATGGAACATGGCTTGAAATAACAAAAGTCTGGGGTTCGAATTATGGGACATACCAGTCTCTCTTTCCTCTGTACAGTTCATTCCAGGGCTTGCTCTATTCCATTTAGCATGTTAAGTTCATTTACTTCTCATAAGAAAAATAAAACATGGTACCGGAAGTGGGCAAACATGTCTCACAAAAATGACTTAGAGAAGCCAAGAATATTTAACGTAGAGAAGCAAATGGATTTAATAAAAACAAACTAATTGCTTATCCAACTTCTCATCTCCCCTACATCTTATTATAATTCTTTGTCCTTCTCTCTTTTCCCTTTATCCTAACCCTCTTGGTCATTGCATCTGGTCCATGGCTTCAAATACCATCTACATGCTGACTATATATATATATATATATATATATATATATATATATATATGATATCACACACAGATAAGTAGATAGATATCTAGCCCTGACCTCTCCCAGAAATTCTAGAGTCTCATTTCAACTATTTACTTGCCATCTCTATGTGAATGCATTGGAGATATTTCAAACATAATGTGGTAAAAATAAAACACCTACCTGAATGTCCTCATTTCCCTTCCTTCTGAAACCTGCTTCTTAAGCATTCTTCCTCATCTAAATGAGTGGTAATTCTATCCTTCTATCCTTCATTTGCCTAGGTCAAAACTATTGGAGTCATGTTTCTCTCTAGTCATTGCAAAGAGGACATGATACCTGATGGATGCGTGGGAGGAAGAGGGAAGACATACATAGTCTCAGTACAAGCCAGTCTCATCTCAATAAATCCATAGGAAGCCTTGGAGAAAGTATGTTCCAAGGAGACATTTGACAGTGAAGATTAAGAAGAGTCTTGTAGCTCTGGACACCTGCTGCTCTCATCAGGTGTGTGGATGAGGGAGACAGGGGCATGGTGAAAGTTACATTCTAAATGAGTAGCTTCCTCCAGGAGGGGTGTTTTCACAGTGTTTGGGAGAGTCTGACTCTCGAACACACTCAAATGTTGGCAACCGTGAGGTGCACAGTGATGCCTGTTTTGGGTGACACTGAGAACAAAGCTTTTAATGATGGTTTCACCACAGTGTGCAATGCAAAACCCAACACCTGTGACTGTTCAGTCTTCTGTTATTGTGGAAATAATTACACTATTCACAGAACACAATAATGTGCAGTATTTCTCAGAGGAAAAAGGACACATTCTGGCTCTCTTGGTTTGATTTTTCAGAGCAAAATTCAACAGCTTTACTGTTCTACAGGAAAAACAAAACTAAAAGCAAAACATACTGACAACTCAGATAAACAGAAAATGGCTATAGATCTCACTGAATATATTTATTTTTAATTTTCTCTCTCATTTGTCTTTTGTATAGATACAGTGTTTTTTAAAAGCTAGTGTTCAACCTACTACACTCATTTTTCCATGCAGTCAATGATCATTCATTTCCTATGTCCTGACAGTGCTTTTGTATGGATATGCTATAATCAGTGGAACAAAATTGGAGTTTTCATTTGCCCTGAGATTTAGTAGTTAAGCCCCACTGGAATATTGGGTGTGCCAGAGTTTTCTTGCATCTAATCTAAATGTGACTCTGGGGAAATATCAAGCAAAGGAATTCAGGAGCCAGTTTTTTTTATTGTTGCTTATTAAAAGGGCTAACCATTTTTTTTTTTAAAAGATTTTATTTATTTATTTGTCAGAGAGAGAGAGGGAGAGAGAGCAAGCACAGGCAGACAGAATGGCAGGCAGAGGCAGAGGGAGAAGCAGGCTCCCTGATGAGCAAGGAGCCCGATGTGGGACTCGATCCCAGGACGCTGGGATCATGACCTGAGCCGAAGCCAGCTGCTTAACCAACTGAGCCACCCAGGCGTCCCAAGGGCTAGCCATTTTATGTGTATTATCTCACTCATCCTTAAAAACAACCCTAAGTAGAAACTACTGTTATGATTTTATAGATGAGGACAATAGGTTTCATAGAAGTTTAAATGGTTTGCTTGAGGACACACAACTAATAATTGGCAGAGCCAGAATTTGAGCTCAAGTCTCTTTACTTCAAAGCTTATGTACTTGGTTACTACACTGTGGAGCTTTCCCACCACAAAAAAAGAGAAAAAACAAAACAAAACTAAGGAGTGACATAAAGAAATATCAAGATAGATGAACTGCCTTCCTTTCTAGGGGTCAGAGTTAAGAATAGATAGATAGAAGGCTAACGTGACAAAGAGTTAAGACAACTTTGATTTCTACTTGAATGTTTGGATGGCTTGAAACTAGACCTCAATGAAAGTGGTAAAGAGAATATGTGAAGAAATATAGTTATTTAAAAGAAGATGATTCCTAGGATATTTCCCAGGACAAAGAAAGCTTGCCATGGTCTTCAGGCACAGTGTTGTTAGTCATCACCATTCTGGCAGAATTATCAATGGGGCTGGTAGAAAATCAAAGGCAATGATGCTTCAGAACTTAACTCATAATATGGGCTAAAAACCAAAGTCCATGGATTTACAGTTGGGAAGAAGTGGTTTGAGAGTCTGACCTGCTAATGGCATCAGTATCCTGAGTAAAATATATTTTTGTCCTGGTGTAATTGAGGATCTGATTGCAATTACTGGCTTTTAGTTATTTCAAATTTGGTTTGACTGAAGTAGAAGAAAATTCCTAAATTTTCATCATTCATTAACAATGGAAAAGTACTTTGGGAACACATTTCTCTCTGACTTCCAAGGTCAAAATTCTTGCCTTTTTATTGCCTTTTATTCCCAAAGAATAACAAAGTTAACAGGATGTCTCTGGCTTATTAATTATAATTTTCTAATAACTCATTAAAAAAGAAATATAAGTAATTGGCAAAGTCTAAAAATAGCTAATTTGTGTCTGTCTGCCTATATAAGTAAAAAATTGCATTGTCCTTGTGGGTTGTGAATAGAGAAGTAGTTAAGTGCATTTCCAGTATTAAAGCTTAGGGAATTACATAAGAGCCTGATGCCAGGATGTAAAATGTTTAGGTCAAAAGGCCTATATTTAAGTGTCATAATGATTAAGAATCATTCATTCAGAACCAGGAGATAAGTAGGGGTTAATATTAGCTTCACTGTTATTTTGGTGAAAGTGAAAATTATTTCCTAAATTAAGGAGCTTATTTGCATAGGTATATTAAAACCACACACATAAGAAACAAATGCTTTAAGGCTTTAAAAAATTGTGTTAATTTCCTAGAGCTGATAATAAATTGCCACAAACCTGTTAACTTAAAGCAACAGAAATGAATGAAATTCTCTCTCAGTTCTGGAGGCTAGAAGTCTGACATTGGGATGTCAGCAAGGCCATGCTCTCTCTGAGGTCTCTAATGAAGAATTCTCCCTGCTTCTCTCTTAGCTTAAGGTGGTTACCAGCAATCTTTGGCGTTCCTTGGCTTGCAGATGCCTCATTCCAGTCTCTGTCTTGGTTACCACATGGCCATTTCTGTGTGTGTCTCTGTCTCTCTGTCCCAATTTCCCTCTAGTTATAAGGACCTGTCATTAGATTATAGCCCACCCTAATCCAGTATGACCTTAATCTTAACTTGATGACATCCGCAAAGACCCTATTTCCAAATAGTATCACATTCACAGGTCATAGGGATTGGGACTTGGATATAATTTTGTGGTCAGGATCTCAGAGCATGAATCTCTTCATTTTTTGTGTATTTCCCTTCTCATCATCTTTCTCTCAGGTATCCTGAAGGCCAGAAACCCGTCTTCCCCCAGTTTTTACAAAGCAAAAACAAGGAATCAGAGAAGTCATGGACCAAAGCAATATATTAAGATTCAGAGCCCAGAATCTAGTCAGGAAAACAGACATCACACTGGTTATTTTAATAGAGAGGATTTAATATAAGGAATTGGAGGATGGGGAAAGGCAAAAGCATCAGTGAGGTGGTACAGATAGTAGTAGTTTCAGGAAGATCAAAGGGAAATGGTTGGACCTGGTGCCTGGGAAAGGGGACTTCACAGAGCTGAGACCTGGACTGCTGAGGAGAGGCTGTTGGGCCGTCTGCTGGCGCAATGAGGCTAGTTATACGAATGGGGAAAAAATGGAAAGCAAAACCCCCTGCCAAGCCCAGTGACAAACCATTGCTGAGATGACACTTTCAAGAACAGTGAGCACTCGAGAAGGAGCATGTACCTTCTCCCTCTGCCCTTGGTCAGCCTCTGCCCTTAGTGAGTATATCCGATTCTGCTAGAACCAAACTGGAGCCACCAAGCAAAGGCGAGACATGGTTTAGTGTCCTGGTCGCAGCATCACAACAAAGCAGAGTGTGGAAAGGTGGGTTTGGAGCTGAGAGACACGGGTGCCTGTTTGCAGAACCAGTTTTTCAGATATGAATGATTAGTTGAACCCTAGAAGCTGGTAGAGAGGGGGTAAAAAGGAGGAGTTAATGAAACTAGAGAGGAACTGTGCAAGAAAGATCTCTTTGGGGACCAGGAAGAGGAGGAGAATGAATGAAGTTGGAGGATCATTGACTAACATTGGATGTTTTTAGCACCTTGAACTGAGGGCTTTGAACTGAAACACTTTGGGTGGAGATAGGGCATGTGGAGAAAACCTCACATTCTAAGCAAGGATTAGCCAAACAGATCCAGTGGGAATTTCCTCACAAGCTTGGGTAGCTGCTGACACTGTATCGCTGTTTAAATTCCACAAATAAGGAGTAACTATTATTGATTACATGCTCCTGTTGTATGCACTGAAGGGAATAGAAAATAAATACAAATACATATATAATTAATTTATATAATAATCAGTGGATTAGGACTTTAGAGAGCAAATAGTTTACACTCTCTATTGTAGTGTTTCTCAGTGTATTTATTTGTTTCATTATTGCCCCTTTCAGATGCTTTTTCCTAATTGTTTCCTCTTCCTATAAAATTTTAATACCATAGGTAGATTGTACATTTGCTTATATACTGTGGCTGTTTGGAGAGACACAAACCATTGTAATGTCTAAGATTTCCCCTTCCCACACCCTCCAAGAACTAATTTCTCCCTCCTGGAGGAAGACTGCCCCACTGAGAGTTTGTGCCATGGTGGAAGTTGTTGGTACTCCACCCAGAACTCCTTCACTGGTAGTAAATACCCAGTTGCTGTGAACATTGCCTTAGGAGAATTCTCAAGAATATTGCCCTAGACCAGAGAGAACCACCCCAGTGACGATTCTATCCCCTACAAAATGCCCATCAAAAAAACCCCACCAAAAAAACCCCTGTACCTACTTAGAGTAAGGTTCAGAAGACCGACCTTCTGTTCCCTGAAAACACTCCTGCAGGCCTCCAGTCTTGTGCCAAACCAGAAGCTGGCCCGTCAGGCCAAAGCTGAGGGACAAGCAAGTAAGCCTCTTTCACAGAAAGGCTGGGGTGTTTTTCGGTCTGCTGTCTGCGCATTGCCCTGGCGGTGGCAGTCTGCCAAGAACCCTCAGGAAGTTATAGTCCCATGAGACCCAGGATCACAAGCTCCCCTGGCTTGAGAGCCAAGCAATCATGTAGGGACCACTGGGGAAACTGTAGCAAAATCCAGGGCACCAGGTGGGTCTAAAAGCTCCCTTCAGGAAATACTGGTGTTCTGGAGTGCAGCAGAGGGAGGGCGTGAAGATGGAGCCCACCACTAAAATAAGACAGAGAGAGCATACAGATGTTTCCTAGAGGAATAAAAGGGTAGGGGAGGCCCAGTGGTAAGAAAAATAAAACAAAATAAAATAAATATGGTGCCTGCTAGCTAGAGTGAGGCCAGGGGAGAGCATGAAGATAATGCTCTTTGGCCAGCAGGCCCCCCTAGATGTGCGCTAAATTAGATGCCTGCTCCTCAGGCCATCACCTTAAGGTTAACAAATGAGTCGTGTTCACATAAAATCTGGGTGCCTCTGGATCTGCTATTTCTGTGCCAGGCCCTGGGGCGAGTGAGTCTGAGTGGGTAAACCTTATTAGAGCTATTTGTCAGATAACTAGAGTCTTGTAGTTCTTGTGGGTGTGGACCCCATTGGTTTTCAAAGCTGGATGTTTTGAGGACTTGCCTCTCAGATGCAGGTCTAAAAAGTTGGGGGTGCTCGATGTAGAGTTCAAACCCTTTGCTCCTCAGGGAGAGAAGCTTCAGGTTTTGAGTTCCTTCCTGACTGTGGGTGGCCACCTGGGCATGGGGCCTGAGGTAAGACTGTGTCCTAGCCTCTTCTGCCCACTCTGATGTGGACCTTCTGTCCTTTGCTTGATTAGGTAGGATCACACAGTTTTTAGGTGTTTTTTTGTTTTGTTTTGTTTTGTTTTGTTTTGTTTGGAGGAAGTTGTTCCATATTTTGCTGCAGACTCCAGGTGTCTGTGGGGAAGGGTGAGTTTAAGATCCTCCTATGTCACCATCTTGAATGGGAACCCCAAAAAGCTCCATCTTAAAGGAAGAGTACAAGTTAGGTGAGTAAGGATGAGTGAATGAAGTATGTCTGCTTGATATCAAAATGAGCAAAGATGTGGAGGTTTTTGGAGATGCTGAAAAATCTGGGTGTTCAAGTTAAAGAGTAAATCAAAATGGGTGAATAGAGTAGCTCTTTCAGAGAATGGCGGTTCTATGGCAGAGAGATTAGGGAATTGGGAAGTGTTATGAAAAAAAACAAAGCAATTCAATTTGTTAACAACAGGGAATGATTTAGTGAGAGGCTGCATGCTTACTTAAGCACTTGGAGTGAGGAAGGGGAGACAACAGAGGCAGACACTTTCAGATCCTGATTAGGTGGGAAGCTCAGACGGACACACACATGGATAGTCAAAGAAAGACAGAGGGTAGTGTGATGAAATGTAAGGTTGTATGGTTCATCTGTGCTGGCCATAGAGTTGCAGAGAATAGTGTGACTGACGTGGTTGACTGAGTATGTGGATCCTGAGTGATAAAGCAGGGCAAAATAGAGATAAAACATAGAATTTGAATTTAAAGCCATTCATAATTATATATTACATTACCTCCTTATAGGCTGCTGGGCTATAGTGGAATGAGGAATGGGTGAAAGCAGATAGCTATTTCGACAACCTTTTCAATAGTTCTCTGTCTTCAGAGATCTGACATTTCCAGAAAAAACAAGCCCAGAGTTTGTCAGATGTTGTGCTTTTGGACAAATGAGCTTCTTGTTGAGTTTCAGTCTCCTTTTTGGCAGAAAAATCAAACTGTAGCTTATAGATTGAGAGAGCCAGTGAGAAAACTTCACTGCAGATCCCTATGTTTAATGGCCCTGAACATTTGAGGAAATGCATCCATTAAAAAGTAGTAAAGGACAAAAGAGCCTGGTGGGATTGAGAATCACTGAAGGATGATGGATCAAAGAGAAGGAACTGTAGGCATCTAGAAGAGATGGGGTGAAGGGAGTATAACATTAAAGAAAGAAAATGATGGTAGAGATTCACCTTGATGCGGATTCTGTAGTTCTTGCTGATTCTGTCTTTTTACTATTTCTTAGATTTGTCCTCATCTCCCCATACTCATTGCCACGACCCCTGTTTGGATCAGTTATTGTTCTGTGGACTGTTGCAACACTCTCCCAGCTTGGTTTTCTGCTTCATTCCTTGCCACTCCCAACCCTACCCCAACTCATCTTCCACTCTGCTGTCAATGAGGTTTCATCCATCCATTCATTCCATAAATATTTGTGCAACACCTCCAATGAGCTAGGTTCTGGGTGCTAGTCAGACATTAATCAGCTAAGCATATAGGGCCCCTGCCTTCAGGGAGCCAGAATCTTTAATGGACAGCTGCAAACAATGAGTAGGGTTTTGAAGAAAAATCATGGGAAGGGTGACAGCACCACCAGAGCCATAGTGTAGTTGGGAGGAAGGAAAGGGCAGGGTCTAAAAGATCCTTGAGAGAGTGATGGCTGTAGGTCATGTTAGAGCTTTTGGTTATTAGCTAAAAGCAATGGAAGGGCTGGTCAGCTGTTGATAAGAGATCTGAGTTTTGTGAAGACCATTCTGGCAGCAGAACTGAGAAAAGTTTAGAGGGTGTTACCTAATTGCATCTCTTCCTTCTCTTCTCTCAGTCTCCAAATTTTCAGGTTCAAATCCTGGTTCCTTAGCTCAGTGTTCAAAGGTTTTTGGACAGGGGCACCTGGAGGGCTCAGTTGTTAAGCATCTGCTTTCAGCTCAGGTCATGATCCCAGGATCCTGGGATTGAGCCCTGCCTGGGGCTTCTTGCTCAGTGGGGAGCTTGCTTCTCCCTTTCCCTCTGCCTGCTGCTCCCTCTACTGTGCTCTCTCTGTCGAATAAATAAATAAAATCTTCAAAAAATAAATAAAATAAAATAAAATCTCAAAAAAAAAAAAAAAAGTCTTTTTTAGACTCGCTCTGCCTCCCTGACTGGTTTCATCAATTGTTGGATCTTTTTTCATGGTTTACACCTCTGGTTTCCAGTCAGAAGTACCTGGGGACATGTTAAAAATTCAGATTCTCAGACTCTGTCCTCAGGTATTTTATTTTGTTAGTTCTAAGGTTTGACTTGAAAATTAACATTTCAAAACAGTATCACAAGCTGACAGTCTAGATCATTGCTATCTAAATAGAACTTCCTATGAAAATGGAATTTTCCCCTATTTGTACTGTTCGATATGGTAGCCATTAATCACATGGAACTATTGAGTTCTTAAAATATGGCTAGTGCAACTGAGAAAATAAATTTTAATTATAATTAATTTAAATGAGTTAATTTAAATAGCCACCTGTAGCAAGTGGGTCCCAAATTAGATAGTTCAGGTCTAGACTATAGTCTGAGATACTTCTTGTATGATGGCCATACTCAGTATGTAGTTTCCTGCCTAAGTGTCTGGGCACAAGTTTCCCATTCCAGGAGGCTGCTCTTTCCTACATGGTCAGCTTCCACATAGTTTATATGTCTCTCCTCCAAGAGCATCTCCTTGACCTTTTCAGGTCTGGATTAGATACCCCTCCTCCAGTATCCCAAACTTATACCTCTTTGTATCCCCAACACCTTGAGGGCTGCCTGAATACAGAACTGTCTGTATGTGCTTGTTGTATAAATAAATAAACAAACAAACAACACTAGGGTGTACTATCACTTAACTGAGTCAGGCATAGGTAGATATTGGTAATTAGAAGTATAACAACTTTACTATATAGAACTCCACAAAGCTGAACTCTAGAAAATTAAACTGTTCACGATCTTTACTTGCTAATGAGGTCAATGACATGTCTTAAATCTCTTTGTGGATCAGTTAGTTTTGCCACATGTGAGTGGTGGCCTGATTTGGGGAGCCAGACTGCCTGTATGGAAACACTCACTGACTCACTTACTAGCTGTGTGACCCCAGGGTGGATTCTGTTACTTAGCATTTCTTTTATTCATTTTGGTCATCTACAAAATGGGTTAACCATGGTACCTACCTTTCAGTGTTGTTAATACTTTAATATTTATGAAGGGCTTAGAATAATATTTGATACACATTAAGGACTTAAGTATTTGTTAAGTAAATGAAAAGTAAACTTGGCTACTGGCTCCATTAATATCCCTAGTTAGTGATCTTGTATCTTTTTTTTAAGATTTTATTTATTTATTTGACAGAGAGAGAGATCACAAGTAGTCAGAGAGTCAGGCAGAGAGAGAGGGGGAAGCAGGCTCCCTGCTAAGCAGAGAGCCTGATGCGGGGCTTGATCCCAGGACCCTGAGATCATGACCTGAGCCAAAGGCAGAGGCTTTAACCCACTGAGCCACCCAGGCGCCCCAGTGATCTTGTATCTTGATCAAAAGGGGAATTAGGAGAAATGTAGGCAGTATATATACATTATTTGTTTATTAGTGGTTTTGTAGATGTTATTAATTATGCCACTTCTCTATTAACATTTTTCATTTAAGTTTTTAAATTCCACTTAGTTAACATATAATGTAATATTAGTTTCAAGAGTAGAATTTAATGATTTGTCACTTACATACAACACCTGGTGTTCATCCCAAGTGCCCTCCTTAATACCCATCACTCTTTTAGCCCATCCTCCACCCCATCCCTCCATCAACCCTCAGTTTGTTCTCTATAGTTAAGAGTCTGTTTTATGGTTCACCTCTTTCTCTTTTCTTCCCCCTATGTTCATCTCTTTGTTTTCTTAAATTCCACATATGAGTGAAATCATATGGTATTTGTCTTTTTTTGACTGACTTACTTTGCTTAGCATAATACATTTTTAATAATTGGCAACCACCCCATGCCTTCCAGGACCCAAACAGGGTGAGGGGGTGAGATAGCATCATGAACACTGAGACAGGCTTAGGTAAAGAGCACTGTTCTAAGAGTCATTACATAGACTGCAGAGTGTGTGAAATAGGTGAGAAAGAGTTCCGGGAAGGTAAAAATGAAACAGCCAAATTTTAAATGAAATCTGGTGTGATTTTGATGTAAAGGTAAACTTTCTGAAAAACAAGTCCTTTCAGATCTCTTATCACTTTTTCAATCTAAGCCTGAAGTGGATTTTGGAAATAGAATGTGAGCTTCCACCTCTCCTTTCTCAGAGTTGCTGTTGGGCATTTGATGCTTTCTTGTCTGCTTAAATTATGACTCTGTCCTCTTAGCACTCTTCTTTCTGTTCTGGAGAATTTCCTCCTTGCCATTGCCTACACTCGATGTGGGGAAGAAATCAAGGTGCCCTGCCCATTTCTAGGGGGTGGACGTAGATTTAACACAGACTAATCAGACACTATTCTCAAGGACTTTGATTTTTGAGGGAATGGTACATAGACTGGATTTACCGATCCAGCCATTCATCCCGATGGTTAAGAAGTTCTTATATCTTAAGGCTTTAGGTTTGCCCTTATTCCTGAATTGGTTCTGAAATTCTGGCTTATTCAGAATTTAGCTCCTAAATATACCTCTAACAAATTCTATGTTCTGTTTACATTAGCCAAAGTTAGTTTCTGGTGTAAAGGATCTAAACTGATATAACTCCATATTTATTTAAGTCACTATCTAATGAAATGAATGTTGAATTTTGTAATTTTTCCTCAAGGCACTGTGTTTTTAAGATTTTTTTTAAACTCTGAAGTAAAAAAGGAAGTTTTCAGCTTGTAGTGTTGGGACTTTTTGAAAGGAAATGGAATGCTAAATATTTAGGGACATCAAATAAGAAATACACACTAATAATGACATTAAGTCCCCAAATCCATCTCTACAACAGAGGTCTGCAAACATTTTTTTAAAAGGCCAGGTAGTAAATGATTTAGACTTTGAGGGCCATACAGTCTTGGTCAAAACTCTTTAACTCTGCCATTGAAGCACAAAAGCAACTATAGACAATGTGTAAACAAATGAACATGGCTCTGTTCCAATAAAACTTTATTTACAAATATAGGCAGCAGAATTTGTCTCGTGGGCCATAGTTTGCTGACAGTTGCCTTGGAATTGTGCCTGGTATGTATCAGTCATTTAATGACTATTTATCGGCTGGATGAATGGAAAAGGGTTCAGTTTCTAGGGGCACAGTTCCCATCTGATGGCTTCTATTTTCTCTGGGTATTAGCAGCAAGAGGTCAGTTATTGACAGTAGAACAGAGTTGGGGCTTTGAGATCCTTTGAGAAGTTCCACAATGTCTAACTCCAAAATCTGATTCCTATACTTGGCTAGGAATAGTTTACTGGAAGGGAAAGGAAAGGAATTAACATCTATTTAAGAGTCTAAAGTAGCGTTCCTCACAATATGCTGTTTCAAACACTTGAAACAGAATTACCGGAGGTGTTTGTTAATGGATGTGGATCTTGGGATCCTCCCCAGACCTTTTGAATTAGAACCTCTGAATGCACTGCTATTTTTATCAAGTTCCTAAAGTGATTCTTATGCAAATTAAGTTTGAGGACCACTGGCTTAGTTGGTATCAGCAATTTAAACTATATTATGTAATCTTCCCAACAACTTTATCCATAGATATTACCAACCCCATTTTATAAATGGACATACTAGAGCTTAGAGTCACAGAGGATTGTGCAGTCATGTAGACAGTAAATGAGAGTACGAAGTTTCACATCTACACTAAAGCCCACATATCCCCACTATACCTTTCCGCCTCTAGCAACAAAAAAACAAAAACATGGATTAAATTCTTTTAGAACATTATCTAATTGGCTCCATCTGTGAAAAAATCTAAAATACTAACTACCAAGGTTCAATTTGAAAATAAAATATCTGAAGATGAAATATTTTAGACCAAGTTTTGAAGACTGCTGTATAAATTAAAGAAAGGCAGTCCTATAAAAATGCTATAGTTATTGGGATGGGCAGTGGATTTGGAATAAGGAGGAGCTTCTCCACAATGTGTCATATTTGTGTTTTCAGTGATCTTCCACAACAGAGAATGCTGGAGAAATTTTTCTGAGGCTGTTGCTGGAATCAACTTGATGCAAGCTTTTTTCAATGTGTAAAGTGATAAACTAAAATTTGCTCATATTGTGAATGAGATCCAGATTGGCTCTTTCTACAGTCATGTTGCATTTTATTGGAACATAACATATTTAGTCCCACTATGTAGGCCATGCCATGATTTCACAGAATTGTGAGAATTTAGACTGTTTTTCAGTTCAAGTGAAGTTCACTTAACTGCCAATTGTTTCTAGCTATGTACGATGTCCACATTGAACTAGATTATTGTGCTAACTCCTTGATGCAGAGCGTCCATTGACCAGCAAGCCAGCTGGAAGCACAGAAGCATAGCTGTGATTCTTCCTCCATCCAGGCAGATGCTCTGAGATAGGGCTTGGTGAGATCCTTGAGCTGTGTCCAGAAGGTACAAGAAAACACCTTGTGCGTCTCTTGGAAATGAGGTCTATTCGGGTCCTACTGCTCTTCCACTGATTGCTAACTTATGTGTATATCTAGTTGTACAAGTTTGTTGCCTGGCTAATTTTATTAAAAGATTCAAAGGCTTCTATTTTTGTTCAATACCTGGAAATACAAGGCAACTATGAGAATTTGAGTATGAAGGGTCCTCTGAAGTACCAGAGGAGAACCATCCTATATTAACTCTATGAGAAAATGTTCCTGTTCTGAACTTATTAAAAGTCAATTCAAATCAAAAGCATGGAACTTATTGTCAAAATATGGTAAAATTTAAAAATAATTCTGCTTCTATGCAAATTTTGGTTTATGGAATACCCTTTTGAAGGACACCTTCTGTATGATGTGACTCCACTTTTCTGAAATATTTGGTATATGCTGAATTTCACTTTAACTAAATTTTCCTTATGTGTTGTTGGGTTAAAAGCACAATCAGTACTTCATAAACTGTATGCAAATTTTTCACCACAAATTTGAAAAATCATAAGCTGGCTTTTATTCAATGCCTTCCCCTCTCTCCATAAAACTGCTGTCAGCAGCTGTGTGCCCATTTAACAGATGAAAAATCACATCTATTACAAAAAAGTCATCCATTATAATATGCTCCCCAATTATTATCCAAGTAGTATATTGTGCATTATCTATGCCAAGGCTCAGTTTCTTTTAGCATGGAAAATTGAGAAAGGACTAGATAGCCAGAATTATAGTGTTTACAAAGGACAGCTTTATGAGCCAGAAAGAAACTGCCCTAAATTCCTGCCAATGGCAGGAGAGAATGCCTTCCTCCTAAGCCCAGCCATAAGGTTCCATCTGCCAGGTGATACTGCAGTACAAAGGAACAGATGATTCCATAGACTGCCCTGATTTTCTTACCCTGCGGAGACTCCAATGTATAGGATATTAACAGGAGGAAAGGCTGAGAGCTCCAGTATTGAATGAAATCTGCCTGACCAAAGATACTGCAGGGTCAGGACCCTGTTGATAAATGTCCTCTGAAAGAAGTAAAAAATTTCACAGTACCTCTCTTAAAGGGACATCCAAGAGAGCTGCCAGAATTATAGCAAGAAAACTCTTCGCTGAAAACAAGTCTTGAGACCCCTGTTGAACTCTTATCCTTAAGAATACAGGTTCTCTGGGGATTCCTGGGTCGCTCAGTCGGTTAAGTGTCTGCCTTCAGCTCAGGTCATGATCCCAGGGTCATAGGATTGAGTCCGGCGTTGGGCTCCTTGCTTGGAGGGGAGCCTGCTTCTCCCTCTGCCTGCTGTTCCTTCTGCTTGTGCTCTCTCTCTGACAAATAATTATATAAAATCTAAAAAAAAAAAAAAAAAAGAATACAGGTTCCCTGTTTTATGAACATCCCATTTAGGATTATTCCGTATATAAGAACAAGTGTCTCATGCTGGGTAGGGACAGTGGAAAGGATAGTTGGTCTTTGTATTCAATTAGAAACAAAATCAGCCAGATCATAATGACACCTAGAAACAACAAACCTCCCAGTCAAGTAGAAGAAGGAATATAGACAAATTTTAGCTGTGAGAAGTCAAGCACCACAGCAATGGTGTTTTGTAAGAAGCAATAAGTGTTCACACAATGGGTACCATGCCATACAGACTGGAATCTGGGCCAAGACTTTAGATTCCAGGAGAATTCTGGGGAGAAAGATAAAAATCTCAGTACCAAGGGAGTGAAGGTAGAGAATAGACACAGGAAATAACACGTTAGTGTTTCCAAGGGCAGAAAGAATGTCTTAGTCATTTGGGAGCCACCTTTTCTAGCTCAGTGCCTTATGCATCAGGAGTTTATTTGAATGTACTGATCACTCTACTCCCTCTTCCTTGAACATTGACTCCATTTGATTTCTGTGGCATTTCCCTTTTCTGTTTTTCTTTAACTCTCTTGACCATGACTTTTTAAAACCTCCTTTGAAAGGTTTCTTCTTACCACTTACAGGACATCTCTATGTGGATGCCTCACTGGTACCTCAAGTTCAGTGCATCCTACATTGACTCTAGTCTCCAAACCTGAGACTTCACCTATGTTCCCTGCCTCAGTGAATGGCACCATCATCTGCCCAAAAAGTTGAATCAGTGGCTGGGTGGTGGTCTTTCCTCTTTTATCTCCCTGGATAACATCCAATCATCAAATCCAATTGATGTGTTCTTCTGAATAGCTTTCAAAACTACAGCCCACTTTTTTCTTACACTGACTGCACTACCCTATTCAGACTACCATGACCTTTCACCTATATTATTTCACAATTGGCCACTCTCCTTGCTTTCATCTTTGCCACCCTCCAAAGCTGTCCCCCTATTGCAGCCAGGCAGAGCTTCTAAAAACAAAAATCTAATCATGTCTTTTCTCTGCTTAAATCCTTCAGTTCTCCATTATTCTTGGGTTCCCACATTAAGAATAGAGTCCTGATTTCTTGAAATGATTACAAGGGTCTTTTGGATTTGGCTTTTGATTACTTCTCTAGCCTCCTCTCAACTCCTTTTTCTTTTATATACCCTTTGGCCCCTTCCCACTTTATTCTAGAAGTGCACTGACACTGAGCTGTGTATTAAAACTTCAGTGCTTTGGACACTGCTCTCTCTGCCTTGAATACTCTTCCCTTCTTTGGCTAGCTGCTGTCCATTGTAGGTCACCCTTTATGTGTCATCTCTTCTGGAACATGCTCCATACTCCAAACCCCCCATCATAAAACTTATTAGTGGTTATAGTGATTGTTTTTTATTTTCTTATATTCTTCTCAGAATGTAATCTAAATAAGGGTAGAAATGATCCATATGCTTTGTTTATCATTATATTCTTAGAACCTAGCACTGTTTGTGGCACATTATTCTCTCCCAGTGAATAGTGAATCAGTAAGGGCTTATTGAAATCATCTGAAGAAATTTATAGAAAAGGGGGTTGAAAGTGGAGCTTGAACATAAAAACGAGGCAAGACCCCAGAGCTGTGGCCATGACAGTGTATAGCCCTCTTAAGAGCCCTAGAGGAACACCATAGTGGATTAAAAATGGATAAAAATTCTTTGACCCTTCTCCCATGGAAAGGAGGAAGTTGATTTCCTCTCCCTTTGAATCTGGGTTGGCCTGGGCCAGTTTGAGGAATATAATGTGATAGGGATGATGCTATGCCAGTGAGGACCTGGCATTTTAGAAGACAGGCAGCTTTTACGTTATTCTTGTAGAATTCTAAGATGCCATGTAAGATGTCCTGCTACTCCAGGGACCACAAGGAGAAACTCTGAGACTGCACAGAGATGGAGAGGGACCCAGCCAAACCCAGCCTTACAGTTATTCTTGCTAAGGTTTTAGGCATGTCAGTGAAGCCCTTGGAGTCTTCTAGGTCTTAAGGAAACAGACTACCAGGCACAAATGATCCCAGTAGATTCCAAGTGAGCAGAAGAATTTCTCCTCAGAGACTTGCCCAAATTCTTAACCCCCAAGATCAAGAGATTTAGGAAAATGATTTAGGTGTTATTTGTTATATAACAGTAGATAACCAGACCATCCAACACTTCCTTTTCACCAGCTGTTAAAGATGCAAGGTAGGGAAGGGATTTTCTCAATCTTGACATGTTCTCCCTGCAGTAGCTATGCCTTTACGCTTGAATGTGCTGTGGTGAGATGCATACTTGGGAGTCATGACTCTCAGCTCAGAGCCCATTTCCCATAGCAATAATTTCCTTTGTGGTTGAGTTTCAGATTAGACCTTAAACACCTGCAAAGTTCATACATTATGAAGAATTACTCTTTCAGTTCATACAAGAAATACTTGGAAACTGACCAACTCAGAAACTGGAAATTGACTGGCTAGAAAGACCCTCATATCTATTAAGAAGTGGCAAAAGATAATAGTCGGGGGTGTGACTTAAAATCAAGTCTTCAAAGAGAAGTTGACATGTCCTTGCAACTTATTCTATTCCATCCCAGATTCTGGGGGCAATCAAATCTCCAGGTGGAGTGCATATTCAGTTAGTCTTTTGTTTCGGCCTGGTAGGATTCTGGCATACTACCTCCTAATTATTCATGGCTTATTTTCCTGTACCAAGTCATTATCTTGTAGCTGAGCCCTTTAAACAGGCATTTTTCTGACAAAAATTTCAGTATCCCAAAGACCAAATCTGTGATACCTGCTGCCATGTATCTTTTATTTGTCTCAGACCTCAGCTGATATGTGGAGCTCTGGAGAGTGCTTGGCCTACCTCTACTTACAATAACATTCTTCGCTTTGGGATGCATTTGGACTTCCTTCTCTCATCCTTGTGCTCTATTTCCCTCTCCAGTTATTATCACCACCTCCACATCCCCTCAAAAGGTTAAATCTCCTGTTGGTCCCAGTTGACAATGTACCAAAGGCTTGTGCTCAACTTCATTCCCAGATTCCCACCCTTATATTAGTCAGGGTTATTTCAGCTATAAGAGACACACATCCAACTAAGTCTCATTTAATCTAAGTGAGAGAATTTATTTATTTATTTTTTTTTGTATCCAACAGAAAGAATGAGATATCCTCTAGGGCAATTGGATCATGGGAGTGATCATGGGATTATCTCCTGATCTCCAGCATCTGCTTCTCTCATTCCCTTTTCCTATAAATGTGTCAGGAAACAAAGCTACAGAATTCAAAGCTATATCCTCTTAGTAGGAATCAGAGAAGGAAGACGAATTTTCATTTTTAGGTGATGCTTTCATCATTTTTAGTGGATCATTTCATGTGCCTAAATTGGAGGAATCATCGTAGGGTAGAGCTGCTTGATCTGAGCACTGTGCCCAGCCCTGTGACCAGGAAGTGGCCCATTACTGCAGAGGTGCTGGGCATAAGCAAGGCTTCAGAAACAATGAATGTGGGTGAAGGAGACTCCCCAACTTGTATCTGCAACTCTTGCCAGGTTCCCTGTGTCAGCTGGGATTGTCTAAGATTGATCTGAGGAGACATGGGTGCAAGGGACTGTGGAGTAGGGAGGAATAAACATGGGAGAGCAGGAATAGAGCAAGACAGGAGTGTGTCCATCTCAATATGTGCCTGAGATCAGACCAAAGGGGACAAAGGGGAAGTCAATGTGGATTTTCCCAGAGAGGCCAGATGTTAACCATATGTTCATTTATAGAGATTTGTTAAGAATGAAACATCAGAAATAAGTATTGGAGGACTGAACAAACTTGGGATTTAGCTGTTTATTGCTGGCATTAGAATGGTTATTTCCTGCAGGTAATTTTGTTTTATTTGAATTGTGTTTATTTACTTATCCTGTAACCCCAAGGATGATAGCTGGACTTCATTCGAGCTGTTAGCTGACTCAAGAAGAAGGACTCTGACCTGAAATAGAGTATGAATAAAGATGAATGTTTTATTTTTTTCTGGAAAAAGTAGCTAAGGAGATGAGAAGTTCTTTGCAGATAACTGGTGAAATGATGAAGGGAGGGGCAAAATTTTTTTTAAAAATTTTTTATAAGAAGGAAATTAAATATTTTGAATAGAAAGCCTAGTTACCTTATTCAATAAAATCTTGCTATCTAAGAAAATGAAATGAGAATACTTAAATAAATCAGGAGTTGAGAAGTTTTAAAAATGGTTTTAAAAAACGAAAACAAAGATACTGCATTTTACAATGAGTTAGAAAATGTCTATCTACTTTGTTGGCTAATTTGAATACTACATTACTAAATTAATGATCTAGAATGTCTTTGCTACTTTACTGATTAAAACTTAAGCATCTTTGGGGTGTCTGGGTGGCTCAGTTGGTTGAGCCACCAGTTCAGAGTATGATTTCAGGGTTGTGAGATCAACCCCGCACTGCCTCAGGCTCCAACGGTAGTGGGGAGTCTGCTTGAGATTATCTCTCCCTCTGCCCTGCATGCATGGGCATTCTCTCTTTCAAATAAATAAATCTTAAAAAAACAAACAAACAACAAACTTTAAGCAGCTTTATAAGCTTTCACTGGTAAGATGATTGATTTTAGAATCAACCTTATTAAAGTTTGGAGTAGTGCTATGTTTGCACATATTAAGGCCAATACTAAGTATGTATATATTAAGACAAATTTTGCTTTGCTAAAAAATTGTTCTAGAACTGAAGTGTCTTTTGTATTTCCTGTCTTAGTTTTGATGCTAAATCTGATGAACAAGTTTGAGATTTGATACAAGAGAATACTCTTTCTGTGGAAGTATTTTTGTCTTCACAGATGGCAAGGGCACTATGGTTGGCTGTTTTTCACAAAACCTAGCTAGTATTTATTGAGTGCTCCTATGACAGATTAACTCTCCAGAGAAATTTGGATATCTTACGTGTAGTTCCAGTGAGTACACTCATCTAGGTTAGACCATATGTCTTGGCTTAGTGTTCAGAAAACATGGACATTATATTCAAGCATCAAGAGTGGTGTAGATTTTACCAATTTTCCAATTTTCACCTGGAAATTGGCTGAAATGGGAAAACTGTTGTAAAGGGAAAAGTGTCTTAAAGAGCAGTGAAGCCATATATATAGTAGCTGAGCCACATCTAGAATCCAGTTTATTAAAATGCAGATTGGAATAGAGAAAAATAGCTGTAAAGAGCAATTCTCAATACATGAGAAACTCACACATCAGTCATCCTGCAGAAGGCACAGTTTGAAAAGTAATTTAAAATATCCATGAGTGTACTAGGTTGCATGGACGTCTCAAAAATGGACTTATGGAAACAGCTGATGAAAGTCAGTTAGAAGGCAAAGTGTTTGAGCTACATATAGGGAGGCAGCCTCTTTGCAGACCATCAAAGGACAGCATCCAGGCAATGTATTAACTGCCTTGATGCAAAGCCATCCAATGAGATAGGTGGATGGAAAAACATGGAATAGTGTCTTGAGATGGTTCAGGGGAGCATTTGTCCTCCTTCAGTCTCCCTTCCCCCCCTTTGGTTTGATGATGTTAAAGAGTATGGAGTGTTGACTAGGGTCCACTGCAAATTCACATCTAACCAGAATCTCAAAATGTGACCTTACCTAGAAATGTGGTCTGTGCAGATGTAAATAGTTAAGGGTTTTAAGATGAAATCATCCTGGATTTAAGGTGAGCCTTACATCCAATGGCTGGTGTCCTCATCAGAAGAGCAGAGGACACAGACACAGGGAAGATGGTCATGTGAAAACAAGGACAGAGATTGGGAGTTATGATGCCACATACCAAAGAATGCCGGGAGCCCCCAGAAGCTGGAAGGGGCAAGGAAAGATCTTCCCCTAGAGACTTCAGAGCTAGCGTGGCCCTGCTTGCACTTCTGATTTCAGATTTCTGGCCTCCAGAACTGGGAGAAAATAGGTTTTTGTGTGTTGTTGTTTTTTTTTAACCACCAAATTTGTAGTAATCTGTTACAGCAGCTCTTGGAAACTAATACAAAGAGGGAGCAACTCTGTAAAGCTGTCAGAGACAATGGTGAATCCTCATGAAGCCATTGCATAGGTGGGCTTTCTCAGTCATTGGAAACACCTCATTTGTTAGTAGAGAGGAACCAAGAGCAGATAACCACTGTAATGGGTGGGGTGAATGAAAATCTCATTATGTACAATCACATTTTAAAAAAATTACATCTGGGACAGTTGGGTGGCTCAGTCACTTAAGCATCTGCCTTCAGCTCAGGTCAGGATCCAGAGTCCTGGGATCAAGTTCTGCATCAGCATCCCTGCTCAGCCAAGAGCCTGCTTCTCCCTTTTCCTGCTGCCGACCCTGCTGTGCTCTCTCTCTCTGACATATAAATAAATAAAACCTTTAAAAAAGTTACATCTATGTGGGGGAGTTATATATGGGAAAAGAAAGTGTAAATTATGTATCAATTCTCTAGCTGAGACCTGGCACATAGGTAAATTTTTGCAGATTTTAAAAAATAGGTGATATGTCCCATGGCCTAAGGGTTGAGGGAAGGATAAATCTGGGACTGCGAGTCTCACTATACAAAACTGGTACAACAGGAACCTCATATAGCAGCTAAGGTAACTTTGAAAGTAAGGTGAAGGAACCCAATATGAGTGTTGAGAAACATATGTAAAATGTCTAACAAAATGCCTAAAATATGATAAATATGGCAGGTGTTTAATAGTGTAAATCCCCATCCCAGTCCCTTTTCCATATTGCTAAGCATTATTCAACCCTTCAGAATTAGGTGTTTTATGTATGAAATACTTTTGGAGCTGTGCCCCATCTGATTCAATGTCAAGGCAAGGTCATATCTGCATAAGCAGATATGAAAGTCTAATCTTTACTTGTCTTTTTCTCTCAATGAGAAAGATACAGATACATATTTCATGGCAATTATTTTAAATTCTTCTATCTGCTTCTATTACCCTTTATTCCCATACTGGAGGTCTTTTATTCCTCTAGCCCAAAGAACTTTGTCATCCATGCTACCCAGTCTCTGTCATCTTTGTTCTAAGACCAAATCTTGTCTATGCCATCTGTGGCCCCATGATATGTTCCTGATACTTGGATGAAGTCAGGCCTCAGGAAGTATAGTGCTTCCTTTTGTGTGATTTTACCAAGAAACTATATATGGGAGAAATTTCATCCTTTTTCTCCTTGAGGAAGCGAGAAAGAAGAAATAAATAATCAGGCGAAGCATATCAGGGAAAGACTACAAACCTCTCCACATCAAATGATTTTATTCAATTATATGCAATCTAATAAAACTACCTATATTTGACTTTCCTGAGTAGCACATTTTTCTTCCCATCTCATGTCACTTAAGTGAATATGGAACCTTCATTTTAAATCTATTAACAAAATTACCTGGCGGTGTGTGGTAGGTGCCATGTGCTGTGGATGGGGAAACAAAAGTAAGATGAAAAACTTGCCTAGAAAAGTATTGCCAAGAGAAAAATGATTATTCGCCTCCATTTCCCTCTGCCCTAAAATGTCATTGATTTTTTTTTTTTTATACCAAACAAACTCCTACTGATTCTTTAAGTCCTCTTCCATAGTATACTTCTGCTGTGAACTCTCTTCTGTCCCTCTCAAGGATAATTTATCATTGTGACTGCACGTAAGTTATTACATAGTTATTTCTATGTGGATGCTTTGTAAACTGTTGGTGTATCTGCCCCTGGAAGACTCCTGGTCCCTTAGGAGTGAGGACCTTTATCCTTAGAGTCAAGCACATATGTAGTAAGCATTCTCTAATTATTGAATATAGTTAGTTATTTTTATTCTCCGTTTCACTACACTTTTCCATGCACTTTTGACCATTTATAATGAAGACAATTGGGCCTACCTGGTTCATATAAGGGTATTACCTTAACTCATGATTATAGATTTTGTCTTGAGTGGGTTTTGACATGTAACCTTTGATCAAATAGTATGATGGAGAAAGGACCCTTGTGTGGCTATTTAATTCCATGGTTCGAATGAATGACTGTTATTATTTTAGAAAGGATACTGTAGTATCTGCTAGAGTCATAATGAGTGTCATAAATGAGTGGCTTCTCAGGAGACAAGAGGAACTCAGAGATGAGGAGGCTTTGAGACTTTGAATTCAATAAAGTCTAACTAACCTGAAATATGGCTGTTGGAAAAGGTCAATAGCCTCCAATCCCTTTACACTTGGGCCTGCATCTTTTTTTCTCAAACACTACCCTCATCCTGACTTGGAACAGTCATTTTGAACCAAGAGCTTATTTTTTTTTGGTCCTCCAAAGGTTTTTTTGTTTTTTTTTTCCCCTCCCCACAGAGGCTGACTCTGTACATGGCATAAACTGGCCAAGATTTTTACCTAGAAGAGCATGAGGCACTGGAGGGCTGTACTGAAGAGAAGTGATAGGAATTAAGAAACTTCTCTTTGTTGAACCTGACAGAATGGAAAAAAGTAAACATTGGGACTAGAAAACCATCCTCAGGATGCATAGGAAACTGGGAAAAAAGTGAAAACTGTGTAGAAGAGCATTCTGCTTCCTGCTTGCTGGCCAAAGTGTCAGTTTTCTATTAATATACACAATGTGAACATGACTTAATCTCTCATTGAGAAAGTAGTAAATTTTTTTCAAGCTGTATTTTCTTCTTTAGTACCTTCTTTCTAAGTTGTCTGCCACTGTATGACTAATGTGGTTGAGGGCTACCCATCACCATGTAGGATTGAGTGGTCCAAAGTACTGGCCTCAGAGGTACACAAACTGACTATTGCCAAAGCAGTTAGTCTACAGATGTGTTCTCTCACCTAAATGATAATAATGGGTTGTTTAAGTTTTGATGTTTTCCAGGTGGAAGAATAAGAGTGCAGCTGCTATATTACCGTCATAATAATAATGGCAATTATTGTTTCTGCTAAAGGCAAGAATCTCAGAAAGCTAAAAGAACTTGAAAATTGAAATTTAGTGGAAGTTGAAATTACCAGAAGAAACATTAAGCACATCATTTACCTCCCCTTTAGTCCTCCTCTGGAAGGAGTAGAGGGACAGATATATCAGGTCAAACTTTTTTTCAACAGTAGTTACACAGAAAGTGCATCAGATGACTTCTCTTCCTTTCCCTTGAGCTAAAAATCAGGGTGAAACTGTTTTTGGACATTTTATCTCTTCAAAGAACCAGAACCTCTATTGCCTACTAAGAACATTCAGAATCCACAGCTTTGCAAAAGAGATTAGCTTAAAAGAAAACATTATTATCTGGTTTTACAGAGACTTTCAGCTTTGCTTCAAGTCACGTGGTTTTTCTCTCCTAAAGAAAAATAAACACGAAGAATAGAAAAGCAGGTATTTAGAAGGTCAAACGCATTGCTAAAGGAAGAATATGTGAACTTTCAGTCTAACTTTCCTCTTTCCCTTTCCCCAGAGGATTCTGCAACAATCCTCTGTTAGCCTGTGATATAGCCAGTAGGAGAGCCATTGAAAGGGAGTTCTGGAGCTGATGAGAATCACATATGGGGTGTACAATGGGGCATATTGTGGAGGAAGCTATTCTTGTCTGAGAGGCTAGAAAAAGCCTCCCCCATAAAATAATAAGTAAGAAGAAACCTGAATGATGAGTAGGAGTTAATGTTCTAAGTGGAAGGAACACGATGTGTGACGTTTCCTAGGCAGAGAAACTGAGAGAAAACCAGTTTGGGTAGAATGAATGGAATGAGGGCGAGAAAGGGGAGGAGACAGTTGGAGAGGTAAGCAGAATTTGAAGGGGCTTGGAAGGCATTCAAAGGGTTTTGGACTTTATTCGGTAGTAATGGTTAATGACTGAAGAAAAATTATGATGAGATTTGCATTTGAAAAGATCCACCCAACTTCATAATTGATGCAGCCAGTGATCATGGATGGATGCTCAAACATTGCATAGAAGGTCAGTGGAGACAGGATAGTAGCTTGGTGCCGGGGACCACGTGATAATTTTCCAATAGGAAAGGGAAACATGTACAGTTACAATGAAGAGAGCCTAGAGCTGTCAGTCAACACCTTAACCAAGTGCCAAAATTCAGTATCGTAAAGTAAGGAAGTAAGACAACACATTCAGAATGTGGGACATTCTATAGTGCAACTATCTTGAACTTAAAAATTCAATGTCATAAAAAATGGTTGAGGACAATTTTAAACTAAGATGTAAAAGAGATATAATGATGTAATGCAATAAATTAATGTAGATAGAACCCTGACTGAGGGTGGAGGGAGCAGCCACAAAAGACATTTGTGGGATAATTGGGGTATTGGAAATATGGACTGGCTATTATAGAATATCATGGAATTATTGTTAATTTTCTTAGACATGGTTTTGCGATTATACAAGGCATTCTCCACATTCTTAAGATGTGTACACTGAAGTCATAGGGATAAAATGTCACGTTATTTATAACTTTGTTTATTTTTAAAAATTTTATTTATTTGTTTGAGAGAGACCAAGGGAGAGCACGAGCAGTGTGAGGGGCAGAGGGAGAATCAGGCTCCCCACTGAGCAGGGAGCCTGATGTGGTACTTGATCCCCAAACTCTGGGATCATGACCAGAGCTGAAGGCAGATGCTTATTTGACTGAGCCACCCAGGTGCCCACAACCTACCTTCAAAAAGTATAAATAAAATGTGAATATTTTATATTAATAAAATTATTATGTAAAAAGAGCCAAATAAAGCAAATACAGAACAATGTTAACAATTGCGGAATATAAGCAGAGAGAATATGTTATTCGTTCACTGTAAATCTTCCTTGAAGATTTTTATAATTAAGAGTTGGTAATAGAGAGCATTAAATATTGAGGAATAAAAAGGAATAAAGAAAACAAGAATGAATATGGTAGTCAGTGAGGTTATTGCAGTAGTTCAGGTAAGACCTAGAGCATAAACTACGGGCATGGTGGGAAAGATAACTTGGCATGTTAGATCACTAGGTAATAGAATGGACTAAACAGAATGGATTAGAAGTGATTGTTTGGAATAGTGTCTGGCTTCTAATAGGCACTTAATTGTCTCAATAGATTAAAGGATGAATGTATAACATGGGATTCAAGGAGTGGGAGATGTGTATGCTTTACAGAATTTTTTACTTAGCCAACTGGGTGCATAATAAGACTATTAATTAAAATTAAAAAACAAGGGAAGGAACATGTTGTGGGAAGAAAATGATATGAGCATGAAGTTTCTTACAGATCATCAAAATGGAGGCTTCAGGTTGGCATTTATGTATAAAGCTCAGGAGCAAATGATTTCAGGATTATTGGCCAATAAAATAATTAAAACAGAAAAATGGCCCAGGAAGAGTTTATAGAATGAAAACTAGAGGAAAAATGGTCCAGGATAAAGCCCTGAGGCACTTTTTTTTTAAAGCCCTGAGGCACTTTAACTTTTAATGTATGGGCAGAGATGGGTGGCTAGCCAAAAATGTTGAAATTGAGGGATCCAAGAAGTTGGAGAAAAACCAAGAGAGAGTAGCAAAAAGGAAGTCAATGGAAGAGTCTTTTAAGAGGGAAGTATTTAAACAGTATCATATGTTATTGAAAGATCAGGCAAGATGCAATGGAAAAGTGAATATAAAGACCTAGAAGACTTCAGTTTTTGGCCTGAGTGAGCAATTTTGGAAGAATGATAAGGGAGGACATTAGCCACATTGGACTGTGAAGTTGAGTGAGGGGAGATGATATGAGTAGAGTGAATTCTTTCCTTTGGGAAACTGGACTGTGAGTGAAGAGATGGAGACCAGGGGCAGGAAGAAAGTTGTTTTTAAAGGTGGGAGACATTGAACACATATGAATGCAAATTGGAAAGTAAAGTTGTGAAGCAAAATTGTAGTTCCCAGAGTGGGAGCCTGATAGCACAAACTCTCTGAGAAGACTGGAGGTGGTGGCATCCAAAGCAGAGATGGGTAGTTATAGATTAAAGGATGAATGTATAATCCATTAATCTTACATAAACATTCTGGGCTTCCAATTTTTATTGGTAAAATGAAGGGCATTGACTGAAAGATTTCCAAGGTTCTTTTAGTTCTATCAGTTTGTATCTTTGGGTGTCTGGAGGAAGGGGAGAGACTTGGAGTGTGGATCCAATTAGGTATCAGGAGTGTACGCGGCAACAGGACACCATCAAACTTGAGAGTCAGGAATGGTAGTCCTGGAGGTGACTGTTCTTATGGGGTTGTCACCTATGGGGAGATGAAATGAATGAATGGACACCTGTGAAAATCTCTCTAAATCATGAAGTGGTGGTTGTTGGTATTACTCCCATCTAAGCCAGAACAAGAGGAAACGGAAATCACATTTATTCTGCAGTTTTACCCATGGCTAGTCTCACAACTACCAAAACTTTAAAGTCATTTGAAGAAATTTTTTCAAATGGCAGCTGAATTTAAAATAGTTTTCTTGGAACACCTGGGAGGCTCAGTCAGTTAAACATCGGGCTCTTGATTTTGGCTCAGGTCATGATCTCAAGGTCGTAAGATCAGGCCCCATGTTGGGCTCCATGTTCAGTGGGGAGTTGTCCTTGAGATTCTTTCTCTCCCTCTCCTGCTACCCCTTTCCTGACTCATGCACACAATCTCTCTCTAAAATAAATAAATGAATCTTAAAAAAAATAATTTTTAGGGCTGTTTTTGTATGCAACTGCAACTCTAGTAAAAGAACTTGACCTTCCCTATTTTTTTTTTTATTCTGTGATGATTATGCCTGATATAAGATATTGGAGAGGAGGCTGACTTGGAATAGGAAAATACTGAAAAGAGAGACTGGGGACCGCGATGTGAAGAAGAGTCACTGCAATGAAAAGACAACAGGCAGTGCGGCAGGGAATGAGAAGCACTGATACTGATTGTCAATCCTATAGGGGTTCAAGAGACCATTTTTGTTAATGTTAACATGAATCACAATGATAATAATGACCATTTTTTGAGCACTTGCTATGTCACAGGCACTGTGTAGGCTATTCATTATTTCATGTAATTCTCAAAACAATCCCATGGGGTACTATCATTATTCCTACGGCTTTTGTTGTGCTGGTGGTGGTGAAATATATATCACATAGACTTACCATTTTAAACATTTTTAAGTGGTGTTAAGTACATTGACATTGGTGTGCAACCGTCCATCTCCAGAACTTTTTCATGATCCCAAACTAAAACTTTGTTCCCCCTTCCCTCTCCCTCCTATTATTCCTGTTTTGAAGATGAGGCAGCTAAGGCTTAAAGAAAGAAACAAATATTTCCTGAGGGCATAGAACTGATATGTGTCCTTAATTTTAGAGTCTAGAATTTATGTGTCTTGAAGACTTCAAGTTCAAGTGAATATGGATTTCCAGGCAAAATTGCCAGGGTGTGACTTAAGTTCCTGGATTCATTGAAGTAAGAAGGATTGTGCTAAGAATGCAAGTAAGCCTGAGTTCTGGAATACCAAAGACCCTTTTAGAACAGTTAACATTCTACTCTTAGAATCCTGGCTGAACAGTTTCCTACTCCACAGTCTCTCTTACTCATGGTCAATGCTTTGGGCCTCTATGGGTCTCTCCTCCTTACTGAGGAGTAAGGCCTTTTAAGGACAACCAAGAAGCTTTCTGGAGTTACCTTTCAGGCTAGAATGGCCAGTCGTAAGAATCTAGTAAAGTATATCATTTAATCCCAAACTATGACCTCCCCCAGAAATTAGTAATGTCTTAAATGATACCCTGACCATCTCTTTTGGGGGGCAGGTTTAGCTGAGAAATTTTTTTAAAAACCTGAAAAACAATACTGCTTTTTAAAAAAAAAAATTTATTTCTTTATTTGACAGACAGAGATCACAAGTAGGCAGAGAGACAGGCAGAGAGAGAAGCAGAGAGAGAGGAAGGGAAGCAGGCTCCCAGCCAAGCTGAGAGCCCGATGCGGGGCTCGATCCCAGGACTCTGGGATCATGACCTGAGCCGAAGGCAGAGGCTCTAACCCACTGAGCCACCCAGGCGCCCCCAATACTGCTTTTCTTTGTGATTTTATTTCCTCCTTTTGCTGTTTATGCCTTTCTTTTCCCTGCTACTTCACCTCTTTCTGTAAAGTCAAGCTTACCTACAAACTATACATACATCAGTTGGAGGTGCACTTTAATATGTTGCTTGGATACAGATGTTTGAAACTATAGGAACACAATTTATACCTGATTCTGTTACTAAGGAAACCGGGGCAACTTTGGAATTTTCCTTTGGGAATCATGACCACAAACTGGAAAGAAATCTATTAAGAGTTTTAGAAGATGAAAAATATGTAAGACATGGTTTAATTGTATTTCTACACTGGCAAGTTAATATTTATAAGTTTCTGCAGCCTTTTTCTGCCTGTGGTATAAATATTGTTACATGAATCTTTTTCAGTAAGTTTGATCAGATTATGTGTGGGGGTGGCCAGGGTATTTAAATATAAACACAAATCACACTTGTAAAACATTTCCTAAAACAGACTATAAATAAAAGCATTGGTGCTTTAAGGGACAGCACTTACAGGATTTTAATTCTATAAACATTTCTTTCACAAATCAGAGCATGGGATTTGCAGGAGAAATGCTTTGCTTATGTCAACCCTACTGGAAAATCATCTCCTGGAAAAACGAACAAGAAGTTAATTTGCAGACTCTATTTTGTTTCTCCAGCTACAAGGAAACATTATGCCTGTCTGAGGATTTGCTTCCATCTAAACCCTGACAGGCTTCTTTAATATCATTGAGGCTAACAGTGCAAGAGGCAAGTTTAGTACAGCAAGAAAAACTCTGCCTGCCCAGGATAGCCGATAGAGCCTTTTAACATGTATATGTAATTGTGTGCTCAAACAGAGCTCTTCGTGAAAGCTAGAACGTTCTCTTCCAGACGGTGTCTTCGACAAAGCTCGGTGTTCTTGTTATAGCTCTAGTCATCTTCTAAAAACTGCTGCAACCCAACTGTAGGAAGTACCTTGTCTCTGAACACAGAGCCCAAGCAGTGCTAAAAAGGGAAATGGAACATATGGTAATAAACTCTGTAAAGCTTGGATGCCGGGTTGTAATCAGCAACCAGGGCGAGAAAGGCATTGGCAAACACGAACTCTGCCCTTAGGGCCTCATTAACAAGGCCAACTGTGCCACTGAGGAGGAAAACAGTATCACATATTTGAGAGAGATCACAGCCCCTCAGGGCAAATCCTAGATTTCCCCTTGGCTGAGGGGACCATTAACTGGAAGGAAAGGAAGCTTCCACAGGAAATTGGAAGAAAACCACTGTCCAGTGTGGTCTCTTTGCCGTAAGTTTCTCTATTTATTTGGAAATAATGAGCTTTTGGAAGTTTATTTCTGTCAAATGATGGATATAGAGTACTGAATGTAAAGGATCAGATTTGCTCTTTGGCTACTCCTAGCTCTGACATAATGGAGGTAGGAAGTCATCCTCTGCCTCAGCTTTCCCATAGGTGGAATGAGGAGGTCTTGGGTCTGGCCTCAGTATTCTCTAGGATCCCCCTGTACCACCCTCAGATCCTCCTGCATGCAAGAGACCTTTTACCAGGGATGAGAAGACCAATGGGTGATATTATGGGCACTGTTAAGATCCTGTGTCTGTATTTCCTTTTCAACTTCAAAAGGCTTCTTAATGGATACGTAGTTCTGAGGCACACATATATCTCTGTATACTGTGTACATTGTACCACCTCCTGTTCTCTTCTTTTCTCTTCATCCTCTTCCTCCTCATCTTCTTCTGACTTATTCTTGCTAATGATATATTTTCAAAAGTCTTGGTACTATGTGCTAAAGGTACACATTAAAATAAGAAAAGGTTCCAGGCTGGGTAATATCCCTGGTTCTACCAACTGATTTAGTCACAGTGGCCTCTGGTTACCATTCACCATCATATTTACTAATCTATTTGTATGGAGGGTTTTTTACAAAAAATTGTATTTACCTTACAGTTCATGACTGCGTCTTGCCTCTTTGTCAAATCAAATGAACCTTATTTAGTGGCTTTCCTTTGAAAATAATAATCTTTATTATTCAGCAGTTATCCCTTATTCTGTGCTTTTAGACTCTTTAAATATAGCATCACAATTAATCATTAAAATCAGTGTTTGGTATGAGTATCATTATCTTCATCTTATAGATGAGGAGACAGAGGCTGCCAACTCTAGGTCACAGAGGTAGTGAGTAACAGTCGGGATTCACAGGCAGCTGCTTGACTCCAGGATGTGTGGTCATTTCATTGTATCAGGCCAGCTTTCAGAGTGTAGTCAGTATTTTTAAGATCTTATGAGGGCTTTATTGTGATTTGCTTGGAGTGAGAGGACGAATGAAGCTCCTTCCGGAGCTATGACTGATGCTGTAAATATGCCAAGTAGTGTAGATATTGGTGGCCATAATGTTTAGAGTGAAGTATCAAGTTGAGTATGAGAAAGTGGCTGAGAAGTCAAGAGAGACTTGTATTCTACCTTCATTTCCTTAGGTAACAAAGTATAAGACTTCAAGCAAGTCATAACCAATTTGCCCTCCTATTCCTCCTCTGTAAAATGACCTGAACTTTTTATAGACTGATTCTATGACTGCTTTAAAGAAGAAATAAAAACCTCCTGTTAATCTGTGGTGTGGAGAAGTTAACTAAGATCTGTATAACATTTTATATTTCTTTTCTTTTTTTTAAGATTTTATTTATTTATTTGACAGAGATCACCAATAGGCAGAGAGGCAGGCAGAAAGAGAGAGAGAGAGAGGAGGAAGCAGGCTCCCTGCAGAGCAGAGAGCCCGATGTGGGACTCGATCCCAGGACCCTGGGATCATGACCTGAGCCGAAGGCAGAGGCCTCAACCCACTGAGCCACCCAGGCGCCCACATTTTCTATTTCTTAAAGTCACTTAAAGCTTCATTGCATCTTTTAACAACCCAGATGTGTTCTAGAAGACATGTGTATCCACACTGAATGGCTTTGCTTTGTTTATAACATGGATCTAGAGGTTGAATTAAGAGAAAAGGAAGAGAGGTCATGGTTGAAAATACCTCTAGACCGCCATTTTGGACCTCAAGGTCATGATGCTTTTCTAAGTGTCTTAGGTCATCAATCTAGAGGAAAACAGTGAAAGGATAGGGGGAAATCTGGGCTACATGCTTAATTTCAACTCTGTCTCACATACTCACACAAATACCCTTCTAGCCATTTCCTGTCCCATTTCCTGGTAGAATGAAGCAGATAATCACCAGTACTATTGATGTCTTGGAGAACAGTTGCTTTTGTTGGAGAGCATGTGTTGGTAGATAGATCTTTTTTTCGTTGAGAGATCTGCTCCAGGAAAATCTGGAGAGAACACTCTACACTGTCCTAAACTAGGACAGGTCCCACATGGTACCTGTTGTGGGTGCTTTGTGGCTCCTTCCTTCCCAGAACCCATGGTACTTCTCTTCCTTATAAGGGATAAAGATGAGCCTCTTGTCACCACCTATTGAAGAATGACACATCCTTCCTTCTCCATGAATATTTGGGGTAGTCTGCTTCTGTCTTTGGTCTAGATCAACTCTCTTATCTATGGGATCTTATTCTAATAACAAAGCAGAATCTTTTATGTTAGGTCTGTAAATATGGTCTCTCACCCTTCGGGAATTCTTTCACTAAATAGTTTTAAAAAATTGTGAAACTTTAAAATAAATGTCTACATATTGAATAAATGAATAAACTTTTGCATTATGAGAAAACACTAATTCCTCCAGCTTTCCTCTGGATATTTTTCCAAACAAACCATTTAACTTTTTGTTCAGTTTTCTGCTCACACTACATAGACCAATTTTGCAGTAGCACCTGCTCAGGTAAGATGTGGAGCGGGGGAGGTTTATTTTCACTTGTACATACTTACATGGTCAACTACCCACTGGAAATCACCATACAGTTCAGATGTATCTAAAACAAACATCTGAAACTTAGTATGTTCTTTGAGCTCTTGATTTCCCTCCTGCACCAGCTCTTTTCATATTCCACATATCCAGGTTATTAATGACTGTCTTCTTTTAGTTACTATATCCAAACATCTTGTGTCATCCTTGACTCCACTCTTTCTTTCATACTCTGTGACCAGTCTGTCAGCATATTTTGTTAGCTCTACCTTCAAAAAATATCCAGAAACTAATTACTTCTAACAGTCTCCACTGTCAGTGCATCATCATCTCTTACCAGAATTACTTCACTAGTCTTTTAAGCTGGATCCCAGCTTCTACCCTCCTCCTCTGTAGTCTATTCCTGACAGTGGCCAGAAAGGTCCTGTTAAGACATAAGTCAGATCATGTTATCTTCTGATCAAAATCTTCCAGGGAATTCCCATATCACTTGGAATAAAAGCCAAAGTCTGTATATCACATCTGCCTCCTTTATTACGTCTCAGAACTCACCTCCCACCACATCACCTCTTGTTCATTCTGCTCCAGCCATGCTGGCCTCCTTGCTGTACTTTGAACATGTCTGGTATCCTCCCCAGAGCCTTTGCATATGCGTATAGGCATCCACAGTCTGGTTCCCTCAACTTCAGGACTTTATGCAAATATTTCCTTTCATTGAGACTTATTTTGGCTCTTCTATTTAATACTGCATTTGACCCCTAATCTCCATCTACACATATGTGATATTGAGTGCTCCTGCTTCATTTTCTCATAGCATGTTTCGGGTTGAATTGTGTTCCCAAACATGTTTATTGAATGTCCTAACCCCTCATACATATGAATGTGACCTTATTTGGAAATAGTATGTTTGTCCATTTAATCAAGTTAAGATGAGGTCATTAGGGTAGACTGTAACTCAATATGACTTGTATCTTTATGAGAAGAGGAAAACATCATAGGAAGACAGAGACACACAGGGAGATTGCTAAGTGATGATAGAGACAGAGCTTAGAGCAATGCAGCTGCAAGCCAGGGAAAGACAAGTAATGACATTCACCACCAGAAGCTAGAGTGAGTCAGGGAAGGATTCTACTGAGAATTCTAGAGGGAGCATGGACCTGCCAACACCTTGATTTCAGATTTTTAGCCTCCAGATTATGAGAGAATGAATTTCTGTTGTTTTAAGCCAGCTAGCTGTAGTACATTATCATGGCAGCCCTGGTAAACTAATACAGTATGTATCATACCATCTGATACACTACATATTTTGCATGTTTGTTGTGTTTATCATCTGTCTCCCCAACACAGTAATGTAAACTTGAGGGAGGACATCCCAGTTCTTGTTTTCTGTTCTATACTGCTCTGGTCTCTTCTGGGTTCCACACAATTTGACTTCTGCCTAGGATTAATTGGTCCTAATGCTTCTGAATGAAACTGCAGAGGAATTTTATGGAGATAAGAACTGCACTCAAAGCAAGAAGTGGAAATTCTATCTTAAAAGGATAGTGGGAGAGTAATTTGGAATTGGAAAAAAAAAAATGGAGACTGTAGAGTATCATGTTACAATATAGGAAGTCATCCATTTGAACTTCCAGTTAATGCTGACCATGTGCCCAGACCATATAGTGAAAGGGATTAGGTCAGTGCCTGTGCATTAGAGGAAGAAAGTGCTGATGGATTGGTTGGACACAGAAGGACACATACCACAGAGAATTCCTGACAATTATGTAGATATCTTGTCAAAAATTTATTTGTTTTTAGTTTTTCCTCAGTGTTGGTTTTAATAGATTTAATTTTTTTCATAGCAATGAAAGTGTCTAAATAACACTTTGCCCCAAAGGAAAATGTATTACCTTGTAACACAATATTATATGTATTATTGAATTCTGAAGATAAACTTGTTAGAAAAGCAATGCATGATATACAAAGCATTCTCTAGAATGCTTTAGAGCATTTCAAATAACACCAAAGAGAAATGTTGTCCATCACCCAGAAGATGCCCTATACCTCATTTCTGGTTTGTAAACACAAATAGAAAATTATAAAGAGGTGGAAAAAGTAAAAACTTGAAAAAGAAAGTGAGGACCTTAGGGTAATATAGTGCAAAGTTTGGGAGAACAGACTATGGAGTTAGAGCTGGGTTTGAGTTCTGGTTGAAGACTCAGTAGCTGTGGATAGTCACTAATAACAGCTTAAAGAGTTGTCGTAAGTTAAAGTGGGTTATAAATTAAATACACATGGAAAATACTTAGCTCAGTCCTCAGAAAGGGGTAGCCATTACTGTTATGTCTCCCAATGGAGCTGTTCTCTGTAGGTAAGGTTTATTTTAACCTCTTGTAAAAGAACATCAAAAGGAGAGATTTGGCTGAAAGACTGCTGTCGAGCTGCTCAAGATCTCCTTTCAGGCAATGATGTAAATGTGCTTGTTGACAGTAACTATTATTGGGGGAAAGGAATCATGGACAGCCTTCCTGATTAACTACTGTATTGCTTCCCATCATTATCCTTTTCATCTTACTTGATACAAATATGTAATCTAATGATCCTTTCACTTAAATGGCTCCTTTGATGATGGGATTTTCTAAGTGCTTTCTTTAATTAGGCAAGTCAACCCATTTTTCTAGAGCTTGCTGAGATACTTGAAGAACTTTGGGGAATAGGAAATTCCCCCTGATTTTCTAGAGGAGACAGAGAGACAGCCTGACTAATTTCAAAGTAAATCATGTAGAGGAGGAGAAAGGTTATTCTAGGACTTAACCTTATAACTGTTTCCTTATTAGTGTTTATTTGTAAGTTCCCTTGAAAATCTTTTACCATGTGCATGAATTGACCAGAGTCTGTCACATGACAGTTAGAACTTCCCGGAAAATATGCCTCCCTATTTTAATTATCTTCCTCTTCAAGGTCTGGTATCATGGATTCTGATTTCTCAGCATTACTTTCACCTCTCTAATTTCATCCCATGGCAAATAATTATCCAGCTGAGCGTTCAATTTTACCTTTAACTGGGGGACAGCAGCTATTAGATAACTGTGAATTTAAAACTACTCAGCTAAAGGAAAACACCAATGTGCAGATAATCCAGGAACTTCATTGGACCTGAGCTTTGATCCACAATCTGAGCAGGGAACTTGGCTGTCAACAAATGAAGCATGCTTTAATGAAGAAGTTTTGTTACATCATTACAGGAAGTAAAGACAGTGTGGTTCCAGAAATCAAAGGCTAAATGCTTAAAAGAAGCTCTCCGGCCATAAGACCCCCATCAGAATCTGATCTCTGCCATTCTGGAAGATGATAAGAAAGAAATGGTGCTATGTTTCTTGGTTTGCTCAGTGGTTAAGAAAATAACCAGGTTTTTTGAAATTGCAGTAAAAGTGCCTTCTTCAGAATTATTTTGGAAAAGGAGTGTGAGATTATTGCTGTGCCCTCTCCAGGGAATCCACACCCTAAGATTGCATGGCAAATTCCTCACTTTGCTTAGGTCTCTCTACTCAAATGCTTCCTCCTTGATCTGTCTTTGTGGGACACATCACAACATTTTCTTTCCTTTATTTTTTTTAAAGATTTTATTTATTTACTTGACAGAGATCACAAGAAGGCAGAGAGGCAGGCAGAGAGAGGGGAAGGGAAACAGGCTCCCTGCTGAGCAGAGAGCCTGGTGTAGGGATTGATCCCAGGACCCTGAGATTATGACCTGAGCAGTAGGCAGAGGCTGAGCCACGCAGGCGACCCCATCACAACCTTTTCATTGCATTTTATATTTGTATGGTTATTTATTGTCTTGTCACCTCTACTGGAACATGGATTCTATGATAGCACAGACTTGAGATGGTCACCACTCCATTGCTAGTCAATAATTGTTGAATGGAAATTGAAAGACTTGAAGGAGGTGCTGGAGAGATGGAGTTAGATGCATGGTGTATGGTAATGAAGTGGACATAATGAACTGGTCTGGCGGCTACCAGGCCTAGTCTGAAAAAGTTTTTATGAAAACCTGACTTTTCTTGTAAGAGCCTCATTTCTGTCACTGTGGTAATGAGAAGCAGAAGAATTATAATCTGCAAATAATCCTAAAACACTCTTCAATTTTAGCCACTAGTTCAACCTCTCTGTCAGACTGACCTATCCCCTATTTTCTGCATCCCTTTTCCTCATCCTAGGCAGAAGAGAGGAGTTGAGCTGGGAGGAACATCAGAGGGTAAGGGAAGGGTGGGTACTGGAAGTGTTGGGGTTGGTAGGGATTTGGCGAGAATGGTAGGTGTTTGAGGCTTTCTCTCTCAGGTGGCTAGTGACAAGAGCCTATTGCATTGGCAACTAGATTACTCTCCCATTTCTCCAAGGCTCCTACTTTCTTCCCTCAATGCTAAGCCTTATTTAAACCCTTTTACTTTGCTTTCCTTCCTTATTAGTATCTTTCTTTCCATCCTGCCTTCATGACTAGGCAGCAAAGACTCAAGCTCCTTCTTGGAGAAGTCAAGATATAACCTTTGGAACTAAAGGACAGGGATACCAAAATAGTATCTGTTCTTTTCATTATTGGCTGAGCTGCCCAGACTCTGTGGAAGAGGTTGGGTATAAATCATTCTTTTTTTTCTAGTTTGACTTTTGTCCAGGGTGTTTTAAGGATGGAATAAGTCTTAAATGCATTTTGAACAAATCTACTTATGCTCTTCTCTGTGTGTCTGCTTTGAATAAATTTATTGTCTACTGTTAGCTTTAGTGAAAAGTATCAGATGATGATGGTGATGGTGAGAGCTACCATTTTTGAACATGAATGTTCTAGGCCATGTACTAAGTGCTATATTTGCATTATTTATTTAATAGTCTCAACAATGAACGTAGGTATTAGTATTAGCTCCATTTTACCAATAAGGAACTTGCTCAAAGCCAAGAGCTAATAAAAATAAAAGTCTGGGGCACCTGGGTGGCTCAGTTAGTTAAGTGTCTGCCTTCGGCTCAGGTCATTATCTCAGGGTCCTGGGATAGGACCTCATCAGGTTCTCTGCTCAGCAAGGAGTCTGCCTCTTTCTCTTACTCTCCCTCTGTACTCTCTCTCTTTCAAATATATAAATAAAATCTTAAAAAAAAAAGCAATCTGTGGTTCAACATATGCAATACACCACAGTAATTGAATGAAGTATAAAAAATACATTATTTCAGCTGATGCAGAAAAAAACATTTGAAAAATTCAATACTCTTTCACATACAGAAACACTCAGCAAACTAGGAATGGAAGGAAACAACTTGAAGATGTTGACAAGGATGTGGAGAAACTGGAACCCTTATAAATCATTGGTGGGGATATAAAAGGGTGTAGCTTCTATGGAAAACATATCAGTTCCTCAAAAAATTATAAACAGAATTAACCTATGATCCAGCAATCACAATTCTGGGTATATATTGAAAATAATAGAAAACAGTGTCCTGAAAAGATGTTTGCATACCCATGTTTATAGTGGCACTATTCACAATAGACAAAAGGTAAGAAGAAGTGCAAATGTCCATCAATGGGCGATAAACAAAATCTGATATATATGTACAGTGTAATATTATTCAGCCTCCAAAAGGAAGGAAGATCTGACACACAGCATAATATGGATGAACCTTAAGGACATTATGCTTAGGTAAAATAAGCTAGTCACAAAAGGACAGATATTGTAGGAGTCCACGTATATGAGGTACCCATATTAGTCAAATGCAAAAAGATGAAGTAAAGTGGTTGACAGGGGCTGGGGGAAGGAATGGGTGTTAGTATTTAATGGGCACATAGTTTCAGTTTAGAAAGATGAAAAGTGTTCCGGAGATAAGTTGGTCATGATTGTTGCGTAACAATGTGAATGCACTTACTGCTCCAGAAATGCGTACTTAAAATGTAGTTTTAAGTTATTTAAATTTTACCAAAATTTTTTAAAAAGTGAAGTTAGGACTTACACCTAAACTTGTTTTAAAAATGCCTTGAGAATCCAGTATGTCCAGAGCACTTGGGAGAATTATGAAGGAGGAACTCTGCTGTAGAGCCTATCGCGTGTGAGTGGCAGCCTTCTGTGTTTTCATCCAAGATGCCTGACCAATGTGATACAGAAGCCAATATGGTTAAGACTTCCATTTCACAGTTAGAATGCCTGATTTTAGGTCCTACAGTTCGTGCATGAGATTGTGCCCTCTGTTAATCTGGTGCCATCCTTCTCATGCCCTGACATGAGTGGTAATTTCAGAAACTTGCTCAGAAAGGCCAAGTTCTTCTGAGACAAGTATTAGTTGTATTGCTTATCTGGACATCATTCAGGTGTGGTCTGTACCACAACTTTATGAATGAGATTTTGAGGCAACAGCTCTTCTCTAACACTTCATGCCCTTACACTTAGAAAATACCTTATTGACCAATTTAGTAGACAATGGGGTGGGTGTAAATTTGGTACAGTCTAACCTTTCAAAGTCTAGACTTAGAAATATGTGTTAATCTCAGGGGTATTATGAAAGCATTTTTTTTCAATCTGCTTAACAGAAATTCAATATGTAACACCAGCTTCAACGTCTGATTTTATGACTTCGAGCCACAAACATGGAAAAAGTGTATCCAGGAGAACATTAGGAAAATTACAATATATTCAGTGCTTCTAATTATGGCCTTCTATAGTATTTGTTGGCTTCGTGACATTAAGAAAGTTATATAATCTTCCAGGCCTCAGTTTCTTAATTTTACGGAGAGTTTTATAATAGTATCTACTGCCCAGGGTGGTGGAAATGATTAAATGAGATGATCCCAAATGGCCTTTCTATTGCTACCCTCATTCTCTTAAAGCTGTTTCAACACAGCGGTTGTAGTTACAGGCACACTTTCAAGTCGCAGCATGTCACATCTTGGCTTAGTACTGGAATGGCTTGCCATTTTGCTCAGAGTGAAAGCCAAAGTCTGCAAGTAGCCTGTAGGGCCATATGTAAACCTTTAAAATTTGTGTGGCCTGCAAGGCCATATGTGCTCCTTAAAATTGTGGCCCTTCTAATTTCTCTGCTATCCACTTTTACTATTTCCCCCTTTTTCTCTGTTAGTAATAGTGGCCATCAGCATACCAAGGATATTTCTGCCTGGAGATCTTTTGGGGACCTATCTTTCACTATGGGACATTCTTTTTTTTTTTTTTTAAGATTTTATTTATTTATTGGACAGACAGAGATCACAAGTAGGCAGAGAGGCAGGCAGAGAGAGAGGGGGAAGCAGGCTCCCCGCGGAGCAGAGATCCTGGTGTGGGGCTCTATCCCAGGACCCTGGGATCATGACCTGAGCCGAAGACAGAGGCTTTAACACACTGAGCCACCCAGGCACCCCTGGGACATTCTTTATCCATATATACATAGAGCTCATTCTTTACCTGCTTTAAAACTTTATTTCAGTGAGGCCTAGACTAACCACTCTAGTCAAAATATAATTAATACTGCTTCCCGAGCATTATCTGTCCCCCTTAGCTTATTATTATCTTTTGTTGGCACTTATTATCTTCTAATATACTAAACAATAAACTTAGAGATCATGTATTTGTCTGTAGCCACTACTAGAATTTAAGAGCATGAGGACAGAGATGTTGATCTGTTTTTTTCACTATCATATCTCCAGTGCCTAGAACAGTGCCTGGAACATGGTAGGCATTTAATAGATTTGAATGAATGAGTAATTCCATATAAAGCACTTAGCATAGATACTGGTATATAGTAAATGCTTAATATACAGTAGCTATTTTAAGGACTGTAGGCTGGTTCAAATTTAAGACTAGAAGTGGTGCTTCATACTTCTGCTGTAATGAACATGAGGAAAGCAAATTTATCAAACACAGATCTAGGAAAAGTCCTGTGATGCCAAGGTCCTGAGCATAATTTGTCCTATTCCCTAATTGTAGAAAGTAGGACATTAGGGAATGTTTTTAAATGTTGTGTAATTTAAAATAAGCAGGAACCTCAATAAAGTATATTATTACTACCTGGCAATCAAATTCTTGGAAAGAAACTTAGATATTTTTACATTAATCTCTTAAAGAACAACTTTTGGTTAACTACATGACTTTGGGTAAGTCATTAATGTCACTGAACCTCAGTGTCTTGTCTGTTAGTATCAAGTAACTGGAAATTGATGCCCTGCCAGACTGGGATACAGTCCTGGGTGTGTTCCCTCTAGGACCATAAGTTGTACCATCTAGTATTCTCATGGGGTAAGAAGGTTGAAGTTCTTCATTCATACCCACTCACTACACAACTAAGACTTAAGTAAATAAATGAATATTAAACAACTGGTAAGATGTGCCTACCAAGCCATCCTTTTTTTTGAGTTCAACTAAGCCTAAGGAATTGGCTGTCTGTAAACTTGTTGCTATGGTTTTGTGCCTTGCCTTTTGTAAGTTCTTTCTCTCCACTTTTTTCCTCCCTTGGGTCCTTCTCTTAAGGTGTTAACCCCTCCTCTGTGTGGCTGCTCCGCTCTTTGGGGACTTTGATGTCTAATCCCTAGATGAGGAAGTCTGCATCTTTATCTAGCACTAAAGATTTTCCCTACCCACAATAAAATAATAAGAACATTATGAATAATTTTATGCAAAGAATATATGTGACAACTTACATGAAATAGAAAAATTCTTTAAAAGCACAATTTGTCAAAACTGACACAAAGGAGAATATTGGAATAAGTTTATATTTGCCAAAGAAATTGAAATCATAATTAAAATCCTTCCCATGGGAAAATTCCAGGCCTAAATGGCCTCACTGGTTCAATCCTCCAAAACTTCAGGAGATAATACTGTGTTTACACAGATTCTTTCAGAAAATAAAGAGAACTCTCATGGTTCATTTTGTGAGGTCAGTACAACCTTGAAACTGAAACATGGTAAGGACATTATAGGAAAAAAATGACATCCCTTTATCTATTATGAACACAGACTCAAAATTCTAGAACACAATATTAGCAGAGTGCAACAGCATAGAAATCATATAATACTCCCTGACCAACTAAAATTTATTTAAGGAATACAATAATAACTTAATATTTAAAACCCAATTAATCCATGTAATTTTGAAAGTAACTTTAAAACATAGAAAATCATATTATCATCTCAATAGATACAAAAAAGACGTGTGACAAAATTTAACTCCATTCATGACTAACATAAGATGATGGCAAGAAAATTAAGAATAGAAGAGAACTTTCTTAATGTGATAAAAGACATCTGCAAAACTCTACAGCTGACACTATATTTAATGGCATAATATTGAACTCTTTTCCCTTAAATTTGGGAATGTCCAATGTTACCATGTCTACTTAACATACTTTTGAAGGTTCCAGTCAGAAGAAAAAAGAATAAAAATTATGTAAATATCAAAAGGAATAAAATTGCCTCTATTTACAAATGACATACTTATATAAGAAATGTAAAAGAAATTATAAGCTATTAGAATTAAATTATTTAGCAAATCTGCTGGTTGAGAAAATCCTTATAGAAAAAGTACTCTATTTTTACATATCAGCCAAAAGTACAACAATAAAATTAGAAAAGTAATACTATTTAAAATGGCACTTAAAAGTTGTGTACCTGTGGATTAAACTTAACAAAAGATTTATAATATGTCTATAATTAAAATTACAAAATGTTGCTAAAAGAAATTAAGGAATACTTACATGGGGAGATATATCAAGTTTGTGGATTGGAAGACTCAATATTTTTAAGATGTTATTTTCCCCAAATTGATCTATATATTCAATCTGACCCCAATCAAAATACCTAGCAGGATTAACAAGCTGATTCCAAAATTTATATGGAAATGAAAGGACTTAAAAAAGCTTAGATAATATTGAGAAGAACAAAGTTGGAGGACTTAGACTACCAGATTTCCAGACTTCGTGTAAAGCTCTAGTAATTAAGACAGTGTGCTATTATGCAAGGAGAGACAAATAGACCAAATGGACAGAAATATTATGAGTCCAGAAATAGACTCACACATACAGAGTCTCTTGATTTATCATAAAGGTGCCATTGCAGTTCAGTGGGAGAAAGTAGGCTTTGCATTAATCTGTGCTGTAACATTAAATATTCATATGAAAACAATGAACCTGGCCCCCTATATTACAGCATACAGTAACATTAATTTGAGGTGGAATATAGATCTCTATGTGCAAGATAGAAAAATAAGCTTCAAGAAGAAAACAGAAGATACAGCTATGACCTTAGGTTAGACATGAATTTCTTAAACAAGATACATAAAGCATTACCAATCATAAAGCAAAACCCTGATGAACTGGACTTCAATAAAATTATGACTATCAATTCATCAAAAGATATTAATCATTATAATGATGAAAAGACAGGCCATAGATAGACTGGGAGAAAATATTTGTAATTTATGTCTGGCAAAGGCTTGATACCCTGAATATATGAAAAGTACATGCAAATTAATATGATGTCAACAAACCATACAAATTTTTCAGAAATTTCAGACATTTCATCAATAGGATATCCAAATAATGAATAAGCATATAAAAATCTAATATTATTATTCATCAAGCAAATAAAAAACAGAATCCGACATAAATACAGGGAACAAGGTGATGGTGTGGGGGTAGGGGTGGGAGTTGGGGCAAAATTGGTGAAGGGGAGTGGGAGATCTAGGCTTCCAGTTATGGAATAAATAAGTCATGGAAATAAAAAGTTCAATATAGGGAATATAGTCAATGGTGATTTTAATAGTGTTGTATGGTAACAGATGGCAGCTACACTGTGGTGAGCAGAGCATAATGTAGAGACTTATCTAATCACTGTCATATACCTGAAACTAACGTAACATCATGTGTCAACTACGCTCAAAAAAAGCTAAGAAAATGTAAAAACTTTATACCACTAAAATGGCAAAAAGTTAAAGGATTTACAGTATAAAGGCCTATTCTCATACATCGCTGCTGGGAGTGTAACTGGTACACTTACTTTGGAAAACTGACAATATCTACTAAAACTGCATCATGTAATTCAGGAACTTTACTCTCAGTTATATAAACAATAGAAATGTATACATATATTCACCAAAACCTCCAGCAAGAATGTCAATAGAATTATTATTCATAATAGCTAAAATGCAGAAACAACAAAATGTCTATCAACAGGAGAATGGGTAAAAAAAACCATGATACATTCATACAATGGAATGCCACAGGCAATGAAAAAAATCAACTACTGATCAACAACATGGATGAATATCAAAATAATTATGCCCTAAGAAACCAAATCAAAAAAAGAGTGCATAGTTTTGATTTTGTTTATGTGAAGTTCAAACAGGTAAACCCAGTGTATTTGTGACAGAAGTCAGAATAGTGTTTATCCCAAGGGACTGTAATTATTGGGAGGAGGCATAAAAGGATTTCCTTGGGTGCTGGTAATATTCTCTGGCTTGATTTAGTGGTGGTTACACAGGAATATACATATATGAAGATTTCAGCTTTCTGGTCAAGATTTGTGTACTCTATGCACTTTGCTGGACGTGCATTATACGTAAAAAGCAAAATTTAAAATTAGATTTTAGTAAAGGTAAAAAGCATTAGCTAAAAGAACATAATTAAACAAGAAAGAATATCCAATGCAAAAAAATAGTCCCTTCAACAAATGGTGTTGGGAATACTGGACAGCTACATGCAAAATAATTAAACTGAACTACTTTGTTACACCATATGCAAAAACAAATTGAAAATATATTAAATAACTAAATGTAAGACATGAAACCATAAATATCCTAGAGAACATATGCAGTAACCTCTGGCATTGGCTATAGCAACTTCTTTCTAGGTATGTCTCCTGAGGCAAGGGAAACAAATGCAAAAACAAATCATTGGGGCTTCATCAAAATAAAAAGCTACACAGCAAAGGAAACAATCAATAGAACTAATAGGCAACCCAAGGAATGAGAGGAGAGATTTGTAAATGACATATCTGATAAAGGGTTAGTATCCAAAATATATAAAGAACTTATAAAACTTAACACCCAAAAACCAAATAATCCAATTTAGAAATGGGCAGAAGATATGAATAGACATTTCTCCAAGGAAAACATCCAGGGAAGACACATGAAAAGATACTCAACATCACTCCATCCTAGGGAAATACAAACCAAAACTGCAATGTGATATCACCTCACACCTGTCATAATGGCTAAAATCAACAGCACAAGAAACAACAGGTGTTAGTGAGGATGTGGAGAAAGGGAAACTTCTTGTACTATTGGTGGGAATGCAAACTGAGGCAGCCACTCTGGAAAACAGTTGGAGGTTTTTCAAAAAATTGAAAATAGAACTACCCTACAATCCAGCAATTGCACTACTGGGTATTTGTACATAGAATACAAAAATACTAATTTGAAGGGGAAACATGCCTCCTGAGGTTTGTAGCAGCTTTATCTACCATAGCCAAATCATTGAAACAATATCTCTTTACTGATGAACATATAAGTAAGATATACACATATATGCAATGGAATATTAGTCATATAGACATATACACAATGGAATATTAGTCATAGAAAAGAATAAAATCTTGCCACAAGTGGATGGAGTTAGGGAGTATAATGCCAAGTGGAGGAAGTCAATCGGAGAAAGACAAATAGCACATGATTTCACTCATTTGTGAAATTTAAGAAACAAAACAAAGGGAAAAAAGAGAGAGCAAAGGCAAGCCAAGAAACACACTCTTGACTATAGAGAACAAACTGATCATTATCAGAGGGGAGGTAGGTGGGGGGATGGGTGAAATAGGTGATGGGGATTAAGGCATGCACCTGATGTGATGAGCACTGGGTGATGTACAGAAGTGTTGAATCAGTATATTGTACACCTGACAGTAATATTACACTGTATGTTAACTAACTGGAATTTAAATTAAAACTTAAAAAATTAAGATAAAATAATAAAAGTTAAATCAACATGTGGAAGAACACAAATCCCAAATTCTCACACCTCTGAATGGGCAGACCACTAGGTTACAGTTTCCTGGAGTGAACAGCAGGCAGTGTACACTGAGGTTTGGGCAGGATTTAGGTTCAGTAGAGGTCACCTAACCCCCTGAGCAGTAGACTTTAGAGCTAACAGCCCTTGAGCTCCTGTGGATGACTCAGCTGATACAAACAGGCATGAGTACCTCAAAGAGAGCAGAGAACTGAGCAGCCTCAGGCACCCAGCTGTACTCTGAAGCCTAGTAGCCTCTAGCAACCAGAAGGGGACTTTTGGTACTTAGACTTTCCTTATCTCACCAGCAGATCCTGGAGGGTGCCTCTGGCATAGACTGACACTGGACCTTTGCATTTTGTTAATTTTCCACAAAAAAGGAATCCCATTCTATGCATACCTTTTTGAGGATAGGTTTTTAGGCATTGTCAATAAGACTACCACTAAGTAATCCATTTTAGGACATTGGAAAACCATTTTTAATCCATTCTGATAGACAAATTTGTTCAAGAACTGCAAGTATTCTAAATTTGGTTTTTGGATTTTGTATCACATCCTCAAACTTTACTGTGGATGGAAGTAACAGCCAAAAAGCTCTGTCTAAATCATTGCTTTCTGTTGCTCTAAGCTTACTCAGTGTTGACTGCTGTCTTAGGTGCCAAGCTGAACCAAGAGCATCGTAAGCTTCTATCTAGTCTTTGATGTCATAAACTATAATGACTAAAACAATAGCCCTATTTGACAATGACCATCTCAGATTCTTATCCATCTCAACCTGTAAAGGGAGACATGTTAGGATTTATAGTAACATATTGGCCAGTTGAAACCTTATAAATTGCTTTCACAATCAAGTGAACAAACGATTTTCAGGGACAAGTCACTTGCAAAGAACTACACAACATTTGTTTAGTATACATTCATCCTTGCTAATATTATCTTACGTGTATATGAGACTTCACAATTTCAGCATGCTTCTATATACATTGTCTCATTTGATTTTCATAAATTTCCATAAAATAAGTACCATATCCCTTGGAAGTCCATTCAAGGTGACCCACTAAGTGGAAATGTTGGGACTGGAACTCATATGACTTAGTCATTACACTCCATTTCTATGGTGGCGGGGCTGGACTTTCAAGTGAAATCTTTTGCTTTTGAGCCTTCAAATTAGAAAGTTTGAACTAGCAAGCAGCCCTTCCCCCATCTATCTCATACTGGCACAAAACCTTGCAATTCTTGACATTTATACAGGAGGTGTTCATCACACCATTCCATGAGGTAGGGCATACCAGGATCATGAACCTCATGGAGATCTTGTTATATTGCCCCCAAATTAATAGACACTCATGATAAAAGTCACAGGTTTGTAAAAAATCATAAACAAAGCTCTACATTTTTTCTAGGTTTAGAGAGTACCAGATAAACTTTTACTGAATCATTAGAGAGAGAAAACAAATGCATAATTGCCATCTCAAACACGTAAGTGATATTATTTTATAAGTAAAGTGTAAAACACAGGATTTTACTCTAAGGAGGAAATAAAGTTTAAAAATTAAGTTAAACATCTGAAGTGATTATTAATAGGTATAATTCATGCACTATCATAATTGCCTATACTCTGGATATATTATTTTTCTCTATTGTTTTATTAAAGTATAATTTACTTTCAGCAAAATTCCTCCTTTTTAGTTGTTTAGTTCCAGAAGTTTTGGCTGACACATAACCACCACCCAAGTCAAGATACAGAACAGTTTTGTCAACTTTCCAAAGTTTTATGTCATTATGTTTTATGACTTTTTACAATTACCTACAATGTATTGAAAGACCAAGACATCCAGAAACATAGAAGTAAGATATGTATGTATAAGCCAAAAATGTGTATATTTAGGCATTATTTGTCCTTTTTTTATAGATTGGGAAACTGGGACCCAGAAAAGCCAATAATTTCTCTAAGTGGTGACACTAGGGTTGAAACCATGTCTGTCAGACTCCCCAACTCTTATCATAATTCCAGTGTGTACTCTGTTGAGATAAGGAAAGTTAAGGAATACCCAACTGAAGTAGAAAAACCTAAGAAGACCCTCTGTCAGGAAAATGGGGACTGCTGAGGTGGTCTTTAGCTCCCTGGTTATATATTTATTTAAAAAAATCTTTTTAAATCTTTTATTGACATATAATGTATTATTAGCCCCAGGGGTACAGGTTATATTTTTTAATAATTTTTAAATTTTTTATTAACATATTATGTATTATTAGCCCCAGGGGCACAGGTTATTTATTTATTTTTTATAATTTTTTATTTTTTTATTAACATTAAATGTATTATTAGCCTCCCTGGTTATAAAGAAATAGGTTGTTCTTCCTTTTCTTTGATAACACAAACCCACCTTCATCAATCATTTTCAACTTAGCCTAATGTTAGACTTTTCTCCCTATATGAATTCTGCTCTGTTTTACAATAGAAATTTGCAAGAGAACGTAATTTACAGACTGTGCTGTACTTGAACAAATGGTTAATTCCATAATTCTATGATTCTAGCTACAACTTGAACATTAAATGTGCGAGATGCCTAAGTTTATCAATGGGCAAGCTATCCTGGACTGAAATCCCACAGAAGAAGAGATGATTAATCAGACAAGTAAAAATTTGCAGTTTATAACATTATCCAACTGCGTATAGAGCAAGAATCATTATATTTTAACATGCTGGGAATAGTCGTCTTGATTGTTAGTCAATAAAAATTTTCATTTAAAGGATTGCTGCTGTGGGATCTGCTATTGTTTCTTGAAACTGCAGACACACGCTGAGAATTCACAGAAAAGCATACTGCACAATACTTGATAAAATGTTATAAAGTACTAAAGAGGCACAATCCCTTGTCCATTAAAAATGCAGTAAATTTTTCTGAAAATTAGATTTTATACTGTGTGTTATTTTTTTTTCCTTTTGGAACCATAGATTACTTTAATATTTCCATTAGAGCTTAGATAGAATGATATGATAAATATAATGAAATGAAAGATTATAGTTGTCCACTGGATATCAGAAGAAAAAGATTGGGAGAATTATAATAAAAGTAAAACTCAAAGGAATTCAAACTCATTCCATCTGCAATTAAAGCACACATTTAAGTCATAAGGTTAGGCAGCCTTGGAAGAGGAGCTGTGCTAATTTATAGGTATTTAATTAACTCCACAGGGTAGAGTCCCTGTTGTTACTTTGTGAGTATAATATTTATATTGATAATTATAAAACTAATTTAAAATACTAAAAAAGACCTGACTGAATACAGTAAAACTCTTTCTCTCTCAAATTCCAAATAGTCCATCCCAGATTGTGAAAATTGACCCAATATTTAGCAAGATCTTTATTCAAAACTTCAATGGTAGTGGGACAATAATGAAGGGGGAGTAATGTATCAAGATTTCCTTCTTTTTGTTCTTTGGATGGAGGAATAGAAAGTGTATTCTGTGTGGACCTAAATGTGAGACCTGAAACCATAAATATCCTAGTAGGGAGCATAGGCAGTAATTTTTCTGACATGAGATGATATGATAGCAACATTTTTCTGCATGTCTCCTAAGGCAAGGGAAACAAAAGCAAAAATAAAGTATTGGGACTACATAAAAATAAAAAGCTTCTGCTTAGCAAAGGAAACAATCAGCAAAAGTAACAGCCTAAGGAATGGGAGAAGAGATTTGCAGTTGACATATCTGATAAAGGGTTAGTATCCAAAATATACAAAGAACTTATAAAACTCAACACCCAAAAACCAAATAATCCAATTTGAAAATGGGCAGAAGACATCAATAGACAATTCTCCAAGGAAGGCATCCAGATGGCCAACAGAAACATGAAAAGATGCTCAACATCACTCCATCATAGGAAAATACAAACTAAAACCACAATATGATATCACCTCACACCTGACAGAATGGTTAAAATCAACAGCACAAGAAACAATGGTGTTGTCGAGGATGTGGAAAAAAGGGAACAACACCCTTGCAGTGTTGGTGGTAATGAAAACTGGTGCAGCTATTCTGGAAAACAGTATGAAGGTTCTTCAAAAAATTAAAAATGGAATTACCGTGTGATCCAGTTATTCTACTTTGGATATGCAAAGTATACAAAACCACCATTTGGAGGGATACATGTGCTCCTCGTTTATTGCAGCATTATTCACAAGAGCCAAATTATGGAAGCAACCCAAGTACCCATTGATAAATAAATGGATAAAGAAGAAATTACACACACACACACACACACACACACACACACACAAGAATATTGTTCAGCCATAAAAAAGAATAAAATCTTGCTATTTGCAACAATATGGACGGAACCAGAGAGTATAATGCTAAGTGAAGTAAGTCAGTCAGAGAAAGAGAAAATGCCATATGATTTCACTTATATGTGGAATTTAAGAAACAAAACAAAGAAAAAAAAAGATGCTAACCAAAAAACTCTTAACTTTAGAGAACCAACTGATGGTTACCAGAGGGAAGGTTGGTGGGGAATGGGGGAAATAGGTGAAGGGAGTTAAGAATACACTTATCAGGGTGCCTGGGTGGCTCAGTAGGTTAAAGAATACTCTTATCATGAGGGGCTCCTAGTAATGTAAAGAGCTGTTGAATCACTATATTGTACACCTGAAACTAATATAAACTGTGTGTTAACTATATTGGAATAAAAACAATAAATAAGTAAATAAAAAGATAGATAGATAGTACCCATTTGCTTTTTACCACCTTGGCTGAAAGTAACATAAAGCCAACAGGATAATACAATTTCCTTTAAAGGACACCCTTGACAAACCGGTCAATTCCTCAGTTAGTATTTATTCAGTGTAATTTTTTTTTTTTTTATATCTCTTGCATTTCCCCCACTCCCTCTAAGGCACTTCCCCCCCTCCAAGTCATCTAAGTTTTCTCCTTTGTATTTAGGAACTGACTCTATTCTAGAGCTTGCTGGAAGATCAGCCAACAGGGCTATAGAACTCCATGCTCTCCCAACAGTGGGAGCAACATTGTTGAGAAGCAGAACTCTCCTGGGGGGGAAAAATCCATTAAACTCAAAGTTCTTAGAGGAAGTAGTGGAAATGTAAAAAGGGGTAGTAATTGACAATATTTGCTGAGCATGGAACAGACAGTATTTATACAATTATCTCTAAGCTTCATCATGCCTGTCTTTGGAGAGGAGTGTTAAGTGTTATTTTCTAAATTGTCTTGAGTTAGGGGCACCAGGGTGTCTCAGCCAGTTAAGTGTCTGCCTTCGGCACAGGTCATGATACCAGGGTCCTTGGATCTAACTGGTGTCGGGGGAGGGGGTGGGAGGCTCCCTGTTCAGCGGGGAGGCTTTTTCTCCCTCTCCCTCTCCCTCTTCCCCTCCCCTCCACTCATGTTCTCTCTTGCTGGGTCTGTTCTCTCAAATAGATAAAATCTTTAAATAATAAAAAAAATTATCTTTAGTTAAAACTCTGAACAATTCCAGAAATATTAGAGAAATTGTTACTAGAGTAAATATATATGTATATTTTTAAAGATTTTGTTTATTTATTTGACAGAGAGATCACAAGTAGGCAGAGAGACAGGCAGAGAGAGGGAAGCAGGCTCCCTGAGGAGCAGAGAGCCCGATGCGGGGCTTGATCCCAGGACCCTGAGATCATGACCTGAGCCGAAGGCAGAGGTTTAACCCACGGAGCCACCCAGGTGCCCCTAGAGTAAATATATTTTTAAAAGAATAAGACTTTATTCATTCTTCACAATGGTATATTTAGAATCTAACACTAGATCTTTAACATCTTTAAATCTCTCTCTCTTCTGCTTCTGTCTTCCCATCACCTTCTCAGATTCTGACCCTTCTGCCCTGGGGCTGCCCTCTTCTAAGGACACTTATAATTCCCCTCGCCTACCCTGATAATCAGGATACTCTCCCCATTTTGAGGTCCCTGATGTATTTACATCTGCAAGGTTCCTTTTGCCATGTCAGATAATGTATACACCGGTTTCAGAGATTAGGATGTGGATAACTTTCAGGGAGTCATTATTCTGTCTACTACACATGACAGTTGCTAAGCTTTTGTTCTGTGGTGACAAATCCCATTTTCTGTATCTCTAATTAGAGAGAATGGGACTCTGCAAACTGTATTTCTGCTTTGGTAGCTGCTTCTCTTTTAGGTTCTGTCAATAGGGGGCATTAAAGGCTACGGGAAGGCAGGGAGAGGAAGAGAATTAATTTTGTTCAGCACTATGCTCTTATTGGCATAGCCCCAGAAATGGTCCTCCCTGGCAGCGGCAGATGGTGTACATCCCAACTTCTCCCCATATAAGCTCAGAACGACCACACTTCCAGAATCAGCCTCATTACCCTTGGACCTACGTACACTGGACAATGGACCTCTTCAGAAGTTTAAGTCTCCACTCATCAAAGCCCCTGCTCCAAGCATCTGGCTTCTAAAAACCTCAAATTATTTTCTTTCTTTCTCCAACCATAGATAGAACAACAGCTTTTTGCAATAATTACTCTAGTGTGTTTTTAGATTTTTTGGTTCTCTAGCATCTGTTTAACTGTTTCCTTACATTAAAATGTCTTAGTTGAAGTACCTAGGATACTTTTGATCTGTTTTTAAACTCTCCCAACAAATGGGTACAAAACTAAGGAATGATAATAGCCTTAGAAGAAATGGCTAGAAAGAGTTGTGAGCAAAGAAAAATGATCTCAAACCTGTCTGATGCAGTTGTTTTCAAAGAAAGGTTATGGTTTAGAAATAAAAGTCTATCTTCCCAACAAAATCATTTCACAGGATTGTAACATGAAAATTTTTTCTTAATGAGAAGGAACAAAAATCCCAAAGACATTTACTTTTTTTTTTTTAATAGAAAAATCATTTAGAAGAATACAACACAGGATTATTAGGAAATCTTAATCCAGCTTAAAGTTAAAACTATGCAAGAAATGGATTTAATTTGGCCAGATTTAATTCAATACTTATGAAAGAAAAATTTTTTTTCTTAGTAGGCTCCATGGGCCAGTGTGGAACCCAATACAGGGCTTGAACTCACAACCCTGAGAGCAAGGCAAGGACTGAGATCAAGAGTCCTACACTTACCTGACTGAGCCACCCAGGTGCTCCAATACTTATGTAATTTTTGTTACCCGTAGTTTAATAGTCTTTTCAATGAAGATCTTAATAAAATTTCACACACATGTGTATGTGTGCCCGTGTGTATGTGTGAAGGAGATTTATGTTTTACAATCTTATAATCTTTAATTAAACTGCCAAAAGAAAGGATGCATTTGAATTTCTACATGTGTGCTATAGTGCAACTACACTCACAATTTATGACCTCATTACATGTTTGGACATCCTTTTGATTACACTCCTGCCAGAGATAAAAGCACTCAACATAAAATAATAATGTTTCAATCATGGAAATGTGATCTTAATCATGTTTAAATCTACTTTTTATACTCTGACATTAATTAGCAACGCAGAACCCCTTCTAAACCTCCACACCCAGTCTTTGAAGAGGTTATTCATCAGATAGGAATGATGTTTGTCTAGGAGTGCACTTCTCTTAATGGACTTAATATCATTATTTCTAAAATGTCCAGATCCTCATCCCCTCCCTACCTCTCCCGGCTCCTACTCAAGTTCGATGGCTTACATAGGTCTTTAAGGTCACTGAGTCATTGAGAGGAGGTGATGTGATATAAATCTATCAGAGTCAAAACAATCAAGTAATCGTATATTAAAAAGACGACACGTTGGGGGCCTTGCAGGGAGAAGTTGGGGACATAGAGCAAGTCCCACTGAAGATTACCAGGTATCTGAAGTTGAGTGACATGAACAATGGAGTTTAAAGGGAGAAAATAATTTACAAAAGGAAAAACTGAAGTGGGGTGTGTGTGTGCATGTGTCTAGACTAGAACATGGATAATATTCTTATGTTCTAATCTGAGGCTAGTGCTAGTAGTAAGGAACTCAGGGAATGTAAGGAAGACTCAGATGCGTCAATTCTTTCCCACTGGTTATAAGTTGCTTCCCTGAGTTACTGCCCATCCTTCTGCAGCACCCTCCTCCAAGCACAGAGCTCAAGGTTATCACAGAGATTTCCCCATATCCTGAGATAGGCTTGTTTACTGAGAAATTAATGAGACTTTAAGATGAGATTAGTTATGTCATTATCCAATAAGCTGACCTATCATAGAAATGGCTTTAACAGTCTGAATTACTGTGCAAGATTAGAGACTCATAGTGCATGCCAGTTAGAAAAGAGAGAAGAGGTTCTATGGGAAAATGTTAATTTTGATTTGAAAATATAGATGTAAGGACAAAAGCAGAGAAAAACAAAACCCAGCTATAAAGTTTATAAAACCAGATTCATGTTTCAAATCCATGGGCCAAGGTTTAACTGGAAACGTTAGTGTTATACCCAGACACCTATGTACCCTCCTCCTTAGTATCACAGGGTAGTGAGCATAAGAAAAGCACAGTTATTAGGAAAACATACAGTAAGGGGTATTTAAAAAAAAACAATGGTGGTAGAGAGAAGGTTTGAGGATACTTAGCACATCAGCAAAGGAAACATGCAATATGGCTTCTGTGAGCTAAATGGCAAATCAATTTGAGTGGCTTATGTATTTAATCATTAGGACCTTTGCATTTCTCTGATGACTCAACTGAAAATTTAAGCCTGGAGAGAGGACCTTGGGCACTAATGGGTTCATGCATCCTCATCCCCATGTAAGGTACTAAAGGAATCATATACATGCTGTGTTGTTTATCCTAGTGCCTCCAGTGTGTACTAATGACTCAGGAACGATGTCTAATATTATTAGGTGTACCTTCCTTCTTCCCTGATATTCAGATAATATATGGTAGAGAGTCTGGATCACTGACTGAAATATGGCTGATCATTTTTCTTTTAATTTATTACATCAGATGAAGGTGTATTTTCTGACACTATTTAAAAAATATTTTAAATTATTTTTACAGTGTTTTTTTCTATCCTGGCATATGTCCCTGGGGAATTACACAAAATTTACAACTTGGGTCTATATATCTATATATCATTTCTTTTGTTGAAATGATATATACTGCCAAAATATCTAAATGAAACAAGAAAAAAAAATCAAGCTTTCCGGATATAGGCAAAACATCTGAATAATTGAATGACTCACCCCATTTTCATCTGGGTCTTTTGTTAGAGGGTAGCTTTAGGCATAACTACACAATAGAAGGTGAAATGAAGAGGAACGAGCTAATTAGTGTTAAATAAACAAGAGTGTAGATGTGCCAAACTTGGTATCTTGATCCAAATTAATCAGCAAAATTTTCTACAGTAATTATATTAACTGAATAATTTTCCAATTTCAGTTTTTCTTTTTGTTGTAAAGAATGGTCAGGTAAGTTCATATACTTATCCTCGTCATTCTGTTTCACCCTTGACCATGCTTTATATCCAGCTTTTGTTTTTATTCCTCTTCTTGGTTTCTTCTACTTTGATTCCAGGATGGCTCCTGCTTTTCTTCTCTTCTGCCCATTGCTTGCAGTATTAACTATACAGGTGGTCTGTAGTTCAATTTTAAAAGTTTAATACCGATCAGTGACAGATACTCAAAATTATCCTTTGTTAGTCTGAAACTGTTAAGTCATATTACTAATTAGCTGACCTGCCAATATTTGCTTCACATGAAATCCATTCACATAATTTCTAAATTTTTTATAATATATTTTAGTTGCTCCTATAACTATTAAGTTCAACTAATGCTCTACCATCAAAGCACATCATTAAATACATTGCATGTAGAAATGTGCTTACTTCACATAGCCTTATTATTGTTTCCAACAGCTATTTTGTATAGTTTATTTTAATTTTTAACAAGATGAAGGCCTCCCAATCCCCTTTAAAGGTTTGGTAATGAAGCAAAGTCAGTTCAAACCCATTCTTAACAAATGTCGGATTTTCCAAATCCTGTGTCTTTTCAGTATAAGCCAAGAGTCACATCTCAGCTTTTTCAGTGCTTGTGAAAGAAAATAATAGTGGCATGAATAATCACAATAGATGTATTCTTTTTCAATCTCACTAATCAAAGTTAATAATGAGGTATAATGAGTAATATCTTTGTGGAAAATTATACCAGCAATTGTCATGTATGAAAAATTCAAGTTTTATAATTACAGAAAGTATATGATAATGCTGGGTTATAATTTTCTTACTATAAATTATTTTAAATAGAAAATAACTTCCCTGTTATTAGCCAGTACATACTGGGACATTTTCCTGTTGCTTATCCGCCTGCAGGTGGCCACATTACTCAACTGTAACTCTCAGTATTGCCTTTTTGAATTTCCGTGCAAAATCCAGATTAGTCTTGCAACTCTTTGGGTTGGCAAACCAGCATGATTCACTTTGAGAAATGTGCCACTTTGCAGTGCCCTGACCACATGAGTTTTCTGCCAATTTCATTAAAATATAGAGGTTGCATGCCTACCAATTTTTCTGTTTCTGGAAGGTAGGTCCATAACTGCCTCATCCCACAGTGACGTGGGAAAGGGACGGGGAGGTCTCCTCTTGGATTATATTTTCTCATTTCCTCTTCTCTTCCAGGTGCTTTACAAATTAGAATCTCTCAGCCAAGGAAGTAAGCATCTAGGCATTTGCAGTCTCCTTTTGGACCTTTTTGTCAGTTGCTATGTGATTTATTATGGACTTGGCATTCATCTCTTCTGGGTTCATAGCTGTCTTTGCTGGGCCAGGAAAGCTGCTCTTTAGCTACCTTGTATTAATGATAGTTTGTTATTATTGGATGTAGTATAAATTTCATAACCATAATCATTTTCTGCAGTGTGTATAAAGGCAAGTTTGCTTTTAAAGAAACTTTGACTCCTAATATAGTCATTCAGCACTTGGTACAAGTATTTAGATCACTATTAGATAGAATGCATTCCTATATTTTAGAAATGTGATTTCTCTATTACTGTGAAAGGGTCTTTATATGTCTCTTCAGAGACATCTGCAAATGTGTTCTTACTATGTTTGTCAAATACTATTTTCAAGCTATATGTAGTAATTAAGTAAAATTATATTATTACCTATATGAGAAAGTGTAAAAATATTGTATCTTAGATACATGTGATACATAATAAAACAACATAGTTGTCATGTGGATGACTTGATGTGTAGTGAACAAGATGAATCCTAAACCGTAGGTTTTTTTTTTAATTTAAAACTCAACACCCGAAACATAAATAATCTAATGTAAAAGTGAGCAGAAGACATGAATAGACATTTCCCCAAAGAAGACATACAGATGACCAACAGACCTGTGAAAAGATGCCCAACATTACTCATCATCAGGGAAATGCACATCACACCTACAATGAGATATAACCTCACACCAATCAGAAAATGCAAGAAACAACAGGTGTTGGGTAGGCTGCAGAGGAAGGGAACCCTCTTACATTGTTGGTGGGAAAGCAAACTGGTACAGCTACTCTGGAAAACAGTATGGAGGCTCCTCAAAAACTTAAAAATAGAGCTGCCCTACAATCCAGCAATTGTACTACTAGTCATTTACAGAAAAGAATATGAAAATACTAATTCAAAGGGATATATGCATCCTGATGTTTATAGCATCATTGTCTATAATAGCCAAATTATGGAAACAGCCCAAAAAGATGTATAGTGGAATATTACTCAGCCAAAAAAATAATGAAATCTTGCCATCAGCAACGACATGGATGGAGCTAGAGTGTATTCTGCTAATCGAAATAAGTCAATCAGAGAAGGACAAATACTATATGATTTCACTCATATGTGGAATTTAAGAAACAAAACAAAAGATCATAGGGAAGAAAAGAGAGAAGCAAACCAAGACATAGACTCTAAACTATAAAGGACAAACTGATGGTTACCAGAGAGGAGGTGGGTGGGAAAATGGATTCAACAGGTGATGGGGGTTAAGGAGTGCACTTGCTGTGCTGAGTACCGGGTGTTGTAATGGACATGTTGAATTGCTACATTGTACACCTGAAATTAATATTACAGTGTATGTTAACTAACTGGAATTTAAATAAAAACTTCAAAAAGAAAAATGTATGAGTTTTCTTTTGCTTTTTACAAAAAAACCCAGACTTATAAAACCACAAAAAATGATTAAAAAAATACACAAACTTCAACCATTTTAAAAAGAAAGGTTTTAGATTATAAAGGACAAATGCAGTGATTATGAAACATAGGTATTCAGGGAGATTATATTTTTAATGGTATATGCCTATAGTAATTCTATAACCAGAGCATGTGATTACTTTGAATTTATGTAAAGTTTTAATTTCACATTTTACATTTTTCCTACAGCCTGTATTTAGGGAAATACAACATCCCAAAGTTGAATATGTATTAGATGTATTTCTCGACATGCAACTTAAACAAGAGGTTTTAGAGCATCACAATTATATTCTATAGGTTAATGATAAATGCAGTCAGAAAAACTCTGTTCATTCAATCACTGGTGATTTAAAAAATATGAATTGACTGTTTGAATAAAGTAATCAACTTAATATATCAAATGAAATTTTTTATGGTAACATGGCATCAATCAGAAGCTAGTTGTGGCTTAAACCGCGCGCGCGCGCACACACACACACACACACACACACACACACACACACACACAAGTTTGGTGTTTACCACCAGAACAGTATAGCGACAGGTTTATGACAGCTGGTCATGATAAACACATGCCCAGGGCAAATTACGAATTCGTTTGTGTTCAGGACTAGAATTGTGTACAGCTACTCTGAGTGTCTGTAGTTTATGGCTTGGAATAAAGATCCGCCAAGTTTATACATTTACTAAGGCAAATGCAGGACCTGGGCATTTTATTATATCTTTACTTATTTTATGTTTTTGGAAATATAAATAATTCACATAAACATTTTTAATGGAATGAAAAAAATTAAATGCCTTCTGCTTTGCTGTCCTCCATCCTACCCTCACCTTTATAATCTCTGACAAGAGTGGTATGGCCCAAAACTACAATATTAATTTTAATAAGTCAAGGCACTATAAATGATGTGGAGTTCATCTTTCCAAATAAAGGGGATGTGGCAACATTTCTTTTTTTTTTATTTTAATTCAATTAGCAACATATATTACATCATCAGTTTCAGATGTAGAGTTCAGTAATTCATCAGGTGCCTATGACACCCAGTGCTCATTACATCACTTACTATCTCTTTAATGCATATTTACATTGAGCCATTAACTTAAGCATGAAAAAGAGGAGCTTCAATCTTTAAATCGTTTGTTATATAATGAAAGCAAAAGGAAAAAAAAGTCATGTAGGGACTAAAAGTTGCATAAAGTTGTAAAGAAAGGTTCAGTACTGAATGAAGACGATTGTCCAATCATTAGAGTAAACCTTTATTAGGAGAAGTTTTATCCTTAAATGGTGCTACAATGGTAATTGGAAAAAATGTATAAGCACAAATAGTCATTGTCTCTAATTCCTCTTTGTTTCCCAGTGTTGTGCATTGCTCAGAGCTCCCTATACAGCCAGACACCTGGCCTCCCTCTCACAGTGCACCCAGATTTCTGACATCCTCCTTCCCGGCTGATCTGCAGTTCTAGGACTAGGGCTGGACTGAGAGCTCATTGTCTGACTTTTCTTCTTAGAATCCTTCTCTCAGGTGTTGTGTCCCACAACATTACCTGTGCTTGTCAGATAGCCCTAGATCTACAGGATTGACTGGGGGCTGCAAATTGAACGAGTTACACTGCAGTGAGGGTTCTCTTTGCTTATGTGTACCCTAGGAAATATTCAAGGATGGTAAGAAGCTCCAAACGTTCTCACGAGCATACTTGTGCAAGAACCCTCATGAGCTTGCACAGGCAGATATATAATTTGCTTTATTGCATCAGGCTGTTTGTGCCATAAAGTATAAATGAAAATTTTATTGATGGGGAGTACATATCTAAGTTGCCAGTAACATTTATTGTTGGCAAAGTTCTACTAGACTAGGACTCTTAGATTTCTAGATAAATTAGATTGGGCCATGTCCTGCTTAGAAGTGAGAAAGAGAAAAGTAGTCCCTGACATCTGGCTGTTGTTCTCCAGGTACTATCAGCTTGGCCTTGATGTCCCCCTGTTGAATATAAACACGTTTATAGAACATCAATATTAGACAAGGCCACTCTGTGACCTTGATGAATAAGAAAAGGAACATGATTCCTCTGGAGTCATGTCTGAAAATAGACAAAACATTGGTATTGTCCATGTCACAAAAATGATCCAGTATCCTGCACTTTTTTTTGTTGTGTAATTTTTTTATTGTGTTATATTAGTCACCATACAGTACATCATTAGGGTTTTTTTTTTAAGATTTTATTTATTTATTTGACAGACAGAGATCACAAGTAGGCAGAGAAGCAGGCAGAGAGAGAGGAGGAAGCAGGCTCCCTGCTGAGCAGAGAGCCCGATGTGGGGCTCGATCCCAGAACCCTGGGATCATGACCTGAGCAGAAGGCAGAGGCTTTAACCCACTGAGCCACCCAGGCGCCCCTACATCATTAGGTTTTGATGTAGTGTTCCATGATTCATTGTTTGAGTATAACACCCAGTGTTCCATGCAATCCATGCCCTCCTTAATACCCAACATCAGGCTCACCCATCCCCACCCCCCTTCTTTCTAAAACCCTCAGTTTGTTTCCCTGAGTCCATAGTCTCTCATGGTTCCTCTCCTATTCCAATTTTTCCCCCTGCATTTCCCCCTTCTCCTAATGTCCTCCATGCTATTCTTTATGTTCCACAGATAACTGAAACCACATGATAATTTACCTTCTCTGACTTATTTCACTCAGCATAATCTCCTCCAGTCCCACCCATGTTGATGCAAAAGTTGGGTATTCATCCTTTGGGATGGTTAAGTAATATTCCACTGTGTATATGGAGACCACATTTTTATCCATTCATCTGTTGAAGGGCATCTTGGCACTTTCCACATTTTGGCTATTATAGACATTGCTGCTATGAATGTTGAGGTGCATATGGCCCTTCTTTTCACTACATCTGTATCGTTGGGGTAGATACCCGTAATGCAATTGCTGGGTCATAGGGTAGCTCTATCTTTAATTTTTTGAGGAACTTCCACACTGTTAATCCCTGGGATGCAAGGGTGGTTCCACATTTGCAAATCAATCAATGTGATAGAACACATAAATAAGAGAAGAGACAAGAACTACATGCTCCTCTCAATTGATGCAGAAAAAGCATTTGACAAAATACAACATCTTTTCCTGATAAAAATCTTCAGAGTATAGGGATGGAGGGAATATTCCTCAACTTCATAAAATCCATCTATGAAAAACCCACAGTGAATATCATTCTCAATGGAGAAAAGCTAAGAGCCTTCCCATTGAGATCACAAACATAAGAATGCTCACTCTCTACCACTATTGTTCAACATGGTACTAGAAGTCTTAGCAACAGCAATCAGACAACAAAAGGAAATAAAAGGTATTCGTATTGGCAAACAAGAAGTCAAACTCTCTCTCTTCACAGATGACATGATACTGTATGTGGAAAATCCAAAATCTCTGCCCCCAAATCACTAGAACTCATACAGCAATTCAGTAATGTGGCAGGAGACAAAATCAATGTACAGAAATCAGTTGCTTTCTTATACACTAACAATGAAACTGTAGAACAAGAAATTAAAGAATTGATTCCATTTACAATAGCACCAAAACCAATAAGATACCTTGGTATAAACCTAACCAAAGAGGTAAATGACCTATACTCCAGGAACTAAAAAACACTCATGAAAGATATTGAAGAAGACACAAAAAGATGGAAAAGCATTCCATGCTCATGGATCAGAAGTATAAACATTGTTAAAATGTCTATACTGCCTAGAGCAATCTGTACTTTCAACACCATCCCAATCAAAACATCCTGCACCCTTGTGAGTGACTCCTGCTTCTTGACTTCCTACAGCTCTAGCCTTAGTCTAGTCTATCCTCCTTCTATATAAGACTTACCAAGATCCTCACTGAATTACCCCTACACTTCGTAGCAGCATCGAAATCAGAGCAAATACCACTTCTTAAAATCCACCCCCAAACTGCATAACAAAAGAGCAAATTTTATAAGCTCAAATGCCCTCTTGAGGAGATATTCCACAGTTTCCATGATGTGTGTTTTCCCTCACAGCAAAAAGTAACAGACCTAATTTGTATAATTTCAGGTGTGTTCCTCATAGTCATTGGCTAGAAGATAAACTCTTACCTAGATGATTATGATGGGAAATTTATAGTTGATCAAACAACTATGGTCCTACTGATGACTAATAGTCATTGGTCATTAGGGTTTTTTTGTTTTGTTAAAATATACATAACATAAAATTTGCCATCTGAACTATTTTTAAGGGCACAGTTCAGTGGCATTAAGTACATTTACGTTGTTGTGTAGCTATCATCACTACCTATCCATCTCCAGAACTTTTTCATGATCTTAAACTGAATCTCCATACTCACTAAACCGTAATTCTCATTCTCCACTTTCCCAGACCCTGCTTGATAACCACAGTTCTTCTTTCTGTCTCTATGTATTTTACTATGTTAGTTAGCTGATAGCGGTAGAATCACATAATAATTGTCCTTTTGTGTCTGGCTTATTTCATTTAGAATAATGTCTTCAAAGTTTATCCATGTTGTAGCATGGATAGATCTTTCTGTAGTATGTAGATCTTTCCTTTTTAAAAGCTGAATAATATTCCATCATACAATTAAACCACATTTTGTTTATGCATTCATCCATCAATGGACATTCCTTTGTCAATTGCCTTTTGGCAATTGTGAATAATGCTGCTATGAGCACTGGTATAATTATAGTCATAAATTTTTAAGGAAGAATGAGTAAAATAATTTTTGGATTTTTTGATTCTGCATGTGAACCTGTAGGGTTCTCTCTCCACCTCTAGCCACTCCCATGCCAAGAGAGATCACACATTTTGCTAGTAATGGCCCCTCAAAAATCTACATCATGCTATTTCTAGGTTTCACCACTAATTTTACCAAGATGGCTCTAGGGATGGGACAAATGAGGGAAACAGTAGAGATACAGAAAAATTTTGAACCAATTTTTCTTTCAAAATATATTTTCAAAACTCAGTTCTAAGTGTTTTGGTACCCAGTGAGGTGCTAAAGGATAGGCATGCCAAAGGAGGCTTCTTGACATTGAGGTGAGAGATCTAGCCTTGTCATTTCTTTGTTCAGCCATGAAACTATCATTTGCCACTTTCTGATGGAAACAAGCTCAGGGACTTGTGGCTCTATCTTCGTTCTCCAGGACGACATGAGAGACACTCAAGAAATATTTACGAAATGATGAGATGAATGGGTATTATGAGGCTGTATGCCTTAGGCACTGAGAGGGGCGTTACAGAGTATCCAATAGCATCATCCCTATCCACATAATGTTTTAAGAGTAAATGCAGAATTAGAAACACACAAGCTAGCTATAACCAAACTGCAGTGGGCGTGCAGAAAAAGAGATTACTTCTACTATGGACAGGAAGGGGAGTTGCCAAGATGAGTTTGAACGGGAAGAATTTTGCCAGATAAAAGCAGGAGAGTGCATTCCACAGGGTAGCAAGAAGCAAAACTATAAACCACAGGTTACAGAGTTCCCATTCTGTTCAATAAACTTTATTTATTTATTTTTTTTTTATTTGACAGAGAGAAATCACAAGTAAGCAGAGAGGCAGGCAGAGAGAGAGGAGGAAGCAGGCTCCCTGCTGAGCAGAAAGCCCGATGTGGGGCTCGAACCCAGGACCTGGGATCATGACCTGAGCCGAAGGCAGCGGCTTAACCCACTGAGCCACCCAGGCGCCCCTGTTCAATAAACTTTAAATTCTGCACTTCATTTTAGCTTCATAGTGCCTTCTATTTTCCCTCCCTCAGGAGGAAATAATTTATCTTCACACTTGAGTTCAGGAAACCAAGAAACACACAGTAACTAAGTGGGAAAACATGGATTTGAATCCAGGCCTTCAGATGCCAGAGCCTGTGATTCCAACCCCTAGATTATATTCAGTGGGTGCTAATTAGCTTGTCTTGGGCTGGCCCATAAGATGCAGATGTGGGGGAAGAGAGGTGAGAAGAGACTGAACACTGCAGGGTTATGATGGTGAAGGGAAGTGGGGGTTATCACTTTTTTTCTACTTTGAACTTCAGTACAGAAAGCATTTTTATACTTGAAATACAATAAAGTTCTTTGAATGGAATATTGTACAGAATAGTAAAACAGCATTGATTATTGACGGTTACTTTTACAAAGGTTCTTCATTCCCCTTTTTATATGCCTTTACTTCAAGTTTGACTCTGTAAGTGCCTATTTCCAACACTGTGTTTTTTAATGATCTGGCTGAGATCACTAAGCAGAGTTCTTTTAAAATATCACTTAGCTGAAATGTGTTCTAATGTTTTCTGACCTAGAAGAATCTTTGTTTTTTAGAGCATAATTTGAGAACAATTTAATTGTAAAAATAAAATACATATATCTCCAACAATTAAGAAATACTGTAATCTACTGAAAGAAAATACATAGCAAAGAGCCATGTATATTTTTTCCTCTAATATATTTTACTTTTTTAATTGAACTATAATTAACACAGAATGTTATGTTGGTTTCAGGTGTACAACATCTTGATTCAACAATTCTATACATTGTTGAGTGCTCACCATAAGTATAGTCACCACCTGTCACCAAACAACATTATTACAATATTATTTATATTAGTCCCTAGGCTGTACTGTTCATTTCCTTCTTTATTTATTTGATAACTGGAAGCTTGTTTTTTTTCATTTCCTTCACCTATTTCACCCATTTCCCCTACATGCCTCCCTTCTGGTAACTATCAGTTTGTTCTCTGTATTTAAGAGTCTGCTTTTTTTTTTTATTATTTGTTTCATTTTGTTTTTTAGATTCCACTTATAAGTTAAATCACATCGTATTTTTATTCCCCTGGCTTATTTTATTTAGCATAATACCTCCCAGTTCCATTCATGTTGTCACAAATGGCAAAATCTCATTCTTTAATGTGGCTAAGTAGTATTCTATTATAATATATATGGTATAATATATATGTGGTAAATATTACATTATACCAAAAATTCTTTATCCATTTATCTATCAGTAGAAACTTGGGTTGCTTCATTTTACTGGCTATTAAAAATAATGCTACAGTAATCATAGGGGTGTGTATATCTTTTTGAATTAATGTTTTCATTTTCTTTGGATAAATACCCAGCAGTGGAATTACTGGATCATATGGTATTTCTATGTTTAATTTTTTTTTTTTTAACAAAACTTCATATTGTTTTCCACAGTGGCTGCACCAATACACATTCCCATGAATAGATGCTTAAGGAAGAGTTCCTTCATCGCTATCTCTTTGTCCATACTTTTTTTTTTTTTTTTCAAGATTTTTTATCTATTTATTTGACAGAGAGAGATCACAAGTTGACAGAGAGGCAGGCAGAGAGAGAGAGAGAGAGAGAGAGAGAGGGAAGCAGGCTCCCTGCTGAGCAGAGAGCCCAATGCGGGACTCGATCCCAGGACCCTGAGATCATGACCTGAGCCGAAGGCAGCGGCTTAACCCACTGAGCCACCCAGGCGCCCTGTCCATACTTTTTATTTCTTGTCTCTTTGATGACAAGTGTAAGGTGATCTCTCATTTTGGGTTTTTTTTTTTTAAGATTTTATTTATTTATTTGACGGAGGTCACAAGTAGGCAGAGAGGCAGGCAGAGAGAATGAGGAAGGGAAGCAGGTTTCCTGCCAAGCAGAGAGCCCCATGCAGGGCTCGATCCCAGGGTCCTGGGATCATGACCTGAACCAAAGGCAGAGGCTTTACCCCACTGAGTCACCCAGGCACCGCACATCGTGGTTCTGATTTGCCTTTCCCTGATGATGAGTGATGTTGAGCATCTTTTCATGTGTCTGTCGGCCATTTCTATACCTTCTTTGGAAAAATGTCTATTCAGTTCTTCTGCCCATTTTATGATCAGATTTTTTTATGGTGTGAGTTGTATAAATTCTTTATATATTTTGGATATATTAACCCCTTACCAGGTATATTATCTGCAAATATCTTTTCCCATTTAGTAGGTTGACTTTTTGTTTTGTTGATGCTTTCCATCACTGTGCAAAAGCTTTTTATTTTAGTGTTGTTCCAGTCAATTTATTTTTTATTTTGTTTCCCTTGCCTGAGGAGACATATCTAGAATAATGTGGCTAAGGCCAATGTCAAAGAAATTACTGCCTATGTTTTCTCCTAGGATTTTTATGGTTTCAGGTCTTACATTTAGGTGTTTAATCCATTTTGAGTTTATTTTTGTGTATGAGTGTAAGAAAGTAGTCCATTTTCATTCTTTGGCATGTAGCTGTCCAGTTTCCCAAGCACCATTTATTGAAGAGACTGTTTTATCCCCAGTGTATATTCTTGCCTCCTTTGTCATAGATTAATTGACCATATAAGCATGGGTTTAGTTCCGGGAAGAAAGAGCAATGTGTGTTTAAGAGCAGAAGAGGATATGACATAAGGAAATGTTTCAAATGAGTAGTAATGTGTATCAACTGGGCATAACATGATTTTAATTGAGAGTTAAAGATTACATGAAAAAGTTTTAATAGTAGCATGCCCACTGCAACAAGTCATTTTGCTCTTTCCACTTACGCTTAACAGTTTTTTAAGGTTAACTACTATTGACACCACAATTGAAAATCATTAGTATTTTCTCATCTCTGTTGCAGAGATGAAAATGTTATTCCACACCTTGAGTTGTCTGGTTAGAGAAAACAAAGCAAAACAAAAACAAAGGAAATATTTTCATTCCACCTCTTGCTATTTCCAGAAGCTATACCCAGAAGCTATACCCAGAAGCTATACCCATGAGAAACAATCACAAAGGAAATAGAGCTGTAGAATAATAGAGTCACAGGGGGCCCTAGAGATCAGTAACAACTTCTAGTTTAGTTTACCAGTGGTTGTGATGGTTAATTTTATTTAATTAATTAATTAATTAATTTATTTATTTTTAAAGATTTTATTTATTTATTTGACAAACAGAGATCACAAGTAGGCAGAGAGGCAGGCAGAGAGAGAGGGGGAAGCAGGCTCCCTGCTGAGCAGAGAGCCCGATTCGGGGCTCGACCCCAGGACCCTGAGATCACGACCTGAGCCAAAGGCAGTGGCTTAACCCACTGAGCCACCCAGGCGCCCCTAATATTTTTTTTTTAAGATTTCATTTATTTATTTGACAGAGAGACAGAGATCACAAGTAGGCAGAGAGGCAGACAGAGAGAGAGGGGGAGGCAGGCTCTCTGCCAAGCCGCGAGCCTGATGTGGGGCTTGATCCCAGGACCCTGAGATCATAACATGAGCCAAAGGCAGTGGCTTAACCCACTGAGCCACCCAGGTATCCTTTGATGGTTAATTTTATGTGTCAGCTTGGTTAGACTATGATGCCCAGTAGTTTAGTCAAACACTAGTCTAGATGTTGCTGTGAAGATCTTTGTGGATGTGATCAGCATATGTAGTTATTTGACTTTGAGTAAAGCAAATTATTTTCTATAATGTTACTGGGCCTCATCCAATCAGTCAAAGGTCTTGAGAACTGGGACAGGTTTCCTAAAGAATTCCTATTCAAGACTGCAATATAGAAGTCCTACCAGATTTCCCAACCCACTGGTTGCCTTTCAGGTTTTCCAGCTCTTACAATCACATGAGCCAATTCCTTAAAATAAATCTGTTACTTCCTCCTCCCTTCCCTTTTTTCCACCTTTCTCCTTCCCTCACTCCCCATATATATTTATAAACATAAATATATATTTATAAACATATATATTTATAAACATAAATATATGTAACATATTTATTTATATTTTATATTTATATTGTACTTTTATTATATAAATTTTATATGAATTATAATATATTTATTATATAAAGTTATTTATGTTTTATATATAAATATAGAATATACTTTATGTATAATAATATATATTATATAGAGTTCTCTAGAGAACTATGACTAATACAGTGGGATAACTAAAGCTTAGTGAAATTACATGAATTTCTTTTTTTTTTTTAAGATTTTATTTATTTATTTGACAGACAGAGATTACAAGTAGGCAGAGAGGCAGGCAGAGAGAGAGGAGGAAGCAGGTTCCCTGCTGAGCAGAGAGCCCGATGTAGGGCTCGATCCCAGGACTCTGAGATCATGACCTGAGCCGAAGGCAGAGCCTTTAACCCACTGAGCCACCCAGGCTCCCCAAATTACATGAATTTCTTAATGTCATTTAATAAGTGATGGCAGAGCTGGTAATAGAAAGATGGGGAAACTGGGTCATAAAATTGCCTAAAATATTGATTATAAGACTAGGAAAGAAATTCAGAACTATGAACTTTTAACCCTGTGTTTTCTGGTGGATTGCAAGCTGAAAAATGTGAAATTTTATGCAAAACCAATATATTAAAAATTCTGAAATTTAAAGCAGATAAAACAGGAGGGGAATTGTTTATTTCACCAAAAGGTACAGTGTACAATTCTTTTTTAAATATATAATTTAAATTCAATTAGCCAACATATAGTACATCATTAATCTCAGAATAGTGTTCAACAATTCATCAGTTGCATATAACACCCAGTGTTCATCATATCACATGCCCTCCTTAGTGCTCATTGCCCAATTAACTCATTCTCCCATACACCTCCCCTCCATCAACACTCAGTTTGTTTCCTATAGTTAAGAGTTTCTCATGGTTTTTCTCTCTCTGATGACTTCCCATTCAGTTTTTGCTCCCTTCCCCTATGATCCTCTGTGCTGTTTCCTATATTCCACATGTGAGTGAAGCCATGTGATAACTGTCTTTCCCTGATTGACTTATTTTACTCAACATAATACCCTCCAGTTCCATCCATGTCGATGTAAATGGTAAGTATTCATCCTTTCTGATGGCTGAGTAATATTTCATTGTATATATATATACCACATCTTCTTTATCCATTCGTCTGTTGATGGACACCTCGGCTCTTTTCACAGTTTGGCTACTGTGGACACGGCTGGTATATACATTGGGGTGCAGGTGCCCCTTCGGATCACTACATTTGTATCTTCACAGTAAATACCCAGTAGTGCAGCTGGTGGGTCATAGGGTATTTAACTTCTTGAGGAACCTCCATACTGTTTTCCAGAGTGGCTGCACCAGCTTTCATTCCCACCAACAGTGTAAGAGGGTTCCCCTTTCTCTGCATCCTCATACAATTCTTTATAAAGACAACTTTCTTCAACACTTAAAGTGGCTTCATTTAAAAAAAAAAAAAAAGAAAGAAAGAAAAGTAAGCTTAGAGGCACCTGGGTAGTTTAGTTGGTTAAGCGACTGCCTTCCGCTCAGGTCATGATCCCAGCTTCCTGGGACAAGAGCCTCAAATCAGGTTCCCTGCTCGGCAGGAAGCCTGCATCTCCCTCTGCCTGCTGCTCCTCTTGCTTGTATACTCTGTCTCTCTCTTTCTGTCAAATAAATAAATAAATAAAATCTTAAAAAATAAAAAAGCTTTGTAACCTTTTAGAGACACATAAGTTCAACATACTTGAACAGGACATGTTTTTAAAGTGTATCTTATTAAAAAATATTCCCAAGATCTAATAATTACTTCATTCTCCTGAAGATGAATGCTCTGTGTGGATAGAAAAGATAATGAAGGAAATAAACATATGTTATCTTAATAAACAGAAATCTTGCATTTTGTATGATGTTTTGCTGATAACAAAGCTTTTCATATACACTCCTTCCTGGAAGCTTCGCCACAAATCTCTGAGTTATTATCTACATTTTATAGTGGAGATAACCTGGGCTAACAGAACTAGAAGACTTGCCCAAACTATTTAGACAGAACAACTGATTCCCAGATCTGAGCTCTCTCCTCGGGGCCTTGCCATAATGCCAACAGAGCACCAGCATTATTCAGAAGGGTGGTATTTGTAGGTCTCTTGACCTAGCATCTTATTGGGAACTAAATTTTCACTCTAATCAAAAGGATTTGTGGGCTCCTACTGGGCTCTCGAGAATATTAAGATTTATCTTAGGAAAAAGAATCCTAGGACAGGTCTTTCTTATTCTGAAAGATAACCCTACCTTGTTCTCTTGAAGCTATGAATTATTCTAAGAAGCAATGGAAAATTTGATCACTAAGGATGAGGAACAATCTCCTTTCTCCATCTTTCTCACAGTGTACCCCATTTGGAGTAAATACTCTGTGGGCTCTGCATCTTCTTATAATAAGCAAGCATTAGTTGTGGTTTTGGGTGCTGTGTGGTTTACTGAAGTGAAATGATCACTCCCAGCTTTTCTAGCTCTCTCTCCTACCTTGTTTTCATTTCTCCAACCTGAATGCATTTGCTTTAGGAACAGGATTTACACACCACTGCAACTACATTCTTTGGGTTGCAACGACTTAACATATTTTGAGTGCATTGGTTGTACGTTCCTCAGGGCACCCCTGGACTCATCATATTTGTAAAACTGGATTTCTCTTCTCTTCCCATCTGAGAGCAGGTGGACCAAGACAGTTTTTTGGAGGCTCAATGAGTGATTTCTCCTGAGAGAGACACATCTCTCCAGTCTGCCAAGGAATGAAAAGTCAGACAATTGCATAAATCATTTTGAATGTTGCCAAATAAATTCCACCAACTGCTACTGACAATAATCACAGTATGTCACTGGGAAATGTGATTTTCTTCTAGCATCGGGCTTTAGCCATGTCCTAAGTGCCATGAAAACGACACAGGCAGCTCTCTCCATAGCAATAACCGATTTCTCACGATCCAGGAAAGGAAGGGGTTGAAGTGCTTCTTTACCTTGAAATGTCTGGAACAGGATACCAAGGAATAAGTAGGAACCACTAGAATCTACTGCTCTTTGCGGAAAGCACACTTGTCAACTACTCCAAAAATTAGGCGAACTGGTGATTAAAGACCACCATTTTGTTATAAGCAGGACTGTGGGCTCTGGCCGAGGAGAGGCACAACCTGTTGTAGCTTACAAAAAGGAAAGCTCTTTGGTAAGAATGGAAAGTCCTGAAAGCCAGTATGAGAGTCTGCTCCCTGGGAGGCGATAACATCCCAAGTCTACTAGGATTTTAGGTTCAACCCCAAGACTGGCTTTCATACAAATAGGACCGGGAAGTCACATCAAAGGGCCGAGCACAGCCATGGGCAAAGCAGCTGGGTGAACCAAGTTAGAAAGAAGACAAGGAAAGCTGCAGAATGGCGAGAAAAGGCAGAGACGCAGAGGAGGGATAAGACGGGAGGAGGGAGTCGAGGAGGGAGGGGAGAGAGGAGAAAGCCGAGCGCGGACGTCAGGAACAAAGCTCCAGCGGAGTCTGGCGGTGGCACTAGGGGAGCATGGGGTGTTTTGAATAATTATTAAAATTAGCATGTGTCTGCGCCATCCTGTGGGTGTGGCGCAGAGCGGAGTGTAAACTCCAGCGGGGCCGGAGCAAACATTGGATTAGCGGCAGCAGCCTGCCAGCCTGCCTAGGAGTGCGGGGACCAGCGCGCGGCACGCCGACCGGCACGATGGCCTCGTCTCAGGGGAAGAACGAGCTGAAATTCGCCGACTGGATGGCAACTCTGCCGGAGAGCATCCACAGCATCCCCCTCACCAATTTAGCCATCCCAGGTAGGTGCGCGGAGGCTGCCGACGGGGCGCTCCACCTGCCCCGCCCTGCATTATCTGCCACGAAGTGGGAACTTGCCACGCTGCCCGAGGGAGGGAAACTCGTCCCCAGGGGTGGGTCTCCGGCCAGGCGAGCGCGTGCCTGGGAGCCTCGGCCCTCTGGCGTTTTGCAAACCTCTGGGGACCGTGGCGCGGCGAGTCAAGGTGACTGCTGTTGCCCTGGGCTTGGGAAGCAAGCAGGCTGCACGAGAGGGCTGGGGCAGGGGGAAGCCTCGGCTCTACGATCCGCCTTGCGCCCCCTCCCACGGTTCTCCTCGCAGACTTGTGGGGGTGGGGTGGGCGGGGGTTGATTTCTCGGACTGTGGGGTGACCGAGCGCGGTGAGCGCGACCCGGTGTCCTGAGGGCTCGGCCCCGGCCGTGGACCTCCGACTCCATCCCTGTCACGGAATGGAGCGGATTTGGTAGATTTCTCGGTGAGAACCTACCCGAGTCGTTAATATTCGTCCCCAGTCTCCTTTAAAAAGACAAAGCGCTTCCTTAAGAGCGAGGAAAGTTCAGGGACCTGCGGCGGCGCGATCGCTGCCCTTGACCGCGAGCTGAAGGGAGCGAGGGGAGGAGGGCGCCGCTTCCCGGTCTGCCGGGTGGTCACGTCTGGATTCTGTTTCAAGCGCAGTTGGCGGCGTGTAGCGCCGGGGTCAGGAAAGCAAACCCTTGCGGACCGTGCGTCCGTTGCTCGGGACAGAAGCCCGGCGGCGGAGGGGTGGGATTCGCAGGCAAACCAAAGGGGAAAGGGGAGCACGCGAGTGTCCAGACAGCCTAGAAGGAAGGAAATCCGGGCAAAGCGAGGAAGAGACGCGAGGGATCCGATCCAGAAGCTTCAGCATGGCGCGCGGGGCTCAGATCAGAGGACTAGACAGGCTTCCTGGGCGGGAGCGTGCAGTAGCCCCTAGCTCAGGTGTGCAGAAGAGACGGACGTTTCAGGGCGGAGTACTACGGTAACAGCTGGGGACACGGCCAGACTTCGTTACCAATTTGACTTTTCACTTGGGTTGAGGGTGCAGATGCCTGATTTTCCCAGGAGCCGGCCAGAGGGCAATTTACCCACAGGTAGTCCACCCCCCGCCTCGAGCTCAGCCCTGTTATCAAGTTCAACCTTCTGGTCTGTCTCCTCTTGATCTACCCCATCCAGCGCCCCCTCTCAGCCACTGGAGGAAGGCATAATAAAGAGGAAAGGGGGAGGGAAAAAAAAAAGGAAGAGAGGGGTTCCTTTGAAAAAATCCCAACAGGCTCTAACCAGCAGCTCTGGAATTGATCAGTAACCTAAATCAGTGGTCGTTAGTCAGGTGGATGTTTGGCTGCTATGACAGGCACAGGCTGCACTCAGCACCAAGCCCTGAAGGAATGGTTTTTCTCCTTATGCCCTTCCTCAAGAGGTAGCTTCCCAAGAGCCCAGGTGTCTCTGAGGAAAAGAACAACCCAGCTTCTCCACTGTGCGCTTAGCCCTGCTACCTGGGTGAGCCTAGGGATTGCTCTTTTGAAGGAGACAGTAGAAAGTACACAACTTTGTTGGCAAAATTTCACTCTCACTTCCACAGGCGTTCCTATCCTCTTTGCTTCCTTTTTATTTGGTTTTACACAGTTGCTTTCATACAGTCTCACCTGAACACTTCCGTACACATAGAAAGTAATCAAGGCAAGGACTCTGATGCCGGCCTTCTGATGGGTGACTTGCCAGATACACAGGGAGTTAAAAAGCCCAAGTTCACATTGCTAGTTATGAGGGATAGTAGGATACCACGTCAGAGTCTACATTACATTTCTGTAATTCTTTACTTTTCAAAACCCTAGTATGGACACCAGATCAGAGAACTCTTCCCCAAACCTCATCAAGGAGCAGTGCTGGTACTATTAACTCCATTTCATAGATATAAAAACTGCAGCTTGGTGAAGGCCAATAATTTACCCCCAGACCAGTGATCTGACCCCTAAAGTGGTCCTTAGAGAAAGTATCCTAGGAATTTTTGAGAGAAATGCTTTGGGGTTTGTATCTGGATGGCTTAGTAGCAACAGCTGCTAATCAGGGTGAGGGGACAAGGAACGAGGCATTAACAGGATACAGGGCAATTTTCCTTTTCTCAAGTGAAAATCCGAGGTCAGAGACTGATACTCTGCTTGTCTTCCTGTGGAGGCGTTAGGGGTAAGATTGGGAGGCTTTGCATGGGATCCATTTTGAGTGTAATACTAAGAGGGATTGTGGCATTGGACTCATTGGGAATTTTCACTGCTTTCTCAGCTCTTCTTAATATGATTCTCAAAGTGATCCCCCTGCAAAGCCTCTCATTCTTACCCCCAATACTTCTGAGAAGAAAAAAAAAAGATGTCTCACCAACTCCATACCCCTGAATTTCCCCCATGATTTTGTAAAGCTATTTGGTGGATCCATGTATATAAATCTAGGTGTTAAAATGGGTTTGGTACTTTTCTGCATTACTCAACTCTAAGAATTTTCGGAGGAAAAAAGACATTCAAACTTTGATAGAGAAGACTAATTGGAGACTATTAAACACTAATGGAATAATTGCCTTAAAATCATGCTAATAGCTTCCTGGCTGCTACATGTTTACTTGGCCAGTTGCTACAGCTTGAATTAAGTAATTATCTCCACCATTTAAAACCACTCCTGATGCACCATACAAGCGTTTCTGTGGAAGGCAACGACTGCTCCGTCATCCTCAAAGTTCAGGTTTTTCTTAGGTGAAGCAACTGGGGAGTGAAGAGCCGCTTAATTAAGAGGCCACCCTCTTGGAGCAGCTGACCCAGATCACCCAGGGCTAGTGCAAAGAACAACTTGCAGGTGTGTGATACTCCCCACCGCGAGTGCCTTTCTGGCTTCTCTAAATGTTTCTCAAGTGTCTGCATCTTCAGTGCTTTCAGAACCACATCGCTTACTGGCTGTTTGCATTTAAATAGTCTCATGATTTGATATTGACTGGCCTAACTAGTTGCTAGTAATCTGTATTAGTAGTTTTACTTCCAGTTTACCTTTCAAAGGCATGGTGCTGTCGGAATATATTGACAGGTGCTCAGATTCTCGTCTCATTCGTCATTTCTTCCAGTCTCTAATGACGCCAAACGGAATTTTCATTCATACATGTTTTTTTAAACAATATCCTGGCATTTGGGGTTATGAGTGATGCTTCCTGTCACTACAGGCAGGTGAGAGAGAATAAAGAGAAATGGAAGCAGGAAGACATATGGTGAAATTCAGGTGAAAGTGAGTCTGATGAATTTCTGACATCTTTGCAGATGTTCTAACCTTACAATCATGGCGTCTCCAGAACCACAGTAAAGAGATGCATCGTGGGAGTAAGCAAGCTTTTTGCTTGATCTGGGTAGGGTGTTGGTGATCTGGGTCTAGGAGAGGGAGTCATTCTGTCCAAAATCTGAAAGATCGGGGCGGGGGGGCAGTTAATTCCACGGATGGTTCTGCCATACATTTTCTGATAACGTGATGAAAATCTTCACATAATACAGCAAACGGACCATGTAATAATGAAAGATTGGCCAAAATATTGTGGTATTGGAACTCAGAGAGAGTGTATGTTTCCTTAGTGTTGGAGTTCACAGAAGGCCGAGACCTCCAGCTGACCCTAAATATGGACCCCAGCAATTAGTCTCCTCACCCCCTCCCCTTTCCTTGGAACATGCTTTCTACCCACTGTCCAACAGTTGGAGCTCTTTCAAGGATGCTGCCCTAAGAGAGTAATTCCTTATTAAGACCATTTGGTGGTACATGTGACTGAACCCAGGAATGGTCTCTCTATATAAAGTCTTAAGATTCCCGTGTGAAGATCTACTCTTCCTGTAGCCACCCCAAACAAGCCTCATATATAAGTTCTCTTGCTTATGAAATGTGCCACCTACCAGTCTGGGGTGGCCTGCTTCTTTCTTTAGTCTCTTCATGATCTCTGTGTACTAGGGTTAGTTTTCAAGCAGACACTTAAATAGGAATTGTTGATTGTGCTTTAGATAAGGAATGCAGAAATGCTTTGGAAATCAATAATTGTACCTGATGATTTTGTCCGTTTCTTCCAGAAAGTACCAATGGCAATGAAAAAGAGCAGTTTTACTTAGGGAAACTAGATGTTTATACAGCTCTGATTTCGGTGTTCTTGTGTCTGCTTTTATTAGTTTTTCATTTCTTTCCTCACAACAATCTCTTCTTGTTGCCAGTATTTCTGGAGCCAGCTGTCTTCTTCCTTTTCTTTGTAATTTACTGTTTCTATTTTGATTAGGTTGAGACCATCTAAAGGGCAAATCTATGATTGTGTCTCATTGTAAAATTTCTTTTAAAAGGCAGGGTTTGTTTTTGTGTGTGTGTGTTTTTTTTCCCCATCATTTTAGTCAGGATGGTATTATGGAAGTTAATCTTTGAAAGCAATCAAAAAGCAACAAAATTGTTTAGGGTGAATACCTTTTTTGTGGTGCCTTTCCATTTCCCGATTTTGTTTTTGATTTTGCTAAAAAGGAAAAATTAAGTATCCGGAACATCACTTATTCTAGGACTTTTTCTTGATGAGTTGAACTGCATCACCACCTATTAAGATAAAGTGATACTGATGCCATTTTACAGCTTACAAAATGTGTTCTCATTTACACACGTTTTCTACATGTTGTATCAGTAAACCTCCAAGGCCTTGCTACTTAGAGTTGAACAAGGGGAGGTAGAAATGTATCTCAGATTCCACCTCTCAGACCAATTTAATCATAATCAGCCTTTAGCAAGAACCCGAGGTGACTTATGTACACGTTTAAAGTTGGAAAAACACTGCTTTAGGGTAGTTCTAAGGGGATCCTTTATGTAAGTGGCAGAGCCAAATTTAAATATACATCTTTGACTAAGCTCTTTCTTTTGGACCATGCAGTCTATTTATGAGTGTTCAAAATTATAATCAGGCTTAGAGCCAGAATGTAGGTATTTGACTCAAAGCTAATGGCCCAGGTTGGGAACATACTGATAACTCACATTATAGTTCATCATGCACCTCGAACATAAATGTGACTTAATTGCTACCTAACTGTTCAAATTAGGTCGCTGTGATAAATGTAAAACCTTTCTCCTCATTTCCTTAAAGTACTACTTAAAACGGGCCCATTTGGAGATGCTAGTGGTCGCTAATGGCAATTTAGGAAACATCCCTGTGTTGTTTCTTTATCCATTTGGTCTCATTCTTTGTTGTGTTAAAGGCTCAGCCACTCTTGTATTTATGGGTTACTCTTGTATTTATGGGATTTTGAGTCATTCAATTTATCTAAGAGCTAAATTTTTCAATATTACTCGAGTAAAAGTGGTATCATGAAGACAAAAATCAGCATCAGAAAGCCATCAAAAACAAAGGAGAAACAGTAAATTGATTTTTTTTTTATTAAAAGGGAAATGACCAACCTTGTCTGTATTTGCAAATCATGCCTCGTTTATCTGAAGCATGATTAACATGGAATAGAAATATAAATGTGGTTATAACAAACTTACTTGAATTTTAGTTATTGAACATAATCAGTGTTTCAAAACACTTGACATTTAAAAAAAAACCCTCAATTTGCTAAAATGAATAACATTATGTTTTTATTAGGCTTTATTTATTTATTATGTTTTATTAGGCTTTACACACTTTACCCTTATGAAAATTTCTCATATCTTTACTTAGAGTTTCTCATATTTAATTCCAACCCCACCCAATCAAAATGGAAAGCATGAATTAGAAAGAAGAGGAATGAGACTGTCGAGTGCCATACATCAGCAGAAATATAGGGAATATTCATGAGGGAAGGCTAAGAAATGAAGACACAAGGACACAGAAGGTAGGTTTTCCTGAACCCTGCCACCCCAAAGCAAAATCAGAATCATGTTAGATTGTTTGTTTTCACCCTTCCCAAGCCCCTGTTTAATGGACTTCCAAATAGTTCTAGAAATCTCCAGACAAATTCTTAAGTATGTATTGTAAGCCAGTTTGAGGGACTACTACATACATGGTATCTGCCAAGCTTTGAAGAGTTGTCACTTTTATTGACGGGACATCTAGAGGAACTGTGCTTCCATAACGTTTACACCTAAAATATCACTGCTCCTGGCAGTCCCACTAGGGCCTTTGCTATGTCTGCAGAGACCCAACACTGAGGATGTTAGTGTGTGTCAAAAGGGCCCTGGATTCCACTGTGGTCAAAGGCTCCCAGGGCTGGGTTCCCCATTGTGGAAGCTGCAGGACCCACCTCTGCTGACCCCGCCTGCCATCACTGCTAGAGTTATGAATGCCAACACTGACAGAACCCTTCAGTCTTTCTACCTAGGATGGATGTCAACAAAAGAGCTTTTTGAATTTATATTGATTCTTTTGTTGTTGTGCCCTTACCCTAGGACTCAGGTATGAGTTTATGAGGGCTGGATGGAGGATAATATGTAGAATAGACTTTGTTCTACACTCTGCATTATTCTCAATTTTAGCCCACTCTCTGTGTGCATGTGTGTGTATGTACACACATATAGTGTGTATTGACTTTAACTACTTTTCCAAGGAACTCGTTTCCGCCCCCCGCCCAGTAGGTAGACCTCTGGTAGGTGCGACCTAATTAATCCTAACTCCAGACAGGTCCAGAGCAAGAAAGCAGTTGGGGTCCATATTGTTCCTGGTGAGCAGCCTTTTAGAGCATAAATAGAGCCAAATAAACGGACATACCTAAAGTAATTGCTAACACCTTCACTGTTTGAAAGCAGAATGGTAGAGTAAGAGATGTGCTCTGACCTTAAAGAAAATGTTAAATCTCATGCATGTGTGTGTGTGTGTGTGTGTGTGTGTGTGTGTGTGTGTATGCGCACAGATTTTAACTATTGTTAATCAAAGGGGTCAGCTCTGCTAATCTAGAAGTTACCTATTACTACCAATGCTACCGCCTCTGACCTAAAAGCATTAGTTTGGGAAACAGGAGAACGTGTCCCTTTAATGGGTACTCAAGGAACTTCTAGACAGAAGCATTTGATACCCTCAAGAAGCTTATATATTTTCTTATTTCTCCTTCTTTGGGTGGATTAGGATCTAAGATTAGAGGACAGAAAGTATCTAAATTATATATTCCAGAAGGCACAAGTGAGAGAGAAATTTACCATGCTTCAGATCGAATTCTGCTGCCAGAAGCTTTCTCTAGAGCCATATGCTTTTATTATGCTCTATTAAGAGAGGAAGATGGGTCAGGAAGAGGGGCAGGAGGAGACGGTTAAACATTCTTGAGAAGCAGCCAGTATTAGTCACCTCTGGAGACCAGGTATTGAAGCAGATGGCACACTGATTCGTTAGATATGCTCTTGTTATGTCCCTATATTTCATCACAGACCCTGGAAATGGACAGTTCTGTTACCACTTTATCTTAAATGCCAGCTAATACTATGTTTCACATAGAATTCTTTCCTGTGAGTTAATTCACCGGAAGCAGCCATGTTTGTCCTTAGTCAATGTTACAAATGACGATTGTGTTCCTTGACTCACTTGGGGAATTTATTTTATGAAGAAAAGTGGACTATGACGAATGGCAATTCTAGTGGCCTGCTAGGCTTTCCTGGAAGTCCTCTCTGGCTTGTGGGGTGGTGAGGAGGAAGATGTACTCAAAGGTATCCTAGTGGGTGAATAGGAACTTCTCTCAGTGCATGTCTCAGGCCACACTCCCCTGTGGAGGAAGGAGGACAAAGAGGAAAAGGAAGACCAGGGCTGTCTTTAGCAGAGTTAGCTCTAAACACACTCCTGCCATGTCCTTCTCTGGGCTTTTCTCCAGGGGAGCGGGTGGGAAGGTGGTCAAGGGGTTGTAAAAATACTGACTTGAAGGTTGCTAGAAGGGAAGGCTACAGAACTAAGTTTTGCTTAGTCCTTATCACCCCCCCAACACTTGTCCTTATTTCTCTTCATATCTGCTCCAATTCTTGGGTCTGGCATTAGAGTCCCAGTCTTGAAAATGTCCTTAATTCTCTTATCTCACTCTTTTTTGTTCTGCTTACCTGGAAAAACTTCAACTCCATCAACCTCTATTATTATTATTTTTTAAACCTATTCCAATCCCAGAAAACTTCAGTAGCTAAACATTACTGGGGTTGGTGGGGGGCAAGAAATTACACAACCTGGATGTCTCAATTCACTTGAAGTTTCTGACCATATATCTTATTTCCTCTCTCCATTAAATTCATTTTCCCATTCTCTGAGATGACACTTTCGTCTCTTTTCCTCCTCCTATCAGCACTTCCTTCTCACCTCACTCTGCACTTATGGGCTCACTTTATATTTTATATAAAAAAAATACATCCAGAGAAAAACTTCCTCGTTTTCCCACCATTAACCCAGCAACTTACCTGCAATTATCCCTGCATTTTCTTTATGTAGGAGAAATTCCTGAATCTGTCCCTCCCTAAGTCCACCTTTTCTACTTGTGTTGTGGATCCCATTCACTCAAATCTCGTCAGTGTTTACTCCCAAATTCATCCCCTGTCTCTCCGGTGTCACTATTTTTCTCTACCTCTGCTGGATCACTCTAGTCCATACACAAATATATTATTATTGCCCGTTTAAAAAAAAAAAAAAAGCCCTCTGGCTCCACACCAGCCTTTCTTTCTACTGTAGCAGTTCTCTGTGATGGCTATAAAAACTATCTTGTCTTGAAATTATTTCCTTTTCTTTCTCTAGCCTGTGCTAATCTCATTATTTCCTTACCACAGCACTAAAATTGTTTTTATCAAGGTTGCTAGTGATCTGTATTTTGCTAAAGTTAATGGTTAATTCTTTATCATCTTATTTGATCTTTCAGCACCATTTGATGTGTTTGACTACACTTCAGTTTTTATACATGCTCTTCCTTTAACTTTTTATGACACTTTTTAAAATATTGTGCGAAAAAAATATAGCATGAGATTTACTCTGTTTTTAAGTGTACGGTATTATTAGCTATAAGTATAGGGGTCTATAGCATATCTCTAGGATGTTTTCATCTTGCATGACTGAAGCTTTATATCCATCAAATAACAGTTCTTCCTTTCCTCCTCCCACCAGCCCCTGGCAACCACCATTCTACTTTTTGCTTTTATGAATTTGACTACTTTAGATACTATTGAATGTAATACTTATCCTTCTGTAACTGGCTTATTTCACTTATCATAATGTCCTCAAGGTTCATTCATGTTGTAGCATATGACTGTTTTCCTTCTTCATGGCTAAATACTATTCCATTGTATATATATTTCACATTATGTTTATCTGTTTGTCCATTGAAGGACATTTAGGTTGTTTCTATATCTTGGCTGTTGTGATAATGCTACAATGAACCCAGGAGTGCTAATAGCTCTTTGATATCCTTATTTCAGTTTTTTTTGGGGGGGGATAAATACCCAAATATGGAACTATAAGGTCATAAAGTAGTCTGTTTTTATTTTTTGAGGAACTGCCATATTGTTTTCCTAAGCACCTGCATCATTTTACAATCCCACCAGTAATAAACAGGGGTTCTGATTTCTCCACATCTTCACTAACACTTGTTTTCTGTTATTGTCTTTGATAATGACCATCCTAACTGGTATGAGGTATTCTTTCATTGCAGTTGTGATTTTTAATTTCCATGATAACTACTGATGTTGAACATCTTTTCATATACCTGTTGGCTATTTGTATGTCTTTTTTTTGAGAGATGTCTATTCAAGATTTCTGCCATTTTTTAATTGAGTTATTTGGTATTTTGCTATTTGGTTATAGGAATTAATTATGTGTTGGAAATTAATCCCTTGCAGATATATGGTTTGAAAATACTTTCTCCCATTTCATGGTTGCCTTTTTATTCTTTTGATTGCTTGATTGCTTTCTTGCTGTGTGGAAGTTTTTTAGCTTGTGGTCCCACTTTTCTATTTTCCTTCTATTGTCTGTGCTCTTGGTCTCTTATACCAGAAATTGTTGCCAAGCCCAATGTCCAGAAACCTTTTCCCCATGTTTTCTTCTAAGAGCTCTACTGTTTCAGATCTCATATTTAAATCTTTAATTCACTTTGAATTAATTTTTGTATATGGTGTGAGATAAGGGTCCAGTTTCGTTCTCTTGAATGTAGATATCCAGTTTTCCCAATACAGTTATTAAAGAGCCTATCCTTTCATCCTTGTCAACCTTGTCAAAGGTCAGTTGACTGTATATGTGTAGGTTTATTTCTGGGCTTTCATTTTGTTCTGTTGATCTATGTGTCTGTCTTTATACTAGTACCATACTGTTTTGTTTACTGTAGCTTTGTAATATGTTTTAAAACATGAAGTGTGAGTCCTCCAGCTTTGTTCTTTTTTCTCAAGATAATTTTTGCTATTTGGGGTTTTTTTTGTGTGTGTAGTGTGCGGTTTCCTATGAATTTTAGAGTTATTTTTTCTGTTTCCATTAAAAAAATAATTGGGATTTTGATGGAGATCACAATGAATCTGTAGATCAATTCAAGTAGTCTGGACATTAGAATATTGTCTTCCATCCATGAACAGGGGATGTCTTTCCATTTATGTGAATCTTCAATCTGTTTCACAAAGTTTTCTGAGTACAAATCTTTTACCTCCTTGGTTAAGTTTATTACTAAATATTTTATTCTTTTTAATGCTGTTATATGAGATTGCTTTTTAAAATTTCCTCTGGATAGTTTATTTTTAGTATATAGAAATGAGACTGATTTTTGCATATTGATTTTTGTATCCTGCAAATTTATTAACTGCATTTATTTGAACAGTTTGTGTCTGTGTATAATCTTTAGGATTTTCTACATATTAGATCATATCATCTATAAGCTGAAATCATTTTAGTTCTTTCTTTCCTATTTGAATGTCTTATTTTTCTTGCTTAATTGCTGTGTCTAGGTCCAGTACTATGTTGAATAGAAATGGTAAAAGTGAGCATCCTTCCTTTGTGCCTAAGAACTTTTAGCTTTGAGTATATTTTCATGGACATTCCATATATGACCTTTTTAATGTTAAAGCCATTCCCTTCTATTCCCAGTCTGCTGAGCGTTTTTAACATGAAAGCATGTTGAGTTTTTGTCAAGTGATTTTGCATTTGTTAAAATGATCATGTATTTTTTATCTTTTATTCTGTTAATGTGATGTATCACATTGATTTTTTTAAATATTTTTCTTGATATCATACTATCCTTGCACTCTTGGGTTAAATCTCACTTGATCATGGTGTATGATCTTTTAATGGGCTGCTGAATTTGGTTTGCTACTGTTTTGTTGAGGAGTTTTGCATCTTTAACTCATCAGGGATATTGGCCTGTAATTTTATTATCTTGTGTGTTTTTGTCTGGCTTTGGCATCAGAGTAATGTTGGCCTCACAAAATGAGTTTGGAAGTGTTACTGCCTCTAATTTTTTGGGAGAGTTTAAGAAAGACTGGTGTTAATTCTTTAAATGTTTTGTAGAATTCAGCAGTGAAGCAATCTGATATCTGGCTTTTCTTTGTTCAGAGGTTTTGACTATTGTTTTAATCCTCTATTAGATATAGATTTGTTCAGATTTTCTCTCTCTTCATGATTCAGTTTTGGTTAAGTGTCAAGTGTTTCTAGGAATTTATCCATTTTATTCTAGGTTATACAGTTTAGTGTATAGTTTTTCATATTAGTCTTTTTAAGTCCTTTTTATTTCTGTGGTCTCAATTGTAATGTCTCCTTTTTCATTTCTGATTTCATTTGTTTAAGTCTTCTCTTTTTTCTTATTTAGTCTTCCTAAAGCCTTGTCATTTTTCTTTTTTACATTTCAAGAATGCAACTCTTAGTTTTGTTTTCTATTTTTCTATTCTCAATTTCATTGATTTACTGTCTAATCTTTATTATTTCTTTTCTTTTACTAACTTTGGGCCAAATTTGTTTTTAGTTTCTTGAGGGTCTAGAATTAGGTTGTTTGAGACTTCCTTCTTTTTTTAAAAATATTTTATTTATTTGAGAGAGAGAGTGAGAGAGCACATGTGCATGTCGGGGAGGGACAGAAGAAGAGGGAGTAAGAGAATCTTAAGTAGGCTTCATGCCCAACACATGAGCCTGATGTGGGGCTCGATCTTACAACCTAAGATCATGACCTGAGCTGAAATGAAGAGTGAGATGCTTAACCAACTGAGCCACCCAGGCACCCTAAGACTTCCTTTATTAATGAAGGAATTTGTTCTAAATTTTCCTCTTAATAATGCTTTTGAGTTATCCCATGTGTTTTGGTGTGGTGTCTTCAATTTCTTTTGTCCCGAGATATTTTCTTTCTTTCTTTTTTTTTTTTTTAAGATTTATTAATTCATTTATTTGACAGAGAGAGAGAGAGAGAAGTAGGCAGAGCGGCAGGCAGAGGGAGAGGAAAAAGTAGGCTCCCCATTGATCAGGGAGCCTGATGCAGGGCTCGATCCCAGGACCCTGAGATCATGACTTGAGCTGAAGGCAGACACTTAACCAACTGAGCCACCCAGCTGCCCCCCCCGAGATATTTTCTAATATCCATTTTAATTTCTTATTTGACCCAAGTTAACCAAATTTCTTATTGGTTATTAAAGAGTGTATTGTTTCCATATATTTGAGAATTTTTCAGTTTCATTCTACTGATTACTAGTTTTATTCCATTGTGGACAGAAAAAACACTTGATATGATTCTAATCTTTTAAATTCCCTGAGATCTATTTTGTAGCCTAAAATGTGATCTGTCATGGAGAATGTTCTGTGTGTGTTTAATAAGAATGTGTATTCTGGGGGCACCTGGGTGGCTCAGTGGTTTAAACCTCTGCCTTCAGCTCAGATCATGATCCCAGGGTCCTGGGATCAAGCCCCGCATTGGGCTCTCTGCTCAGTGGGAAGCCTGCTTCCTCCTTTCTCTCTCTCTCCCTACTTGTGATCTCTGTCAAATAAATAAATAAATAAAATCTTAAAAAAAAAAAAGAATGTGTATTCCGCTGCAATTGGATGGAATATTCTATATATGTCTGCTAGGTACATTTGGTCTATAGTGTTCAGGTTTTCTATTTCCTTATTGATCTCTATTTCTTTATTGATCTGGATGTTCTATCCATTCTCCAAAGTGGAGTATTGAAATTTCCTATTTATTTCTCTTTTCAGTTTTGTCAATATTTGTTTCATATATGTGGTACATGTGTATTTTTATGTATATAAATATGCATATGTATATGTGTTAGGTACATGTATATTTATAATTTGTATATTTTCCCTGTGAATTGACCCTTTGTGGTTATATGATGTTTTTCTGTCTCTTGTGAGAGTTTTTGACTTAAAGTCTCTTTTCATTTTTATAAGTATGGCTACCTCTGCTCTCTTTTGGTTACCATTTGTATGGAATATCGTTTTCAATACTTTCATTTTCAGCCTATCTATGTCCTTAAATCTAAAGTGATTCTCTTTTTTCAACAAGACATTAAAAGGATCATGCACCATTATCAAATGGGTTTTATCCCTGGAACGCAAAGATGGTTTAACATATTCAAATCAATAAAAGTGATATGCCACATTAATAGAATCAAGGATAAAAAACATTATTTGATGATTTATATATATAATATATATTTATTTTATATATGTTTATATATATAACATATTATATATATTTTTTCATCTCAATAGGTGCAGATCAATAGATGCAGATAAAGCTTTGACAAACTCAAAGCCATTTCATGATAAATTCTCTCACCGAGTTGGATATGTAAGGAACATACTTCAACATAAAATAAAGACCATATATGACAAAACCACAGCTAACTTCATACTCAGTGGTGAAAGCTGAAAGCTTTTCCTCTAAAATTAGAAACAAGGGTGCCAACACTAACCATTCCTATTGAACCAAGTATGGAAGTGCTACCCATAGCAATTAGGTGATAAAAAGAACTAAAAGGCATCCAAATCAGAAAAGAAGAAGGAAAATTGTGTGCAGATGACCTGCTTTATATATGAGAAAACCCTAAAGTCTCAACTATAAACTTGCTAGAACTAATAAAAAAAATTCAGTAAAATTGCAGCTTACAAAAATCAACATAGAAAAATCAGTTGCCTTTTATACACTAACAACAAAGTTCTTGAAAGAAATAAAGAAACAGCTCCATTTATAATAGCACAAAAAGCCAATAAAATACTTAGGAACAAATCTAACCAAAGAGATGAAAGATTTGTACATTGAAAGCTGTAAGACATACATAAAAGAAATTGAAAAAGACAGATTAATGGAAAGGATAGTATTTTCAATAAATGATGTTAGGAAGACTGGCATTTGCTTGCAAAAGAATGAAATTGGGCCTCTATCTTAATCATACATGAAGATTAGTTCAAAATGGATGAAAGACTGAAATAATAACACTCCTAGAAGAAAACATATGGAAAAAGTTTCTTGACAGTAGTCTTGGCAATGACTTTTTTGGATGTGACACCAGAAGTAGAAGTAAAAGCAAAAATGAATAAAAACAGGACTACATCAAACTGAAAAGCTTCTGCACAGCAGAAGAAATAATCAACAAAATGGGAAAAAATATTTTCAAACTGTATCTCTGATAAGGAGTTAATTTCCAAAATACAAGGAACTCCTTTGAACTCAATAGCAAAAAAAACCAATCTGATTAAAAACTAGACAGAGGACAGTCTATGCAGATAGATATTTTCCAGAATAAACATACAAATAGCCCACAGGTACATGAAAACATGTGCAAATTCACTAATCATCAAGGAAATGCAAATCAAAACCACAATGAGCTATCCCCTAATACCTATTAGAATGGCCATTATCAAAAATACAATTAACCTGGCTAGAGATTCTGGAGGCCTCTTAAACCATTTTTGTGGATCTGTCTTCTCTGGGCTCGTCTTTGTAGATCCTTCATTAGAGGGCTTTGCTGGTCCCTTCCCGCCACCCTGCCAGCATCTCATAATCTCTCAGTCCCTTTCACGTCTGTTATCATGCCACCCAGCTCTTTTTTTTGTTCTCAGCAGTTCCAGGCATCTAGAATGTGCCGGTTCCCGTCAAGAGGCAAGCAAGGCAGTAGTCAGTTCCTTGGGCAGTCCCTTGAAAAGCCAGAACATTGGACACATGCTCTGCTCTTCTCTACCCTCTGGGGGAGAGGCTCCCAAGCCATATTAGCCTCTGTCTCTGGTATTGCCAGTCCTCCGAGCAGCAACAAGCCATCCAGCTTTCTTGTGTTCAGTGGCCCCCAGGCATTTCGAATGTGCTGGGTTTTCCATTAGGTCTCTGAGACTGATGAGGCAAAAGGCAGTCGTTGGGCTGCCGCTCCTCCCCTCAAAGTCAGAACATTAGAAATATTGTCCAGTCTTATCTTTCCCTCTTCAAGGAGAAGCTGGGGGTTTACTCTCAATCATGTGGCATTGTGTTGGGGGAGAGACTAAGGCAGGAACATGCCACAGATTTTCCTACCAGCTTCAATGGCTAGTGTTGCACTCGAGTGGGATGTGGGAGCCTCTGAACTTGTGTCTCGATTTCCTACAAAGCAAATTAATTCATGTATTGCTGAATTAGTGTCTCCACGGGGGGAAAAATGGTTTGGGGCTTCCAATTCTGCCATCTTGCTGATGTCACTATCTTATTTTTTCAACTTTACTGGCTATTTCCTTTAGGTCATCTTTGCCAGCTATGTCCTCCAGATTTCTTCTTGATTTAGAGATTTGAATTGTCCTCCAGATTGTCACTAGTCTGCCTTCTTCCACTTCTAATGATGCCTTCTCCTCAGGATACATCCCCTGATCATGCTAGCCAATGCAGTTTATCTCTATCCTCATAATTTTTCCAACAATTGCTTGATCTATCCTCTTCATAGTGCTTAAGTAGTAACAATTAACTCCTTTAGTTATGTATTTATTGTGTGTCAACTGCATATTATACAAGCTTCTCAAGAACAAGACCTTGTCAGTCTTTCCAAATACCCAGAATATGTCTGGGCTACAGTCAGTGTGAAATAAGTGTTTGTTGACTAATAAATGATGGTATAGAGGGAGTCTGATTTTGTACAAAGACCTCTGTTCAGTTGATTTGAGAATAAGGCAACCCAACAAAAGTATTCAAAGCAGATCCATTATTTGAATTCTTTATAAAGTACTGACCCAAAACAGGTTAATTTCAACAAAAGAATGATCGCCATGAACACTAGTTAAGATTAACACTAGTTAAGATTATACTGCACAATCCAGTGTTCTGTGAATAAGACACATGACAATTGAACAAAGTGAAGTAGAAATTTGTTTTATATGGCAGTTTATGAAACTATGTGTTCAACCTGTTTTCTTCTATTTTTATATGCTAAGTTGATTGGTTATAGTAAAGACTTCGAAGAAATATCAGATTGGACTGTGACTTTAGGAAAAAAACAGCTGTGCTATCCTTAATACTGCTCAGGTTTCTGAGTTTTGTATTCTAATCGTCTAGAAGTCGTTCATGAAAATATGATCTGTATAGTGACATATTTAACCAAAATATAGGAGTAATACTAGATTCCACAATCTTTGAATATTTTATTCATTAGCCTCCATAAGAAATTTCTATTAAAATACAACAAAAGTATTCAGGATAGCCACAAGGCAAAAAAGGAGGATCCAAATAGGAACCGGTATAACAGATTTTAAATGCCATGTGCAAAAGATGTCAGAGCTGGCATTTAATTGCAGAAATGTGTCAGCATGACTGAAGTCCAGAAAAGGCAGAGACTGAAGCAAACAAGACAATACCAAGATCTCTCCTCACCATGCCTGGACCTAAATGTTGTACAAGAGAGCCTAGAACATTGCTTGGGACAGATCATGTGAAATTAGCAAATGATAACATGAAATAACCATTCCCTGGTTCAGGCAAAAGATAGTTTAAAAATTCAAGTTCTGGCTTCAAGTGCCTGGGTTTACACCCTGGCTTTGTCATTTATTAACTCTGTGAATTTGGGAAAATTATTTAATCTCTCTCTTTTCCAGGTTAGTTTCCTCCTCTAAAAAGTACAATAGGTTGAGTTCTTTATAGATAGAGTATTTCTTGTGTATGGAAGTGTTTTCAAGTGTGTTCAAACTTTTATGCCAAGGCAATATGTATCTCCATGTACTAAGGGAAAAAAAAACCAGACAAAATATTAGAGAAGTAAACAGTCATTTCTAGAGATTGTAGAAATTGAAGTATAAAGACATGTAAATGTCACAGTTTCCAAAAGAGGAAAAATGGATCCTAGCAACTTTACATGGTAAGATGAATGGTTTGTGGGTAATTAAAAAGGACGTGACAAGGGTTGCTTGCGGGGCTCAGATGGTTAAGTGTCTGCCTTTGGCTGAGTTCATGATCCTGGGATCCTGGGGTCAAGCCTTGTGTTGGACTCCCTGCTCATCAGGGAGTCTGTTTCTCCCTCTCCCTCTGCCCCTCCCTTCCACTAGTGCTCTCTCCTTCTCTCTCTCTCTCTCTCTCAAATGAGTAAATAAAATTTGGGGTGGGGGGGGAAGGAAGTGACAGAAATCTATGTCCTGGGTGGAACAGTGAACTGCCCGGGAAATATAAGACCCCGACTATAGGCTCGATTTGCGACCACATCTTGGGTAAGTCACTTAACTGCACTGGGCCCCTGGTGTTACCTCTGCAAGACTGTACAACAGCTGATAATGTGGGCCTCCTTGCCACAACCCCATCTCTGCCACTTACCAGCTCACTCAAGGGACCTGCTAGAGACTCTGAGTTATCATTTCCTCACCTTGACAATGGAAATAATGGCAGTACCAACCTCAAGTTCTTTGTTGCAAGGATCAAGATATATGTATGAGTGCATGTGGTACACCTGTCCCAGAGTCTGTGGTCCGTAAATGTAGTGCTTTTGATCATTCCATCGATCAAGATATATGTATGAGTACATGTGGTACGCCTGTCCCAGAGTCCGTGGTCCATAAATGTAGTGCTTTTGATCATCCCATCGCATCTAAATAGCCTCCTTTACTTGGCCAGCAGGGTCCCTAGCAGGGCCTACCTGGTTCTCTGCCTCTCTAAGCTCCCCTTTACTTGCCTTAAATATTTCTGCCTTTTCTCTTCCCTGTTCAAGTTCAGCACTGCCCTGGGTTCCAGAACCAGTCCACCCATAAACAAGGGAATGTGAAGAGGCCTACTTCAATGCTTACCGTACTGTGCCCAGCACTCTGGTTCTCTGATGCAGCTGAGTACAGAAAATGGGCTGTTGTGGGAGGAGCACTGTGAGTAACACAGAGAGGAGACTGGATCTCCCATTGGTGGAGAAGTTGGCTAGGTAGACACAGTGACAAGTGCTTGGGAGGATGTCCATGTTGAGAGAGGACAGTGACCAGCAACAGTTCTGATGTGGCAGAGGGAACAGGTTCCAATATATGGACAGAGATAATAGAAAATCTACAAGCAGATTTTCCAGGAACACAGGAAAGCTTCAGTCAGATTAGACTTCCTCGGACAAAGTTCACTTGGTGTTTGAACTTTGGACACCAACTAGAAAACTAGGTTTTCCCAAGATTAAGCTCCTCGGCCCCAAACTATACCCATATCATAGGATAGAAAGAATTCCATAAGATTCTTCTTACCCAGTTTAGACTGCCTTGTGCCTGAATGAGCACTCTCTCACTGTGATTTATGAGAAAATCGCTAGTTGTTACAAGTTGGTACATTAGGTAACAGAGCCTAAATTTTAAAATGACTTAAAAACTTGAAGATTAATTGAAGTTATTCTAATGAGCTTTAACAAGAATCAAACTAACAAAAGAAAAACAAATTAAAATAAAATATGTAACAGCTGGCCAATAGAAACCTGTGGTTTTTTAGTAAAAGACTTAGGACAAATTGTCACTAGAAGCTAACTATAAATTAGTAGTGTGACATGGTGGCCGATAGGTCCATATATGCTTGGGCCGTGTGGCTAGCTACAGTTTCCAGAGCAAGGGATGTGATAGCCTGGCTGGCTCTGACTGGCCCGAGCACCTGCAGCAGCATGGGGCTCTGTTCCAGGCTTCAAACTCGCACAGAGGTTGGAAAGCTGCAGTGTTTTAGGGGTAGCCAAGGAGTGGGGATCATGGGGAGAGCTTTACCAAGCCATTGAGTCTGACATTTCTGGGAACAAAACCTTAAGGAAATGTAGCCACCTCTCTTCAAACACATGAAGAAGAGGTTTGTGGAGTTCTAAATTAAAGCAACCATAAAATAGAATTCAGGCATATGAAGGTTTTGGCAAGCTGAAAGGAAAGGGGGAAGCCTTTATCAATGTGACTTTTAAGTAGTGAACTCGCCCTCTCCGGTAGAAGTATGTAAAAAGAGGTCAAACATCTGCATTGACACGGAGTTTGAGCTAGATGACCCTGAAGGCATTGCCTGGTTCTAAGATCCTGTGTGGTTTGGGAAATGTTACTTAGTCTTTTTGAACTTCTGTTTCTTATATGACAATAGAGATAGGAGTAGGACCCATCTTCATGTGGCTGTTGGGCAAATTGAGTGAGTGATGTGAAACATTTAGCATAGTGCCTGACCCCTAGTAAGTTTTCAGTGTAGGAGATGTGAATTATGAAAGTTACCTAATGAATTCTTCACAGACAGAATAAATCAAACCTTCTCATAAACACTATTCTGCCTTACCTGTCCTCCATCTGTAGTATATTTTTGGTCTTTTACCTTCATTTTTTATAGTTTTACGTATTGTTTAATTGCCTAGAAGGATTTCGCAATCTCTTTGAGCAGGCAGGATGTGAACTGAAAATTGGATACAGCAGGAACAAAGCCCATATTAATTTAAGACCTGAATATTATTTCCAAGGCTATTAGATTAAGAACAATATTTTGGCATATCAGTAGAAGGAACTTATTTTTCTCCTGTGTCAACGTAATTATTGAGATTGACGTCCTGTGATAGAAGATGTGCAGATTCCAGGCCACCATCATTCCATTATCCCTACATAGACTGGGATCCCCTGGGCCTTCCCTGAAGTCAGGATGCCAGAATGACCCTTAGGCCCTGACTTCAAGCAAAGTTCTGAAAGGAGAAAGCAATAAACCTGACTTCAAAGTTTTTAAAAAATGTTTTCTTCCCTAAAACCAGCTTATTCTTCTTTTCATTATGTCAGTGGACAATTCATCTAAGGGCAATTTAAACAATTTATTGGGGGAACACTGTAGTATTTGGCAATGGTATTTGCTTATTCAGTGTTGAGAAAATGAAAGATGGGCAATAGAAAAAACTGTTGAACTTGAGAGCTAGACATGTATGAACAAACATTTTGCAAAAAGTTGCTAAAAAATAAAGTCGTGTGAGGTCTCCTGGGTAACTCAGTGGGTTAAGCATCTGACTCTTGATTTCAGCTCAGGTCTTGATCTTGGCTCAGGTCATGATCTCAGGGTTGTGAGATCGAGCCCTCTGTGGCGCTCTGTGCAGGGTGTGGAGCTTGCTTGAGGTTCTCTCTCTCCCACTCCTTCTGCCCCTCTCTCACAATTTGAGTGTGTATGTATGTATGTGTGTGTGCATGCACTCTAAATGAATGAATGAATGAATGAATAGCTGTGACTCATGGGGACAGTAATGCAAACATGGCTCACCAACTTTGGGCTCAATAATTCAATGAATGTGCATGTAAATATTAGAATACCATAGTGTGTGTGTATATGTGTGTGTGTTTTAGGATCTTAAATTACCCATTTTATAGGATCAAATATTACCAAGTCAACCCGATTAAGCATTGAAAATTAAACATGTAAAATTAACTTCCCATCTTTCCCCCACCATCCCATGCACCTGACAAAATGGGCATTATATTTTTGGTGACTGCTGTTTGGACTCCTGGGTGGAGCATGTCTCTCAACCCCTTTGTGTTTGTTTTCCCACCTACTTAGACAGTGATATCAATAACTCCTTCCTTAAAAAGTGATTGATCCTATTTTAATGCATTTGAAACCTTTACAAAATGTGTTGCCTAATACCAAGCTCAGTAAAATTAGACTAAATAATTATGTGTGCATTTGTGGTGCAGACAGTATTTTGGATAGAGGAGAGCAATAAAAATGGGAATTCAAAAATCTAAATACCCAAGACTATGAATTTATATAGGAAAACAAAGGCATTTTTTTTACTTCCAAAATATATAATCTGATTGACCAGTTTTCAAGATGTAAATAGCATTTTATACATACATAAATTCAAAGATTTGTAATTTAAAAATTATGGTAAAATACACATAACACAAGATTCACCATTTTAACTATCTGTAAGTGTGTGGGTCTTTAGTATTAAGTACATTCACACTCTTGCGAAACCATCCCTGCCATTCATTCATAAAAGATTTTCATCTTACAAAACAAATTTATTAATAAGATTTTAAAAATTATTTTAAAAATAATTTTATCTTTCTCCTATAAATCCCTTTTGATATTGCAAAGCCATAGTATATATTTTAACATACTTGTATCGACAATCTTTTAAGAAAGATGGGGAATCAAGGCTCAGAGACACTTGGTAGCTTGCTAGCTCTCACTCTTCTGATTAACTGGAGAGTCAGAACTGGAGCTCAGGACATCTGGCTTCCAGTGTCATATTTTTCTTGCTTAAGCCATTAATAATGCAAAATGAACTCTTTGCTGTTTCACCTGTGTTCAATCAAATGGGCTTATTTTTCTTTGTGCTAACCCATTGTAAACTTTGTTTTGCTCTCCAGGTTCTATTTTAATTCCTGTATTTCAGATTTGTGTTTTTTTCTGATGAGATCATATTAGGTGCACTTTAATTGAGAGCCTTCTTGCTTTCAATTATACACACACACACACACACACACACACACACACACACACATCAGGTTCTATATATATATAGATATATATATATATTCTATATCTATATATATATAGAACCTGATGTTAAAGTGAACCTGCCCAATGGATGAGTCTTGAGAACATTATGTGAAGTGAAATAAGCCAGTCACAAAAAGACAAATATTGCATGATTCCACTTGCCTGTGTTATATCTAAAATAGTCAAACTCATAGAATCAAAGAGTGGTTGCCAGGGGCCTGTTTTGGAGAAAGGAGCTGGGGAAATCCCGGGCATCAATAGAGTTCCTGTTATGCATAATAAAAAAGTTCTGGAGATCCATTGCACAACTCAATAGATTTAATAGACTTAATAGTCTGAATAGACTTAACACTATTGAAATGTACACATAGAAGTGGCTGACAGATGGTAAGTTTTATGTTATGTGTGCATGTATTTTTTGGTTTTGTTACCATAATTGGGGAGGGGGGGCAGAACTTGCCCATTCAGATCATGCTTTATGGGTTCTGACATAAACACCTGGAGGTTTGCTCTGCAGTTTCCTGCAGTGTTGTAATTCTCTGAGGCTCTAACACCAAGAAACAGCATCTTGTTTAGCACTGTTTCTGGCTATGAGACTAATAATCTTGCTTTTCTCTCTTATTTCACTCATGATTTCACTGATTGGAGATGGCCAAGTCATATTACCTTCTTAGGTCTCTGTTTTAGTGTGATATCAGACTTTGTACTTTGGCGTCTTGGGTATCCTGCTGGTAAGGATTAGCAAAATAATATATGACAAGGTTTCAAATTCTTTCTATTGGAAACATCTTTCTGGGTTTATAAAACACATTAGGATTCACAATGCCTAGAGTTACATACCAAGGACAGTTTCTCTTCTTGGATGGAGCGAGTGGCACTGTATGACAACTTGGGCAAGATCAGAATTCGCTCATTTAGAAATTATATACCAAGCAATGTATCTCAGGCTGTTCTCAGGGCTGGAAGTGGAAGTCAACAAGCCCAGTCAGGCAGTTCCATTCAGTTGTAGGAAGGAGACCATACACAACTGCAGAGAAGAGACTTTGAAAGAATTGTCAAAAACCTGTAAGTTGTAAAATAAAATATGTGTATTTATTTGGGGTCTTACAGATTGCAATCCAGCAGAGAGATTCAATGAAAATCAAAACTGAGCTGGGAGAAATAGTCCAAGATGGCAGAGAAGTAGGAAACCTTATTTTCATCTGATCCCAGAAATTCAGCTAGATAGCTATCAAATCATTCTGAACACCTGCAAACTCAACTGGAGATCTAAGAAAAGAATAGCTGCACCTCTACGAATAGGAAAGCAATCACTTTCTACAAGGATGACAAGACAGAAAAACTCATCTCAAAAAAGGGAATAAAAGGCAGCACTGACTGCCAGGGACTTAATCAGTATGGATATAAGTAAGATGTCAGATCTAGAGTTCAGAATAATGTTGATAAAGATACTAGCTGGGAAAAAAAAAAAAAGATACCAGCTGGGCTTGAAAAAAGCATAGAAGACACTAGAGAATCCCTTTCTGGAGAAATAAAAGAAGTAAAATCTATTCAAATTGAAATAAAAAAGGCTATTAATGAGATGCAATTACAAATGGAGGCTCTAACTGCTAGGATAAATGAAGCAGAAGAGAGAATTAGTGATATAGAAGACAAAAAATGGAGAATAAAGAAGCTGAGAAAAAGAGAAAAACAACTCCTCGATCACAAATGGAGAATTCAAAAGATAAGTGATACCATAAAACAAAACAATGTTAGAATAATTGGGATCCCAGAAGAAGAGGAAAGGGGGTGGGGTAGAAGGTATAGTGGAGCAAATTATAGTGGAGTACTTCCCTAATCTGGGGAAGGAAACAGACATTCAAGTACAGGAGGCACAGAGAACCCCCTTCAAGATCAATAAAAATAGGTCAACACTTAGATATATAATAGTGAAACTTGCAAATCTCAGGGACAAAGAGAAAATCCTGAAAGAAGCTAGCTAGAGGTCTGTAACCTACAAGGGTAGAAACATCAGACTGGCAGAAGCCCTATCCCCAGAGACTTGACAGGCCAGAAAGGACAGGCATGATATATTCAGGGTGCTAAATGAGAAAAACACACAGCCAAGAATACTTTATCCAGCAAGGATGTCATTCAAAATAGGATAGATAAAAAGCTTCCAGGACAAACAGAAACTAAAATAATTTGTGATCACTAAACCAGCCCTGCAAGAAATATTAAAGGGGATCCTTTAAGTAAATAGAGAGCCCCAAAGTAACATAGATCAGAAAGGAACAGAGACAATATACAGAAACAGTGAGTTTACAGGTAATACAATGGTACTAAATTCATATTTTTCAATAGCTACTCTGAATGTAAATTAGCTAAATGCCCTCATCAAAAGACACAGGGTATCAGTTTAGATAAAAAAGCAAGACCCATCAATATGCTGTCTGCAAGAGACACATTTTAGATCCAAAGACACCTCCAGATTGAAAGTGAGGAAGTGGAGAATGATTTAATATGCTAATGGACCTCAAAAGAAAACTGGGATAGCAATCCTTATATCAGAGAAATTAGATTTTAAGCCAAAGACTGTAATAAAAGATAAGGAAGGATATTGTACCATAATTAAAATGTCTATGCAACAAGAAGATCTAACAATTGTAAATATTTATGCCCCTAACATGGGAGCAGCCAATTATATATACCAATTAACAGCAAAATTAAAGAAACACATTGATAATAATACAATAATCATAGGGGACTTTAATAGTCCACTCACTGCAATGGACAGATCATCTAAGCAGAAGATCAACAAGGAAACAAAGACTTTGAATGACACACTGGACCAAATGGACTTCACAGATACCTTCAGAGCATTCCAACCTAAAGCAACAGAATACACATTTTTCTCTTGTGTACATGGAACAGTCTCCAGAATAGATCACATTTTGGGTCACAGACAGGTCTCAACTGGTACCAAAAGATTGGGATCATTCCCTGTATATTTTCAGAGCACAGTGCTTTGAAACTGGAACTCAATCACAAGAGGAAATTTGGAAAGAACTCAAAATACTTGGGGGCTAGAGAGCATCCTACTAAAGAATGAATGGGCCAACCAGGAAATTAAAGATTTTTAAAAATTCATGGAAACAAATGAAAATGAAAACACAATTGTTTAAAGCCTTTGGGTTGCAGCAAAGTTTGTCCTAAGAGAGCAGTATATAGCAATACAAGCCTTTCTCAAGAAACAAGAAACAAGAAACACAACCTAACCTTACACCTAAAGGAGCTGGAAAAAGAAAAACAAATAAAGCCTAAACTCAGAAGGGGAAGATAAATAAGATTAGAACAGAGATCAATGAAATAGAAACCAAAAGAACAGTAGAACAAATCAATGAAACCAGGAGCTGATTCTTAGAACTGATAAGATTGATAACCCCCTGGTCAGACTTATCAAAAAGAAAAGAGGAAGGATCCAAATAAATAAAATCATGAATGAAAGAGGAGAGATCACAACTGACACCAAAGAAATACAATTATAAGAACATACTATGAACAACTATATGCCAACAAATCAGGCAATCTGGAGGAAATGGATGCATTCCTAGAAATGTGTAAACTACCAAAACTGAAAAAGGAGGAAATAGAAAACCTGAACAGACTCATAACCAGCAAGTAAATTGAAGCCATAATCAAAAAATCTCCCAACAAATAAGAGTCAAGGGCCAGATGACTCCCCAGGGGAATTCTACCAGACATTTAAAGAACAATTAATACCTGTTCTTCTGAAGCTGTATCAAAAAGTAGAAATAGAAGGAAAACTTCCAAACTCTTTCTATGAGGCCAGCATTACCTTGATCCCCAAACCAGACAAAGACCCCACCAAAAATTACAGACCAATATCCCTGATAAACGTGGATGAAAAATTCTCACCAAGATACTAGCCAATAGAATCTAACAGTCAATTAAAAGAATCATTCACCATAACAAAATGGGATTTATTTCTGGGCTGCAAGGGTGAGTCAATATCCACAAATCAATCAGTGTGATACAGTACATTAATAAAAGAAAGGACAAGAACTGTATCATCCTCTCAGTAGCTGCAGAAAAAGCATTTGAGAAATTACAGCATCCTTTCTTGATTAAAACTCTTCACAGTGTAGGGATAGAGGGAGAATACGTCAGTATCATAAAAGCCATATACAAAAAGTCCGCAGTGAAAAACATTCTCAATGGGGGAAAAACAGAGCTTTTTTCCTAAAGTCAGGAACATGGCAGGGATGTCTGCTATCACCACTGCTGTTCAACATAGTACTAGCATTCCTATGCTGATAGATTCAGCAGTCAGACAATGAAAAAAAAAAAAAAGACATCAAAATTTGTAAAAAGGAGTCAAACTCTCACTCTTTGCAGATGACATGATACCCTATGTGGAAAACCCAAAATATTCCACCCTAAAATTGCTAGAACACATACAGGAATTCAGCAAAGAGGCAGGATATAAAATCAATGCACGGAAATCAATTCCATGGCTATATACTAACAATGAGACCGAAGAAAGAGAAATTAAGGATTTGTACCCATTTATAATTGCATCCAAAACCATGAGATACCTAGGAATAAACTCAACCAAAGAGGCAAAGGATCTGTACTCAGAAAACTATAAAACACTCATGAAAGAAATTGAGGAAGACTCAAAGAAATGGAAAAATGTTCCATGCTTATGGATTAGAAGGACAAATATTGTGAAAATGTCTATGCTACCCAGAGCAATCTATACATTCAATGTAATCCTTATCAAAATATCGTTAGCTTTTTTTCATAGAACTAAAACAAATAATACTAAAATTTGTATGGAACCAGAAAAGATCCCAAATAGCCAAAGGGATGTTGAAAAAGAAAACCAAAGCTGGTGACATCACAATCTTGGATTTCAAGTCTTATCACAAAGCTTTAATCATTACGATAGTATGGTATTGGCACAAAAGCAGACACATAGATCAATGGAACGGACTAGAGAACCCATAAATGGACCCTCAACTCCATGGGCAACTAATCTTTGATAGGAAAGAATATCCAATGGAAAAAGACAGTATCTTCAACAAATGGTGTTGGAAAAAATTGGAATTGGATAGCCACATGCAGAAGAATGATTCTGGACCATTTCCTTACACCATATATAAAAACAGACTCAGAACGAATGAAAGACCTGAATGTGAGAAAGGAATCCATCAAAATCATAGGGAAGAACATAAGCAGCAACCTCTTCAACCTTGGCTGCAGCAACTTCTTTCTAGACACGTCTCCAGAGGCAAGGGAAACAAAGGCAAAAATGAACTATTGGAATTTCATCAAGATAAGCTTTGCACCACAAAGGAAACAGTGGACAAAACCAAAAGACAACCAACAGAATGGGAGAAGACATTTGCAAATGTCTTATCAGATAAAGGGCTAGTATCTAAAATCTATAAAGAACTTATCAAAATCAACATCCAAAGAACAAGTCATCCAATTGAGAAATGGGCAGAAGACATGACCAGACATCTCTCCAAAGAAGAAATCCAAATGGCCAACAGACACGTGTAAAAATGCTCAACATCACTTGGCATCAGAGAAATACAAATCAAAACCACAATGATATATGACCTCACACCAATCAGAATGGCTAAAATTACTATTCAGGAAATGACAGATGTTGGCAAGGATGTGGAGAAAGGGGAACCCTCTTACACTGTTAGTGGGAATGCGAGTTGCTGCAGCCACTCTGGAAAATAACATGGAGGTTCCTCAAGAGGTTGAAAATAGAGCTACCCTATGACCCAGGAACTGCACTACTAGGGATTTACCTCAAAGATACAAATGAAGTGTCTGAAGGAGGGCACGTGATGTAATGAGTCCTGGGTATTATGTAAAACTGATGAATCACTGACTTCTATGCCTGAGACCAATAATATATGTTAACTAATTGAATTTAAATAAAAAACAAAAAAAATTAAAATTTGAGAGAAGAAAAAACTGAACTGGGGAGAGACAAAGAAAGTTAGAATTTTTAAAGAAAAAAGGGGATTTACATAAGTTGTTTGGAAGAGAAAGCAGTTTGTGCTAGCTTACTTACAGTTACATTAATCTATGTGTGATTAGTTGCTGGGCCTAGCGTTAGGCAGAAAGTCCATTTATGCCCATTATATCATAAGTGGTGCCTTGGCTTTTAGCTGAATTCAGAAAAGAAAAAGTCCAAGAATTTGAGACAAAAGATATGTATGAGTTCCACTTCCTCAGTGTCCTCTTGGCTACATTTTAAATAACTCTCTTAGCAGTGGTTATTCCATTTTATGTTCTTCATTGTCAGAATTCACCTAAATCAGAGAAGCATATTGATTTTTATCGAATCTCTGAGCTCAAGGTGAGAATAAGTCCTCTTGGAGGATTTCATTTATTTTCACATTAAAATATGGAGCATGAGCACAATGGTTGGGGCTCCATCCTATGCTCCCTAAAGCACTTTTAGGTCATTAGCTGGGGCCCTGAAGAGCCAATTAAAGACTGAAATTTTCACTATCTTAGATATTTTCAAATATCCAGAGGAAGGCCTGAACTTTTCACCTTTCTCAGGGATGTTTTTGTGGGCTCACCCTCTGATCTTCATGCTGGAAGGTGGGAAAATAGAAGGAGGCCAAGGCTGAGGGGCTCATCCCAGAAGGCTCTCTGCCTGCTTTTAACCTCATTTCCCACAGGGCCTCAGTTTCTTTTAGTCTTCTTCCAGGCCGAGGGACAGCTGCTTGCCATCATATTACACTCTAGTTACCTGCATCTTCAGTTTTAGGCCCCAACCACAGTAATATCAAAAGACAACATCTGTTCTTTTGCCTGGCCTTTTTAGAAGCTGTCCATCTGGTTGGAGGACACTTGCTGAGTTCTGGGGTCACCCTGCTTGAAGAAGTTTTTTCAGAAGTGATGGAAAGGCAGTTGTTGGTTTTGTTCCTTATGTGCGAATCCAAAAGTGCAGCGTGACTCATCTTCAGTAGGCTGGAAAGCTCTCACACAGGCAGAAGTCAGTTCTGGGAGGTCTAGCTGGAAGTCCTATAGCAGCATGTTCATGGAAAGGACTAGAGTAATAGTTGCCATTTATCAAAGGCCTGCCTTTTGGCAGCCATATATATATCAGCTCTAATCTCTATAACAACCCTGTATGGTCAGTATTATTCCCATTTTACAGAGGTTCAAACAGATTAAATAGTTGGGCTCACAGAGGTATTAGGTGATAAAGCAGAGCTGTCAAGCTTCCAAGTTCAGGGTTTTTTTTGTTTTTTTTGTTTTGTTTTGTTTTTTTCTTTTTTTCTTTTTCAGATTAGGTCTTCTGTCCTGAATAAAACTCCTAGGTCTTGAGTAGCTGTCCTCATTATTTGTCCAGAATTATTTTCATTGACTATTATAAAATATATTTTTCTGTTGTTCTAGGTAAAGAGCTTGTTTGTGACCTTTTAAAAACAGTCACTATTCACATGTTTAAATGTTTTAACTTAACTTTCTTGTTGGGCTATATCTTTAAAAAGAGACCTAGATATTTTCTCAAATCCTAAAACAAGTAAATCACCCAAACTAATGGAATTAAATTCAGCAAGAGTAAGATGAAAGGTTTGCTTTATGCCCAAATTGTGTTTTTTCTTTACGCCCTATCCTTGGTTGCAAATGTCATCACACCATTTTCTATCAGATGAAAAACAGCAAATGTTATAAATGAGAAAAATGTTCAGTGCAGCTGCATCAGCCTCACAAGTGCCTAAGTGGAACTTTAAATCCCAGGGTTGTATCCGAAAGGACATTGGTGCATAGTAGTGCAGCTCGGAGAGTCTCTCAATGGGTGATGCGTTTGTCCTTGACCCTGAGAGATGGCATTTTGATTTTGATTGCTTTTTTATGGAGAGTTTAGAACCTTTCCCAGAATATTGCTTTTAGGGGATTTTTCTTGGCTAATGTTTGGGCAAAAATCATTTTTATTCCAGCTGAAAGTCATCTTTTTTTTTTTTTTAAATCAGAATTTAGAACAGAATATGGCAAAGCTTTGGCTCCCAGCTACTTAAAATTGTTTGATTTCATTGTAACCCCTGCTGGTCATCATAACAAATGTATTTTCCCAAACTTTAAGACAACATTTTAATAGAAAAATTAATGAAAGAAATGTATTTACTAGATTTTTTCCTCCATTAAAAAAACAAACCTATGGAAACAACATTTAATGATTACTTTCTATAGTCTAAGCTACATGTTAGCTACTTAGCAAAATATTGGCTAACATTTCTATGTAATGAATTCATGGGGTTATCTTTTTTTTAATTAGAGAATTTCTCTCTTTAAGGGTGATACCATGATTCATTGCAACTATTGTGAACAAAATTTTTAAAAAGGACCAGACTTTCTTTTTTTTTCTTTTTTGTCTTGCATTAAGACCAATATAACTTTCATTTTTATGATGCAGGATAATTATTAGCATCAATTACTGAACTATATACCATACAGAGACATTTGGAAGAAGCTATCAGTATGTGCACTGCTGTTTACACACATACCCTCTGGACTAGACATCTGTTTTTTTCTTGCATTTGAATATTACAGTTTTTTACATTTGTGGTAAATACGTAAAACATAAAATTTACTGGTTTAACCATTTTCAGGTGTAGAGTTTTATAGCATTAAGTACATTCACATTGCTGTGCAGCCATCACCCATTCATCTCCAGAACTTTCTTCTCTTCCTAAAACCCATTAAACACTAACTCTCCATTCCTCCAGAGGAGGAATTCTAGAGATCTAGAATTCTTCTAGATCTCTTCTCTAGAGATCACCATTCATCTTACAGTCTCTATGGATTTGACTATGCTAGGAACTTCTTATATGTGGACTCATGCAATATTTGACCTCTCGTGAAGGGCTTATCTCACTTACTGTAATGGTTACATTTCATCCATGTTGTAACACAAGCCTAAATTTCTTTCCAATTTAAGGCTGAACAACACTGCGTGGTCTTACATACCACATGTTGCTTACCCATTCTTTACTGATTGACACTCATGTTGTACCTACCTTTTGGCTATTGTGAATGAGGCTGCTGTGATTGTGGTAGTGCAAGTATCTGCTCATGTCCCTGTTTTCACCGTTTTTGTATACATTCCCAGAAGGAGAATTGCTGGGTAGTTCTATGTGTAATTTTTTGAGGAATGTGATGGCTATATTTTTATCTCTCTTCTCTTGCTGCCATTCTCTGTAGTTAGTATGCTTGTCTTAGAAACCTTTTCCTACCTAATTACACCTCTTTATTTGCTGTTTATTTTCTCTTAGTTGAAGAGGGATTTAGCTAAATTGATTACAATTGTGCTTAGAATAGAAGTAAATAGGCTCCAAGGGACATCTAATCAAGTAAAGTTCATCAGCTTTAGTATATAAATGTTATCACATCTACTTTAACACTGAAAGGTCCTTTTATATACTTTCAATGTATATAATTGAAAGTGCTATTGATGGTGTTTTAGATAATTAAGACATAGGAGTTGTGACTTCTAGATCAACAAGATATTACAGTTATTTGAATTAAGATTCCTTAATTTAGATGTTATATATATTCTCATAATGAACCAAACATTGGATGTTATCCATAGCAGAAATTTTTTTTGGAAATTCATGAAATATTATTATAGATCCTTATTATGTATTTATGTCAGTGTAAGCACAGTTTCAGATTAGTGTGTGGAAATAGTCTAGACCTTGAGTATAAAATGCAAATATAAACCTTTGTGCACCTGCCAAAACAAAACAAAACAAGACATAATTTACTGGTGGTACAAACAACTTTAGTAATAGCCAGTAATTTCACTAAAAAGAAATATCAGTAAATGATATGGCCACATGGAAAGGGAATTTGTATGACTATCAAATATAAGATCTTTTTTAAAAAAAGATTATTTATTTATTTATTTGACACACAGAGAGAGAGAGATCACAAATAGGCAGAGAGGCAGGCAGAGAGAAAGGGGGAAGCAGCCTCCCTGCTGACCAGAGAGCCCGATGAGGCCCAGGACCCTGAGATCATGACCTGAGCTAAAGGCAGAGGCTTTAACCCACTGAGCCACCCAGGTGCCCCCAAATATTAGATCTTTAACTATGATATAAGCAAGTCATCCTAAGATCATTTCTTAATGGTGTGTTTTTTTGAAGGATTACCATTACTACTGCAGTATTTTGGCCAGTTGTCTTCCCTGACTTCTTTCCCTGTTTAGGCAAGCCATGCTACTCAGCTGTCACTAGGCACCTCACAACCCAACCTTGACCTTTATGTTGGATCCTGTTGGATCCTCTTGGATCCATTCCCACTGTACTCTAGATCCATGTTTCCATTCAAAGTCTATTTGATTCTGACCCATTTGGCTTGTTTCCCTTTCTACTTGTCTCTTACACTTGAGGACAGGGGAAAAGTAGACCTCTAGAAAAAGAATGGAAGAATTATCTATATTAGAAACTTCATCAAAACCAAAATCAAAATGGAAAAAACTTTTTTCTCCTGAAATGGAGATGCTACTTTATTGAGGATTAGTAGTAGGAAATCAGTATACCCTTCTTCCTTCTCTTTCTCTCCCTCCCTGTCTTTCCTTTATCCAATGACCATTTACCTGATTGAACTTACCAGACACTGCTGGGTTCTAGGTACTTAAGTTGTTCATAGCTTTCTGGGGGAAGCACACATCTCAAAAAATAAAGATAATACGATATGATTAAAGTAGGAATCTACCTAGCTTCTCTGCAACGTATAAGCTATAGGGGGAGTGGACAGAGAAGATTTACCGTAAGAGATAATTTGAGGTTGCATCTCAAGGAATTAGTTTTCTTAGCAGAAAAGGAAACCCAGGGTAATTCCAGGCAAAGGGTCAATATGTGCAAAGAGCATCAAGGTGTCAAGTAATATGGCACATTCCAGAAATCATCAGTTGTTTGACACAAGGAGACATAATTGGAGATGAGATAGAATTGGTAAGGACTGGATAAGAACTCAAGGAGAATGGGGCATTTTCAGCTAGAGCTGAGAAAGAAACTTTCCTGGCATCTATGCTTGGGGGATGATTCTAAGATAGTATGTAAATATGATATGGTTAGAAGAACTGTCAAATAAGACTTCATATTAGAACAGCTAAAAGTCTGGGGAATCCCATATCATCACTTTCCTTGATCTTTGAAACTAGGACCACTCAGACTTCACTTTATAGGGTTCCTAGTTCTAGGCAATTCATCCAAGACTGTCCTTGGGCAGTGGGGATAGCTCTCCCAGTGGATTAGTTACTTAACATTTAGCTTCATTTCCCTGTGCACTAATTTCTCAATATAAAAGAGGTTTTGGATTGGCTTCTCAATCAGATTGGTGATCTCTAACATTTTGTACAAAGTACAAATGGCTTCTTAATACAGAGTACTAGAGTTAGCCTGGCTAACTCTTCAGGACTCTAATTGTCATAACCTGACAGAGGGGAAGCATAGCACATTCTTTGGTAGGACAGGATGTTTAGCAAGAGAAAAAGAAATGCTATATGTGAGAGAGTCATTCCTGTGCTCTTAAAAGGAAGAACTGAGAAAGTAGGCATGGAGAGGAGGAAGGAATTTCTCCTCTCAAATATTCTCTGCTCACAGTTCCATAGGACTTGCATTTTGTTGTAGCACAGAACCCTCCAGAGGACTTAAGTTATGCCTTGAATTATGGTTCGTATATCATTCCTGCCATCCAATGGGGCACCAGGAGACTTCTTCCATTTTGGCTTTCTTTTCTTGCCTCTTATTTAAACTTCCCCTAATTACCTTCTGGGTTTGTCTCAGCTTTATAACATGTCAACAAAGCCTAACAGCCAAGTATTGTTTATAATGGGTAAGTTTACTCAATCTTTCTAAGCTTTTATTCCTTTAGAGGGCAGATCATAGTATGCGTGATTCATTGAGTGCAAAAAATATTTCTTCTGGGTAGCTGCCATTTAAACTTTCTGGTACTCAGAGTTCTTGTTTTTAAAATCTGAGGATAGGACTAGATGATCTTAAAATCCAGAAGGCTATCTTATCCTACAACTTCATAGTAAATTGAAATTTTGACTTCTTTCTTCATCTCTCCATCCATCCACTTGATATAGCCTCATTAGGAGCAGAGGATACTTCCTTATACCTTGACTTTGGAATTGGCCATGTGACTTGCTGAGAATAGGACAGAAGGTACAGTTTGCTAGTTCTGAGCCTAAGCTCTAAGGATGTCTCTCCCTTGCACTTCTGCCATGGTTATGAGAGTAGCTTCTCTGGGTAGCCTGCCAGTCCCAAGAGGAGGATAAGAGACACGTGGAGTAGAGCCACACAAGTGACCGTTGTCATGTCAAGTTTTCTTGGCCAAATTTGTGAATAAGAAGTGGATATTTATTGTTGTATACCACTGAGTGCAACCGCTGAAGTTTTTTTTATTATATAGCCTTATTATGGGAATACCTAACTGATTCAGTCTATATGGCTGTAGTGTTTTGCATATAGTAGACTTGATGAATATTGATTGAATGATTCTATTATTGAGAATTGTCTTATTGTTTTTGCATGAAGCACAATGGTCGAAATAAAATATCCCCTTCATTATAGGTATCATCAATCTAAACTGCAATGATTAAGGATTATTTTTTTTAATTAAAGAAATTTTTTTTCTATTAACATATAATTTATTATTAGCCCCAGGGGCACAGGTCTGTGAATCGCCAGGTTTACACACTTCACAGCACTCACCATAGCACATACCTTCCCCAGCGTCCATAATCCAACCACCCTCTCCCTACCCCCTCCCCTGGAAACTCTTGAGTTTGTTTTGTGAGATTAAAGTCTCTCATGGTTTGTCTCCCTCCTGATCCCAACTTGTTTCATTTATTCTTTTCCTACCCCACAAACCCCCCACGTTGCCTCTCAGCTTCCTCATATCAGGGAGATCATATGGTAATTGTCTTTCTCTGACTTATTTCTCTAAGCATAATACCCTCTAGTTCCATCCACGTCATTGCAAATGGTAAAATTTCATTTCTTTTGATGGCTGTATAGTATTCCATTGTAAGTGTGTGTGTGTGTGTGTGTGTGTGTGTGTGTGTGTATATATATATATATATATATATATATATATATATATATATATACCACTTCTTCCTTATCCATTCATCTGTTGATGGACATCTAGGTTCTTTCCATAGTTGGGCTACTGTGGACGTTGCTGCTATAAAACATTCCAGTGCACATGCCCCTTCGGATAACTACGTTTGTATCTTTAGGGTAAATACCCAGTAGTGCGATTGCTGGGTCATAGGGTATCTCTATTTTCAACTTTTTGAGGAACCTCCATGCTGCTTTTCAGAGTGGTTGCACCAGCTTGCATTCCCACCAACAGTGTAGGAAGGGTCCTCTTTCTCCACATCCTTGCCAGCATCTATCATTTCCTGAATAGTAATTTTAGCCATTCTGACTGGTGTGAGGTCATATCTCATTGTGGTTTTGATTTGTATTTCCCTGATGCCGAGTGATGTGGAACATTTTTTCATGGGTCTGTTGGCCATCTGGATGTCTTCTTTGCAGAAATGTCTGTTCATATCCTCTGCCCAATTCTTGATTGGATTATTTGTTCTTTGGGTGTTGAGTTTGCTAAGCTCTTTATAGATTTTGGATACTAGTCCTTTATCTGATATGTTGTTTGCAAATATCTTCTCCCATTCTGTCAGTTGTCTTTTCATTTTGATGACTGTTTCCTTTGCTGTGCAGAAGCTTTTGATCTTGATGAAGTCCCAATAGTTCATTTTTGCCCTTGCTTCCCTTGCCTTTGGCGATGTTCCTAGGAAGAAGTTGCTGTGGCTGAGGTCAAAGAGAGTTGTTGTCTGTGTTCTCCTCAAGGATTTTGATGGATTCCTTTCTCACATTGAGGTCCTCCATCCATTTTGAGTCTATTTTTGTGTGTGGTGTAAGGAAAGGGTCCAGCTTCATTTTTCTGCATGTGGCTGTCCAATTTTCCCAACACCATTTGTTGAAGAGGCTGCCTTTTTTCCATTGGACATTCTTTCCTGCTTTGTCGAAGATTAGTTGACCACAGAGTTGAGGGTCTATTTCTGGGCTCTCTATTCTGTTCCATTGATCTATGTGTCTGTTTTTGTGCCAATACCATACTGTTTTGTTGATGACAGCTTTGTAATAGAGCTTGAAGTCCGGAATTGTGATGCCACCAACTTTGGCTTTCTTTTTCAATATTCCTTTGGCTATTTGAGGTCTTTTCTGGTTCCATATAAAATTTAGGATTATTTGTTCCCTTTCCTTGATAAAAATGGGTGGGATTTTGATAGGGATTGCATTAGATGTGTAGATTGCTTTAGGTAGCATAGACATTTTCACAATATTTGTTCTTCCAATCCATGAGCATGGAACATTTTTCCATTTCTTTGTGTCTTCCTCAATTTCTTTCATGAGTACTTTATAGTTTTCTGAGTAAAGATTCTTTGCCTCTTTGGTTAGGTTTATTCCTAGGTATCTTATGGTTTTGGGTGCAATTGTAAATGGGATTGACTCCTTAATTTCTCTTTCTTCTGTCTTGTTGGTGTATAGAAATGCAACTGATTTTTGTGCATTGATTTTATATCCTGACACTTTACTGAATTCTTGTATAAGTTTTAGCAGTTTTGGAGTCGAGTCTTTTGGGTTTTCCACATAAAGTATCATATCACCTGCAAAGAGTGAGAGTTTGACTTCTTCTTTGCCGATTTGGATGCCTTTCATTTGTTTTTGTTGTCTGATTGCTGAGGCTAGGACTTCTAGTACTATGTTGAATAGCAGTGGTAATAATGGACATCCCTGCCGTGTTCCTGACCTTAGCAGAAAGGCTTTCAGCTTTTCTCCATTGAGAATGATATTTGCGGTGGGTTTTTCATAGATGGCTTTGATAATATTGAGGTATGTGCCCTCTATGCCTATACTTTCAAGAGTTTTGATCAGGAAGGGATGCTGTACTCTGTCAAATGCTTTTTCAGCATCTATTGAGAGTATCATATGGTTCTTGTTCTTTCTTTTATTAATGTTTCGTATCACATTGATTGATTTGTGGATGTTGAACCAACCTTGCAGCCCTGGAATAAATCCCACTTGGTCATGGTGAATAATCCTTTTAATGTACTGTTGGATCCTATTGGCTAGTATTTTGGTGAGAATTTTCGCATCTGTGTTCATCAAGGATATTGGTCTGTAATTCTCTTTTTTATGGGATCCTTGTCTGGTTTTGGGATCAAGTCTCCTTCTATTTTCAATGATAGCCTAGCTGGATATAGTATTCTTGGCTGCAAGTTTTTCTCATTTAGTGCTCTGAATATATCATGCCAGTTCTTTCTATACTGCCAGGTCTCTGTGGATAAGTCTGCTGCCAATCTAATATTTTTACCATTGTATGTTACAGACTTCTTGTCCTGGGCTGTTTTTAGGATTTTCTCTTTGTCACTAAGACTTGTAAATTTTACTATTAGATGACCTATTCTTCTTGGTTTTGACGGGGGTTCTCTGTGCCTCCCAGATTTTGATGCTTGTTCCTTTTGCCATATTAGGGAAATTCTCTACAATAATTTGCTCTAATATACCTTCTGCTCGTTTCTCTCTTTCTTCTTTTCTGGAATCCCAATTTTTCTAATGTTGTTTCGTCTTAAGGTATCAATTATCTCTTGAATTCTCCCCTCATGGTCCAGTAGTTGTTTGTCTCTCTTTTGCTCTGCTTCTTTATTCTCTGTCATTTGGTCTTCTATATCACTAATTCTCTCTTCTGCCTCATTTATCCTAGCAGTAAGAGCCTCCATTTTTGATTGTACCTCATTAATAGCTTTTTTGATTTAAATTTGGTTAGATTTTAGTTCTTTTTTTATTTCTCCAGAAAGGGCTTTTATTTCTCTAGACAGGGTTTCTCTAATATCTTCCATGCCTTTTTCAATCCCAGCTAGCATCTTGAGAATCATCATTCTGAACTCTAGATCTGACATATTACCAATGTCCATATTGATTAGGTCCCTGGCCTTTGGTACTTCCTTTTGTTCTTTTTTTGGTGGTGAGTTTTTCTGCCTTGTCATTTTATCCAGATAAGAATATATGAAGGAGAAAATAAAATACTTTCAGAAAGTGGCCAATTTTCTGTTTCTAGAATTGCTGCTCTTCTTCTCTCTGATCTCCTGTTGGATTTGTAGGTGTTTGGAATGGTTTGATAAACTATCTAGCTGATCTGCTGCTACCTGATGTCATCTCAGGCTGCTACTCCTCCGCCAACTTGACTCCTCCTCCAGTGATTAAGAATTCTTAAGAAACTTTTCTGTAAAAGGAAGTAGAGTAAGAGTTATTAAGTGCTATACCTTTCAGATGATTCTGAAAGTACTTTACCCTCGCAACTGCACTCAACTGCAGTCCTAGTCAGTACATGTCTGTTATTATTCCTTAGAGACACCACTCCTTGTCCACTCCCTTCAGAAGGTTCTCAAGTGACTATGTAATTTCTCCAGCTGGTGGTATTGGGCCATGCTGACCTAGATCATTTTGGGGAGAAAAGAGCAGCTACTGAAGAGATGAGCGTTTTTTTTTTCCCCATTTTTTTAAATTTTATTTTTTATAAACATATAATATATTTTTATGAGATGAGGGTTTTTAATGAGACTCTTTAAACTGGAGTTTTTACAAATTAGGTCAGTTATAATCTGATAAAAGCAGGAGATGGTATAATGGATAATTAGGAAATTGTACCAAGATATAGGGCAGCCTCTTCAAAATGACTTCCAACACTGAGAAATCTAGAGATTGGAAGTTACTGTGGTGTAAGGGCGCTTCATCTTAGGTATCATGGGAGAGACCTCTTGATTCTGAGTACCATTTGAGACCAAGTGTCTGAGAAAAGAGGTACCTGATCCTTTGAAGGACCCTTCAGAGAGAACCAGGTAATGTCACAGGCCTTTTAGCAATGAGAATGCAGAAACTCAGAAGGTAGGAAATTGACCTAAATTCTTCCTACTACCCAGTGATACTCGGGTTATTTTGTATAATGCCATGCTAATAAAGTATGTTTTTTAAAACTGATCACCCACAATAACCTCTGCATTGTACCAAAAGATGAAAAGATTATTGGCTATTATAAAAACTACAACTATTACAAGTAGCAAGTACCATTTCTTGAGTTCTTACTTTGAACTAAATAATTGTATCTGTATTATTTCATTTAATTTTCAAAATTTAACTCTAAGACTGATAGTATTATTACCATTTTTCAAATGAGGAAATAGAGCCCAGAGAAAAAAAGTGATTTTTCTTCAAGTTCACAGGACCAGAAATATAAAACGTAGGTGCTTTGGCTTTTAGGAGATTGAGGGAGTTTTCTCGGGATAACAGGGCTAGAAAAATGATATGTGGGGGATGATAGCAGTAGAAGTGGCATAAGATTGGTTAGGAAAGAAAGGCCTTGACATGAAGGATCTAGAGGAGGGAGCTCCATCTTTTTCTGTAAAGGGCTTTGAGGGCCATATTGTTTCTGTTGCAATTACTCTGCCAGTAACATGCAAGCAGCCCTAGAAATATGTAATTAATGGGCATGGATGTGTTCTAATAAAACCAGATATGAACACTCAAATTTGGATTTCTCAATTTTAATGTCACCTTATATTATTCTTCTTTTGCTTCTTTTTAACCATTTAAAAATGTAAAGCCATTCTTAGCCTGCAGGCTATCCATACACAAGTATGCAGGCTAGATTTGTCCTGTGGTCTATAGCTTGCTGAGCCCCAGTCTGGTGTCTAGCAGTATATATGTATCCATATGTATATGTTTTTATTATTTATTGTAGTAGGAAATGAGAACAACACTGTCACTGAATACTAGTAAAACAGGGAAATCTGTGGAAACCTCATTCTGTAACTTTCTCAAAGGCAGTGGAAGATTGGAAGGTTCAGCACTGTTATGTCCTCTAGAATCATCTTTGACCTTTACTAAAAGCCTTGATGGGAACTTTGGGATTTCCTTAACCTTTCTGTACTTCATTTTTCTCCTTTGTGTAATGTGGGTAATAAGAATACACTCTGATGTCAGGTTCCCTGAAACCAACCCCACGTCCAGCAATTCACTAGGAGGAATCCTAGAACTCAGCATTTAGTCGTATTCACAGCTGTGACTTACTGTGTTTGAAAGGATACAGACCAAAGTCAGGAAAGGGAGAAGGCACTTGGGAAATAGCTAGGAAAACCAGGTGCAAACTTCCAGTGGTTCTCTTTCAGTGGAGTCACACAAGACATGCATAATTCTTTCAGCAATGAGTTGAGACAACACCTGTGAGGTGTTGCCAACCAGGGAAGAGCATTAGAGATTCAATAGGGTTTCTACTGGGAGCTGTCACCTAAGCATCTTCTGTCTGGCATGTGTCACATTTCAGATATCCAGAAGGAAAGCAGGTGTTCAATGTAAGCTGCATCATTTGCACAAATAGTGTAGGCGTAGTGACCTACTCTTATCATTTCTGGAAATGGTGAAACCCCTCCTCCCCCCGAAATCCATATTCCTAGATGCCAGCCAAGTGAAACTTGTAGGTAGGCCTTTCAAAGGATAGCAGTCAGGCCTGTTATGTTAACTCTTTTCCATACATTTTCCCAAAGTGGTGAGGATTAAATGAGTTAATATATTGTGCCTAAATAATTCTTGGCAGAGAATGAGCCCACAAAGCTGTATATTTCACTCTCAAAAGATTAACCGGGAGGCAAGAAGGCATCATGAGAAAGTCTCATAGGATTGCAGATAGGGCACATTCTTTTGTGGACATGTTTTTGTGGTATTTTACATTATACATTCATATACACATTTACATTATACACTTATATAAACACATGGGAGAGTGTCATTAATTTTACCTCTTAAACTATAGCAATTAAGAATATGCCCCCCACCCCGAGTTATCTCTAACCAAACAGATACTTAAAGAGGTCCACACACAAGAAAAGATGTCATCCTGCTGTTCAGAACTCCTTTGATAGTGGAGGACATTCATGCTCATGGACTCCTGAAAATTTGTTTGAAATTAACAAAGAAGAAGGGGCATTTTGTTGTAAGTTTCCACTGAAGGACTAGAGGGGGCATCCAGATCATTGTATAATACTAATTGACAAGGTTACTTCTGTGGACTGTTTTACTTTGTGCCTTTCTTTCTACTAAGGAAGCCTGAATGCAGAATGGTTCTTCTACTGGTTCAGTCATTGTATTGCTCATAGTTGGTACCAAGAAAGGATGATAAATGTGCTATCAGTTTGTATGAGGGAGCAAGTCATTACTTTGTTTTGTGCAGCCGAAATCCCAGTGATCATAAATTGATTCATTAAAGGCCTACGATGTCAGAGTTCCTCTTTTATTCTGTTGAGATACTGTTAATCCTCAATTACCCACCAAAATGCATTTTCCACTTTATGACTAATTTAGATGCTAATTTTTAATACTGGGCAGAGTTTTCCCTGCAATCCAGAATGTTTTCCTTCATGTGGAGATATTTTTTAAGACAATAAAAATGCTTTAGAAAGTAAAACACTTAAATATCTTCTGCATTATGCATCATATAAATTAAGGAGATAGACATATACTTTACACATAATAAAACAATTATCTTTTTATAATGGAGATTTACTTAAGAAACATATTAGTGTCTACAATGAGCAATTCTTCCTTTTTTTGAATCTCCTGAGTACTGAGCAATTGATACCAAGCTAAAAATCATCAATTCTCTAATAACCCAGTGCTTTTCTAACAAAACCATAACCTACAAACCATCATTACTTCTTAGAAAGCAGGGTCATAAATCATTGCAGTGTTATCTCTGAAAGAGAACAATATGGCTTGCCCACTTGGGATGAGAATTCATATTATTTTATTATATTGATATTATGGTCTAGATCATTTTCTTTTTAAGAGCCTGCTTTAATTAGTAAAGGACCTAAAATTTAAAAAAAAAAAAAAACACTCTTGGGTGAAAACAAAAAAATGAAGCCATTTCTAATTCTATCACATACAATTTAGTATAGTAAATGTTTCTTATCACCTTAAAAAACTTTACTGAGTTTTGTAGGCCAGGGATTCTTAAGTCATGAGAATAATGGTATTTAGTTAGATAATGAAGACAGTGAATAATTTAGACAATTTTTAGTCCATACTCTATCTAAGAAGTGTTTCAGAAACCAGGCAGGGCAGATTAGATGAAGCTGTTGATGCTTACAGATTAATTTGCCTGTTCCTGAAATGTATGAAATGGCAGAAGCATTATTGTTAGAAAGAATGAAAAGAGAAACTTCCTCAATAATATATCTTTTATACCCAGGTAGGGTATCCTTTATGCCATAGGTCTGTTTAAAACCTTAAATTGTGGACTCATTTCATTTAGCAACTTAATTTTAAGTAGGAAATCAATTCAGATTTTAATTCTGTAGCATTGTCTAAGTTTGGGCCAGTGGTTTAGAATCTTGGTTGTCAAGGGAGGAACAAAGGGGATGAGATCATCATTAAAACCCAGCTACACAGAGAAAACAACAGGAAGTAAGGGAATATGAAGAGGGAAGGGTATAAGAAAATAAACTACATTGTGGTTTTGCTAACAAACATTTCAATGTATAGTCAAGAAAGACCATCTTTAGTTCTGATAAATCTTACTGGTATTTAACCTTGATTATGAGTGTTTAAATCCAGTGAGTAATTCAAAGCTCAATCTCAATAGGGGAACATTGGTTAGTGAAGGAGGGAGGGGCTTTCCATTTACTTTCGGAGAGGGGCTTGAGGAAATGTTCTGTCTTCCTTGATTCAGCTAGACTCATCAAAATGCTCATTTCATTAAAATTCAGATAGGTTTGTCACAGGTGTTCACTTAAGTTATCCAATCAAAATCTGACATTAGGTTAACTTTAACTTTCAGGACACACTTTGAAACTTGCTTTTACCTAGAAAGTCTACTTCTAGAAATGTACCTACTGATATATGTGTACCTTTACAAAGTGATATTACATAACAAGATGTTTCAGCATTGTTTGTGGTAGTAAAATACTAGAAACAATCAAAATATCTATCAGCAGTGGTCTGTTTAAATAAGTTATGAGCAATGAACTACTCTGCCATAAATAAAAAATACTAAGCTCTATACGTCCAGTGTGGAATGATCTTCATGGTATTTTAAATGAAAATTGTCATGTGGGAATCTGTATTATGTGCAATCATTTGTATGCAAGTATATTTTTAATGCTTATTTATGAATATATATTGCTATTCATGCAATATTCTATGCTCAAAATGCATAGAACATCTTTGGAAGGATACAGAGTAATTGTTAACAAAGTTGCCTCTTAGAAGATGTAAAGGTGTTGGGATGAAAGGAAGATTCAAATTTTGCCATATACACTATTTTATACCTTTTGACTTTTGGAATGTGTGTGTATTATCCATGCAAAATGTTGTTTTAAAAAACTCACCTGCTTGGGAAGAGCAAATGGATTTGTCCCCTGTTCTCCAGAATACTTTGTTCATACTACTATTATCGCATTTATCAAATTGTCTCCTGTTAAGAATTTTCTGTGAATTCCCTTGCTAATTTGTGAGTTCCTGAAGCTTAAAACTGTTTTATGCATTTTAACATCAGATCTAACATATCTGGCATATGGCAGAGGTTTGATAATGCTTTTAATTTAATTTAAAAATGCATTTAATGCTTTAAATGTACTTTTGTATGACATGATTTACTTTAATTACCTTTGTTTTTACTTTGTTATTTTATGGTAAATTGCAAACAAAGTAATAGGTAAATTGTATAGTACAAAAAGCTTATATTTTGAAAAGCAGAAATCTCTATCCCTATCCAGTTTTTTTCCCATAGAGAAAGCTACTCTTAAATTCCTTTTTGCTGCATTTTCTGATATTTACCTCTATACCTCTAAATAATAAGCTTATTGATGCTTGCTGATTTGTCCATTTTAGGCACCATCTACTGACTTCTTGGTATAGTACTTGAGGATTTAAGTCTCTTACTGATTCCTAATGCCTCCCACCTCCACCCTATCATTCTCTTGTTATAATTATATTATTATTTTTGGTTAAATCATATAGTTAATGTCTACATTCCAGTGACTAGGTATCTACTGTTCGCTACTAAGCCAAATGATGTACTATGCTTATATTTCATACAGTTTTTTTCCTAAAGCTAAAAATTGCATTTAAAAGTTGTTTTCTTTATGCTTATGGTAGTTACATTCCAAATGCTTACAAAGATTTGTCGTTTTTCTATAATAATTTTTCAAATGCTCACAGTTCCAAATAGTGCATAGGTTTCTTCTTCCCCTGGATACCCTACTCCTGAGCCCTCCAAACTCCTATTAAGTATGGATTGTTCTCTAGGTAGATAGGCGCTGTTCTCTGGACTTACTTTTCTGACACTATGTAGAATTTCTTATATCCTGGATTCTAAATTCGTATCCTGTGTGATTTGGTAAAGTTAATATTGATATTGATTAACATTTGTTATGTGTCAGACACTGTTAACATACATGGACTTGCTGAATCCTAATATGCCTATATTAGGTAGGTACTACCTCCTAATACTACCTACCTCATGTGGATACTATTGTCTCCATTTTACTGATGAGGAAATTGAAGTGCACAAAGGTTAAATAGTTTCCTCAGTGGCCCACAGCTAGAAAGTGAAAGAATTCAAACCGAGGATTCTGATTCTAGGATCTGTGCCTTAATCAATTTAGTTTACTACCTCTTGTTCTCAAACTGTGTTTTCTTTATACATGAAAGGGCACTTAGGAGGTAAATTCTGAGTCCTTGCATGTCAGAAAATGTAATTTATGGTCATGATTGACTGACACATTGACTAGGTATAGAAGTCTAAGTTGAAAATTGTTTCAACTCAGAATTTTGAAGGTATTGCCTTTTAGCATCTGTTACTTTTGAGAAATAAAATGCCATTTGACTCCCTTTGTTTTGCTCTGTTTGTAAATAGCTTCACTCAGAAACTCCTGTTTATCCCTAGTATTTTCAACTCTCATGATCTCTGATGATATCCTTTCATTCTTTCAATCTATTAATTTATATTTTTAGCACTCAGTAATCATCCTTTATTGCTTCTCTGTTTTGTTCTTGTTTTTGTTTTTTTAAAGATTTTTATTTATTTATTTGACAGAGAGAGAGTGAGAGAGGGAACACAAGCAGGGGGAGTGGGAGAGGGAGAAGCAGGTTTCCTGCCGAGCAGAAAGACCAATGCGGGGCTCGATCCCAGGAACCTGGGATCATGACCTAAGCCAAAGGCAGACGCTTAATGACTGAGCCACTCAGGCACCCTTGCTTCTTTCTTAATTTCTTCCCTGTTCTTTTTGTTTCTTTATAAAATCCTTTTAGTTTGTGTCCTTAGAGCTCCCTTTTCTCATTTGTTTCTGCTCCCCTTCATGTTGGTGATCCTTGGATGTCCACTCATATGTAGGAGTGAGACCAGATGAAAGTTTATGGGAAGTTTGATAATGATGGTGATGATGATTTGTATGTGTGTTGGAGGGAGCTAAGGAATGCAGTTTATCAACTCTTAGGATTCATTCTAAGGTGATCAGATGGTAAGCATGTCTGTTCACTGAGGTAGACACCACCCCAGATTGTTTTGTGGACCTAATTTAAGAACATTCTAGGTTTGTGGGGGGGGGGTTGGTTTGTTTGTTTTGTTTTTGCATGTTTAGGCTTCTAGCACTGGGGAAAGTAGGTCAGTAAGTGATCTGGGATTTCCATTGTTGAATGGCATTTACCCACCTTCAATTTCCACCATATGCATGCCTCTCCTGGATCAGTTTCTCCTGAGCAAAATCTTTGTTCTTCCAGTTTGTGGGAGGAGGAATCCTTGCACAGTTGTATGGGATGGAGGAAGAGACCTATAGGTCTAGCTGCTCTGATTCATAGACTTTTGACTAATGCTTTCCTCATTTATACCTTGTCTCATTGCATCTTCCATGATACTTGGTGCTTCTAGATCCTGTGAATTTTGAGGCTTCTATGGAAATGTCTTTCTTTCCATCAGTATCTTCTCCTCAGACCCTTGGATTTCAGCTTCCTCTGCTCTTCTAAGTCATTCACAAGTCATTTGTTCATCCACATTTTAGCTTCTAGATATTTGTTGGTGTCTGTTTCTTTTTACATTCTCATTATCCTTATAATTTTTAAATCTCTTTTTTTAATTATGGGAGATGGATAAACACATATTTAGTCTGCCACACTTGCTAAGTTTATTCCACAAATTGTCCATTTTTTTAAAAATTGGAGTATAGTTGACCTTCAGTGTTACATTGGTTTCAGGTATAGAACGTAATCATTCAACAAGTCTATACATTGTGCTATGCTCACCATACATCGTATATTTTTAGTTGATACCTTGGTTAGCAAAATCACTGGAGAGAGCTGCTGGTCTGGATCATACCAAAGAGACTTTGTTGAGTTCTTCCTAAACTAGTTCCTTTCACCCCATAATCAGCTTGGTCCCACCATTCTTTTTTTTTTTTTTAATTTGACAGAGAGAGAGAGAGATCTCAAGCAGGCAGAGCAGCAGGCAGAGAGAGAGGGGGAAGTAGGATCCCTGCCAAGCAAAGAGCCCAGCATGGGGCTTGATCCCAGGACCCCGAGCAGGGAGCCAGATATGGGGCTCGATCCCAGGACCCTGGCATCACGACCTGAGCCAAAGGCAGATGCTTAATGACTGAACCACCCAGGTGCCCTGGTCCCACCATTCTTATTTTCTATGTTCCTGAAGGGAAGCAAGATATTTAAGAAGGTAGAGACTGTAAATAAGGCCGTTGATGCCTAAGACCTTTCATTAGGGTGAAAAATGTGGTAGATGAATTTGTGACTCACACCACTAAGAAAAGTAATGAAAATAGCATATGTTCTGATACAGAAAGAACATTTTCCTACCAAGATAATATGTAAGTATAAAGATGAAAATATACCCAATCTTTTCCCTCACTCATTATTTCAGTGATGGTAAGTTTTTAAAAACATAATTACTGCTGTTTTATAAAAATTTAACTGTGATACCTTTTATAATACCTATGATGCTTCTTCCCACATTGCTAGATTCAGTTATTAACTCTACATCCATTTTTAGATCTGCTTTTTCTGTCCAGTTCTCAATTTTCTTACACATTTGAAACTACTTTCTTTTTGATTTTTTTTCTTAATTTTTTTAAAGTAATCTCTATACCCAATGTGAGACTCAAACTCAAAATCCTGAAATCAAGAGTCACATGCTCTACCGACTGAGCCAGCAAGCATCCCTGGAAGTACTTTTCAATGAAATCTTAAAAAAAATTATTTTCTGACCTTCAAAATCTGTTTTTATTAAATGCTTATATAGTATTTTAATGTCAAATTCTTATTATAATTTTAATTCTATTTGGAGACTACAACTCTTTTGGTGATTAGAAAAAAGGGCATGAAAGAGAGCGATATTTTTTAAAATATTGGTTAATGATATCGAGGGTGAAAGATGAAAAAAGTGGGTTTTCCTTTGTGTTTGCAGGAGGATGGGGAGAAAAGGAAGAACAGACTTAATTGGGTAGTCTTTTTTCTTACTCAAGATCTTGTTTTCATGGGTTAGGAAAATTTGGGGATTAAAAAACTCAGCCAATTTCATAGCAGAGGTATATTTTCAAATTGAATTGAGGGGAAAGGTCTTTTGAGGTTAGTATGAAGCATGAATAGAGAGCTGAGACAGCAGCTTTTACCCTAGGCTATTTCAAAAGTCAAGAGCAAAGCTAAGAATAGATGTTTGTAATGGCCTGTCCAGGTTTCAGACCACAGACACATGCCTGCTTAGAGTATCATTTTAGAATATGAAGTGGTTGGATATCTTAGAAGGGAGTAAGTTGCCTCCTCAAGCTCCATTTTTCTTTTACTCTCCTGCTTGGTTACTGGACTGAAAGCAAAGCTGAGGCAAGGACCAAGAACAAGAAATCTGGATCAAGAGAGTAAATTGAGAATTGAGCTCATGCTGACTCCTCTCTCTTCTGCTTCAAGCTCACAAAAAATATTGGGTACATACTTATAAAAACTAAGAAAAAGAATAAATTCCAAATGCTAGGAAAGGGAACTCTGGAAACTCTAGTAGAAATCCTTAAAAAAAAAAAAAAAAAAAAAAAAAAAAAAGAAAAAAAAAAAAGCCAGCATCTATGGGGATAAGTGGAAATTGAAGCTTAGGAACATAAAATGCTGTTCTTAAGCTGAGTTTCCCTGACAGGGCCTGAGGGCTGGGCACTACACTGTCAGCACTGGGAACTTCATGAAGCTATAATGGGTTTATACAGAATGCAGTCTCCCTGAGTATCTGAAGTCAATAGAATGAAAAGTACACAAAACATTTAGCAAGCTTAAGAATCTGTTTCCGGGGCACCTGGGTGGTTCAGTGGGTTAAAGCCTCTGCCTTCGGCTCGGGTCATGATCCCAGGGTCCTGGGATCGAATCAATGTTTCCCAAAATGGGGAGCATTAAACAATCTGAAAACAAAACAAAACAAAACAAAACAAAACAACTTTTAAGTAAATATTTTTTATGGCCCTTAAAAGATAAATAATGGAGTAGAGACATTAAAAATTATCAATGATAATAAAACAAGAATGAGTGACAATGGAACAAACAGATGTATTGAAATTAAATTAAGATTCTTAGAACTTCATAGAATTGTTATAGAAATGAAAGGAAAACACATACTTTGAATAGAAGACTGGCAGCTGAGGAGAGAACAATGAACTGGGAGAACACTGCACAAAGATATAAAAATGGAAAGTTTGAGACAGTTAGGAGACATAGAAGATTCAGAAAGTCCAGTGTACATGTGCTACAAATTGAGAAAGGAGAAAATACAAAGAATATTGTAGAAACTATTTCAAGAGATAATGGTTGAGAATTCCCCAGAAGGAACATAAAGGTATTCAGATTAAAAATGCCTTCTGAGTACTGAGCAAGATAAACAATGACCAGAGGGAAATAAAGGAGTGCTTTTTGAAAATGGACACTGAAAACACAATTTTTACTCATATTTATTATATTATACCTCATCTCTTCTCTTTTTATTATATGCATTATACAAAGCAGTGGTATACAGAAATAATTTTTTTCTGATTGTGGTGTAGGGTCAGTAAAATTTGGAACTCACTGATATTTATATCTCGTAAGTATAATCTTAGAATTTTTTTTAAGTAAATAGGTAATTAAGCTGAACCAAACTGTGAGAACTTGGTAAATGGATCCTCAAATGTCCCAGTACCAGACCACAGAGTTTTTCATATTAAAGCTGACTGAGAAGTCAACACAATATAGACCAAGGGATCCTGTCAGAGGAGAGAGAAAGAATAATGATCATTTTGCAGTCAGTACTGGGCATGATGATGGACTGGTCTGTGAGTGGAAATTGGATGGCTCAATTATGGAAGCCCAGGTGATCAGCAAGAGCCTGACCAAAAGTGTCTAGACAAATGCTTATAGCATAATTGCTAATAAAACCTTTAAATTAGGGGCGCCTGGGTGGCTCAGTGGGTTAAGCTGCTGCCTTTGTGATCTCAGGTCCCTGGGATCGAGTCCCGAGTTGGGCTCTTTGCTCAGCAGGGAGCCTGCTTCCCTCTCTCTCTCTCTCTCTGCCTGCCTTTCCATCTACTTGTGATCTCTCTCTGTCAAATAAATAAATAAAATCTTAAAAAAAAAAAAAAAAAAACCTCTACATTAAAAAGTGTTGTTAGTGATTTTGTTGAGCTCCCAAGGATTTAGGAAGGCTGGTCCTCCTTGAGAAAAGGAAGTGTTCAAACAGCAAGGGTAGTCCTGAATGTGAATGCTGTGATTGGTAGAATAAAAGAAGCTCAAGGAAAACCAAGCCAGCAGTCAATGCCAATACTCAAAACACAGAGGCATGGAAATAAGGGCAGCAGCTGTTTAGGGACACCTGCCATGATCAGGAATACAAGCCTTTTGTTATGGTCATTTAAGTTTGGGGAAAATTTAACTCATGGAACATTTGTATCCAGATAGCAAGATCTGGGAATATCCCTAAGAAGTTGCAAATAGGGAGTCTGCTTTCTGATGGAAAGCAGACACTCAGATGGAAAACAGACACTCAGACAAAGACCAGAAATGTGAAATTCCTACCAGTAGAAGCAAGTACACTATGACAAATTCTTCTTGAGGTAGGATTGTTGTTTAGGTGAGACCACAGTTGTTTTATACAATTGGCTGTTAAGACACACAGTTTATAAACTTTTCTCAAAGACAAGTTATCTCAGAGTTCTATACATACTGTTTCCAGTTTCTGACTTTCCATTCATTTTGTTAACTTAGGTCAGTCTGGTTGCTTCCCTCACCATTCTACTAAAAATGCTTATTATTTACTGATAACTTTTGGTTTGCAAAGCCCATGCACACTTTTTATGTATTTTATTTATTTATTTTTATTCCATTCCTCTTTATTTCTCTTTCAATTCTTTTTTTAATTATGTTCAGTTAGCCAATATATACTACATCATTAGTTTTTGATGTAGTGTTCAACGATTCATTAGTTGCATATAACACCCAGTGCTCATCACCACACATGCCCTCCCTAATATACATCACTCAGTTACCCCATCCCTCCACCTGCCCCCTTCTGTAACCCTCAGTTTGTTCCTGGAGTCCAGTCTCTTATCGTTTGTCTCCCTCTCTGATTTCTTTTCATTCAGTTTTCCCTCCCTTCTTCTGTGTTCCTCCATGCTATTACTTATGTTCCACATGAGTGAAACCATATGATAATTGTCTTTTTCTGCTTGACTTATTTCATTTGGCATAATCCCTTCCAGTTCCACCCATATCGATGCAAATGGCAGGTATTCATCCTTTCCAATGGCTGAGTAATAGTCCATTGTATATATGAACCACATTTTCTTTATCCATTCATCTGTTGAAGGGCATCTTGGCCCCTTCCACTGTTTGGCTATTGTGGACATTGCTGCTATGAACTTTGGGGTGCATGTGCCCCTTCTTTTCACTGCATCTGCATCTTTGGGATAAATACCTGGTAGTGCAATTGTTGGGTCGTAGGGTAGCTCTATTTCTGTCTTGAGGAACATCCATACTGTTTTCCAGAATGGTTGTACCAGCTTGGATTTCCACCAACAGTGTAAGATGGTTCCCTTTTCTCCGCATCCTCACCAACATTTGTTGTTTCCTGTCTTGTTAAATTTTGCCATTCTAACTGGTGCAAGGTGGTGTCTCATTGTGGTTTTGACTTATATTTTCCTGATGGCTAATGATGTTGAGCAATTTTTTCATGTGTCTGTTGGCCATTTGTATGTCTTCTTTGGAGAAGTGTCTGTTCATGTCTTCTGCCCATTTCTTGACTGGATTATTTGTTTTTTGGGTGTTGAGTTTAAGAACTCCTTTATAGATCTTGGATACCAGCCTTTTATCTGTAATGTCATTTGCAAATATCTTTTCCCATTCCATGCCTCTTAGTTTTGTTGACAGTTTCCTTTGCTGTGCTTTTTATCTTGATGAAGTCCCAAAAGCTCATTTTTGCCTTTGTTTCCCTTGCCTTTGGAGATGTAATGCACATTTTAAAATCATCTCAGCATCCATTCACAAAGTTGAGCATACTCTCTTTCTTTTAAAAAGGCACCTTACTCCACAAGCTTCTGCTACAGGTACTCTCATGGATTTTTCTCCTATGTCTTAAGCCACTCCTCCTCAGCCATACTCTCCTATCAGATTTCTCAATGTTAGATTTCAGCTTTATCCTGCACCCTCCTCTCACCCTTCACTCTAAATGAGATCACTGAACAAAACCCATATACAAATGACTTCTAAATTTCTATGTCCAGTCAAGATCTCTCATCTGTGTTTCAGGACTATTCAACTCCCCACATGCCATCTCCATTGTATGGTCTCATAGGTATTGCAAATACATTCAATATTGCATGTCTTAAACCCCATTTCCCCTGAGATGTCAGAATCTGACCTTTGCTTAACTTCCTAGCTCTGTTCCCCTGGTAACCTGATCAGAGCAAAATGTCAATCATATTTTTAGGTAGAATTGCTTATAATAAAATGACCTTGGATTTCTAAACTGAACCTTGACAGAGCACCATACACTGGAGGTAGTCATCAGAGCTTTGGACTTTCCTGAATATGGTGACTCTTATAACTGGACATGTCCCTTATAGAAATATGACAATGACTTGCTAGGGCTAAAGGCTTGCTGAAGAATGAGCCTGAAATCACATGTGACCCCGAGGCTCTCTAAGGCTGCTTGATGCAGTGTTAATATTGTTAGTTTCTCAAGGCTGTGGATAAAACAAAGTTATTGATTATGAGGTATATACTTCTTCATTGGATTTGAAATCTAACTTAAAATAAACTCTGTTAATGTAAAATGGAAATATGGACATAATTTATTGCAGCCCAATTTCTAAAGAGTTGTACCTGAGATAGGAGTGGGAGGCTGATGTGTTGGTGTGGAACCCACTTGGGTTCTGACCATGACACTGAATTTGTCTGCTGCTGCTGGTTTGGGAGCAGAATAAGCCACTTCACCCTCCCTCTTCTGAGCAACTACTGTGGCTGACATTGCCATCTTTTCTTTTCTTTATGGTCTTATTACTTAATCATTTGAAAGATGATCAGATACCTCTGAAATGCTGTAAAAATAAAGCTAAAGTAGAAATATCACTGTAGGTTAACAAGTGAGGCAATGATGAAAAGATGTTTCTGTAACCCAGTGTTATAGAAAGAAAGAAACAAAAGGAAAGAAAGAGAGAGAGAGAAAGGAAGAAACTCATCACAATTTTGCAGCATACTTTATAGAAGAGTGAAAACGAAATTCTCAAGTGTGCGTGAAACCAATTGCTGTGACTTAGAGGAGAGTCATTATTTCAAGAAAACCGCATTATTCCTCCTCCTCTTCTCTTTTACAGAATTTAAGAGGTAGGAGGGAAAATTTCCTGCTCTTTTGTAGGATACCAGAAAAAAAGAAAGGAAATTATTTCAGTCTTGTGTTATACTGTTCCCATAGGCTTCTCTGGCTTAGAATCCTATTGCCTTCATCCTTTTTTTTTTAATTAATTAATTAATTTATTTATTTATTTTCAGCATAACAGTATTCATTGTTTTTGCACCACACCCAGTGCTCCATGCAATCTGTGCCCGCTCTAATACCCACCACCTGGTTCCCCCAACCTCCCACCCCCCATCCCTTCAAACCCCTCAGATTGTTTTTCAGAGTCCATATATTGCCTTCATTCTTAATGCATAACACGCTAAGGTATCCCTTTTGGTATTATCTGTTGAGTCAATGTATGGATTATATAGAAAAGTCTTTTCCATATCTAGGAGAAATGTTTGCTTCAGTTTATTTATAAATAAACCAAAATAATACTAAACTGTATAATATAATTTGATTATCCAATTCAGTTTTTAGATATAGTCCAGATAATGTTTGGTCCTTTCAGAAAATAACAAACTAATTGTTAGAGGACAAAAATGTGACACCACTGAGAATGCATTTGCTGAAAAAATATTTAAAAATTCACCTTATATGAATTTAGAAGCCAGACTTATTATAATCCCTTTGATCACAGAGAAAATATTTAGGCAACAACAATAACAGCGCCAGGGATAAAAACCTGACAATTCCAAAACAATCAAAGAATCATTTCAATAACTTTACACATTCACAATAAGACTTAAATAACTTGCAGAAGGCAGACGGTAAGCCACTTGTTCGTGATAACACATGAAATAGAATTATCAACGATTTCAAATGAAATTTCATTTTATAAATACATTAAAAAAATCTATTCTAAATAAAGAAATGAATCTTTCAATTCTTGCAGGATGAAGAGGACTCACTAGGTAAAAATGTTTGTGTGAAAACACATTTAATTTCTTGGTTCCCCAGAATACAATGATACCAAAGTAGAAGCATACATCAACCTCCTGATTCCTTTCAGTGTTCCAGGCTCTCTGTTCTAAATGTTGATGAGCTGCAAGAAACCTGGAGTTTCCGTACTGGGATCTGAGACCTCATGTTTCAATGTTTCTTCAGCTTAAAAAAAAAAAAAAAAAAAAAAAAAAGGAAATCCTATGAATCCCATGTCTTACTCCATTAGGGCTGCTGTACCAGAATTATAGACAAGGTGGCTTATGAACAGCAGGGATTTATTTCTCACAATTCTAAAGGTTGGAAAATCCAAGATTAAGGTGTTGGCAGATTTTGTGTCTGGTGAGAGCCTGCTCCGTGGTTCATAGATTATTTTATTTGTTTGTTTGTTTATTTATTTATTTATTTTAGTGTCCTCACATGCAGCATGGAAAGGGACCTCTCTGGGGCCTCTTTTATCAGGTCACTAATCCCATTCATGAGGATTCTAGCCTCATGACCTAAGACTTCCCAAATCCCCACCTCCACAGGCCATCATATTGGAGATTAGCTTTCCACATATGAATTTGTGGAGTTTATATTCAGTTTATAGTGGCATGCACTCTAACAGAAGATGAGGAACCCATATGTATTACATGTGCACCTCAATTTAGCCACACGCTGAATGATTTAAGTACAGTTCAGCAAGAGCAAAGGTGAGGTGTATTAAAACTTCAACCAACATCATTGGGAACTAGCAGTGTGGTCACCACTGTGGTAGGCGTTGGTGTACGGAAATGAAAATCCCCTCTTTCTGAAAGGCTTACAATGTAGATGGGGAAAGAAAGCACCCACAAAAGCACCTTTTAGAGGAGACCGGGAATTATTATATTTTACATACACATATCTTTCTTGGCATACATAGCTTAGTTAACTCCTTTAAATTGGAGTTCCTTTTCTCTCTGCACTATATAGTTAAGCCTTTGTTGCATATGACCTTGACCTGGGTTTGGTCCTGGAAGCTATACTTTGACCTCCATCATTAGTTTTTTGGCAAGATTTGTATTTATGTATCTACTCATTTCTCCTTCCCTCCTCCTCCGTGACACCTTAGCCCACGTAGAACAGACACTCCGTCAGTACTTGTCACTCACCTGCTTGTGTGCTTGCTGGAGGTAAGCCTTAAGCTGGGCACAAAAGAAGTTGGTAGGTAGAAGTCAGAATCTGACAGGTAGTTGAGAGTGGCGATATTGGCAGAGAACATAATGGAAGATGCAGAGATGGTAAGGAAGTGTCTGATGAAACAGAGTGGGATGTGTTAGGAAGCAGTAAGATTAAGGCGCTCTAACCAGTTGGCCGTCTTGAAGCCACAGCTATTAAGTCTTGTTATTGACTTTATAAACGTGGCATTTTAGGAATATTAACTTGGCATTGGTGTGCTAAAGGGACTTACGTAGTGTGATGCCACTTGGACATGTTCCATTCATTCATGTGAATATATCATTCTATCAAAATTAGTGAGATTACGATGGATTTGGTATGTATTCATTGCAGTGTTTTTGTTTTTGTTTTTGTTTTGTCTCAGGTTGTGTTGACTGATTTCTCACTTCCATTTATAGTAAAGGAATGTAATTGAAGGGCTTTTAAGCAAGCAACCATGCCACACTGATGTGGTGATTTGTTATAACATTTCTGAAATCCTGAAGACTATTTTTTCCTTTTATCTAGTCTGAATGCCATTTACATTTGGAAGAATCAAGACATGAAATCGTCCTAACCTCTTCAAACATGAAAGTGGCTGTGAATGTATTTTTGTTATTTGTCTTCTTAAGCCATATTTTTCTCTACAGCCCTAAACCTAAGTGAGAAGACTTAGAAAAAGGAGAGAATGTTTAATCAATAACTTTCCTGTTCTTTTATTTAGTCATTTGGAAGAATACTTGGCATTTAAGGGAAATATTTTTCTTTAAAAAAATAGGTAAGAAAGAAGAAACTCAAGGAATACTCTATGGAAATGTCTAAACAAAAGATACTTTTCATACAGATCTGTACATAAGCTGTAGGAACAGACACTCTGAAAAAAAAAAACAGATATATCTTTTTTTATTTGAAAACGTGCAGGTAAAATATAGCATAGGTTGCATGTGTGTGCCTAACACCACCCTGTGTTTCTGTATCAATTATTTTTACATTCGGATAAGGGACCCTCCCTGTTAAATGTGTATGTAGCTCCTGAAATAAATGCAGTTTACGTAGGTGCCTTTGACGGTTTTCCCTCTGGACCCTTGTTTTTTACTTCAGCCATTCTTCCTGCTTTGGCTTTTTCTGGCTTCACAGCCTAAAGACAAGCACTTGGATTTCAGGGGGATTCAGCGTACTGTGAGATGACCTGACATTTTATCCTGGCCACTTGCTTTAAATCCACTGTTCTGCGAACCACCGGATCCCAGCAATTAGCACAGTGCCTGGCACTGTGATTGGCATTCAGTTAACACTGAATGAAAATTATTAAAGTTCCTTTTATTTGCCCCAACTTGCCTCATCACTGATAAGCTTCTGCTCTCTTCTAAAAAAAAAAAAGGTTTTAATTATTTATTTGAGAGAGATTGAGAGAGAGAGAGAGAGATAACAAGAGAGAGCATAAGCGTGGTGGGTGAAGGGTAGACTCCAGCAGGCTCCCCACTGAGCAGGTTGACCAACATGGGGCTCGATCCCAGGACGCTGGGATCATGACCTGAGCCAAAGGCAGGCACTTAACTGACTAAGCCACCCGGGCGTCCCGATAAACTTCTGCTCTTCAAGGTATATGACTATAATTTCTTATTCATCCTGGTCACATTTCTTCTTCCCTCTTACTTTTGCATTACTTCTGGTTTTATTTTCAACTTTTTGGTTTCATTGTCTAACCTTTCATTTCCACTGGGGATTCTCAGGCTGTTCACTGTGTCCTTTATTCCTTTTATATTCAGTTCTTTAAATATTGAATCCCTAAAGCTTCATCCAGTTGGTTCATATCTAAATCTGTTTTCTAAAATATTGCACTGACCACCCTCTACCCTTTCATCTCTGATTTAATTAATTTTTTAAGAATTGGCATATAACATACTAGTTTCAAGCGTACAACATAATGATTCGGTATTGTATTTATTTGACCTGGCTAACCTTTCCCACCATAGATTTTATCTAGAATGGGGACAGAGAGGAGGAAAAGCAACTGACGGCTGGTGGTTAAACATTGCTCCAGTGACAACACACTTTTGTTCCCTCCCTTTGAAAGTTGTCATGTTTCAAACATATGGTATGTGATGTTGGTTGATACTTCCCTAAATTAAAGTTGCTGCCTCCGTTGGTTTTTTCCACTCATATATACATAGTTTTTCTTTGTAACCATCCACAAACAGCATTATCTTTCTCTGATTTATGAACCGTTTTCTTTCTTGGAACTATAGAACATCACTTTTTGGGAGGGTGAGCTGAAACACAGTGGTCTACAGAGATGGGGAAGACCCAGTCTTTTTGTAGTTCCCTGAAGAAACATGACAAAGTCAGGAAAATATGATACTGGTCTCAAAAATACCAGGGACCTGCTGAACGACCCTGGGCAATTCAGCAGCTTATACCCCTCTGTGGAAGAGTGACTGAGACACAAATTTCCTACACATGAACTTATTCTCATGTCTAAGAATTGGAGTCTTGTTGTTACATAACCGCGTGCAAAGAAAGCACCTATGTTCCACTGAGGAAATTATTTAATACCTAGTACATGCCTGGAGCTATACTAGCCTCTTTATAAAAACATAAGTCATCTATTTTTTTAAAATATTTTTATTTATTTATTTGACAGAGAGAGATCACAAGTAGACAGAGAGACAGGCAGAGAGAGCACGGGAAGCAGGCTCCCTGCTGAGCAGAGAGCCCGATGCGGGGCTCAATTCTAGGACCCTGGGATCATGACCTGAGCCGAAGACAGAGGCTTAACCCACTGAGCCACCCAGGCGCCCCAAGTCATCTATTTCCTAACACATCTATTTCCTAATCTTACTGTAAGATATTTATTAGTTCCATTTTACAGAGGAGGCAGAGGTTTTAGTAAGAAAGTTAAAAAGATTTTGCCCATGATAAATTATCCTAATGAATCACTAGACTAGGATTTGTACCCACATTTGTGTATACTTACGGCCATACAGCAAGCAAAACAAAGCAGACTAACTCCAGTTGGGTGGCTAAATGAGGCAACATGCCTGCGAAGAATACAGATCTCTAGGAAACCAGTTCCCGTGTGGTAGGAGAAAGAAGATAGAAAATAGTGGGCATAATGGCAAAACATTCAATATCAATAATAAAAATATTATTGATATTCTTATCAATATTAATAAGAATATCTCTGGCAGGAAAGGGCAGGTCCCAGGGCTTTTAGACTGGAGTTAGCTGTGGGAGCCTCAGAAATGTGTTGCTTTAAGTGTAAATGCTTTTAAATTTCTGGCATTTGCTGGGTGGGCCAACATTCCTCAAGAAAATAATGAAGCATTGCTTAAAGAAACACGTCTTTGCCGGCACGGATCTTGAGGTAGACAATGTGGATGCCTGTGAGGAGTGCCGCTCAAGGGTGTGTCACTGCCTTGTGTGTCTGCTCTTGAGATTTTTCATTTGGAGGTCGTATTTGACACTATTTTTGTTATTGTTAGCTTTTCCTCTGTAATCTGCGCTGTTGTCTCCTTATCAAGAGCTGCACAGGCCTCTTGGACTGAGTTTCACCTGCCCTGGGTGACACGATCTAGTCCTGTTAGGTGCGGCTGTGGATGAAAGCCTTTTAGCCTCTATTTATAAAGTTTAGACCTCTCAAATGTGACTTAGTTTGGTGAAAGTTTGGTGAAAATCTTACCAGTTTCTTTTTATGAACATAGATTTTTCTCAGAAATTTTCCCCTTTATTCTTCTTGAATTAGTGAGGTTCCATACTTGTGAAAGTCCTATGGTATTGTAAGGAAGAGAGCCAAAGGAAGTCTTGTCCAAACTCTGACAAGCCAGGAGACAATGCCAGCAGAATTTGGGAGAAGGGAATACCATGGGAAGGGCAAATTTGGGAGATTAACTCAGCTCAGCTCAGTCTGCTTTCCCCCTCCAACTTCTTCAGGCACCCGTACTGTGGGCACTGGTTTTGTTTCAGTAAGGAATGTGATCCCCATGAAAAGAAAGAAAAAAACTAGGCTGATGGGGACAGTCATGGAAAACATCAGTGTTTCCCAAATAGCCACAAAATTGTCCTCATCTGAGAGCTGGGTAAATTTTCTACTTCGCATGTTAGGATGACCTTGGGAAGCCTGTACACCAACAAGAAAATGATATTTTATCTTACTGTTCAGTGAATCAGTTGATTATATTGTTTAAAGAAAATTACTAGCTGAAAGCTCTAGAATAAAGTAATAAATGTGAAAAAAGGAAGAACCCCAGGAGAGTCAGTGCTTAGGGTACAACCTTCCCCCAGTGTCTTTCATTCAGTGAGTTCATCTGGTCCTTTGCTGATAACAAGGACTCAGAGATGATGCCGGATGGAAAATAAAAAGAGCCCAGCTGTACCTAACAAAATAATGTCTCTGTTCCTCTTCTGCGGTGTTTCTCCAAGGTTCTTGGCAAAGCAGTGCTTTTTTGTCTCTGCAGAAATGTTATTATCACAGTGGTCTATACCCATTTTTTCAGCTAGACTTTGACCTTGTCGATCCTAGGGAAGTTTTGTGCTCACTTGTGTAATAATAGGCATATAAATGTCTATCAAATTGAAGTGTAAATATAATCCTACTATTTTCTTCCTCAAGCAGAGATCTTTTATAACATTTCCCAATGATCAACATACGGCAAATATTCTATACATTTTTTTCTGGTGTGAAATTCACTGGCTTACATGATATTCTGTATGTGGATCTCAGGAGCCAAAAAATAACAAAAGAAATTTAGATATGCACTTCTTTTCATTGAGACATCCTAGGATACCCTGAAGTATTTGGAACCTTTTAGCCTTCAGTATCTTAGGAAGAGTCTGCCCTAGAGTAACAGGTACCAAAAGAACATTATTTTCCCAGATTCCACTTAATTCATCTGAAGCTTGCACCAGAAGAACATTCTCCTGACTCAGAGACCTTCTCCAAGCTAGAAACGAGGACACAAATTTGCATTCCGGGGTCATACTAATTTGGTGTAGAGACAACAGGAGGCTCCCCCTCCTCCAGTTTTGCTAATCGGCTTCCTGTTCTTCCTCCATTTTTCTGCTTCTGTCCTTCCCAAGACAGGTGGGTCTGTGCTGCAAACTATCTCCTTCTCTACCCCCTTTCTCTTTGCCTCTCTTCTTTCTCTCACTCCACTGGGAAAACCTTTGAACGGAGAGGAGGGAATGAGCTGAGGCCTCCTTTCTTTCTCTACATTCCTCACAAAGAAGGGTCTGTATGCACACATCAGAGGCCATCCAAGGATTCAGGAGACCTGCATTTAGAAAATACACCACCGGGGCGCCTGGGTGGCTCAGTGGGTTAAGCCGCTGCCTTCGGCTCAGGTCATGATCTCAGGGTCCTGGGATCGAGTCCCGCATCGGGCTCTCTGCTCAGTAGGGAGCCTGCTTCCCTCTCTCCCTCTCCGCCTGCCTCTTTGTCTACTTGTGATCTCTCTCTGTCAAATAAATAAATAAAATCTTTAAAAAGAAGAAAATACACCACCGATAAACAAGTTTTATAAGCATTTTCATCTCCCCTTAACAAGTAAAACATTCTAGGAAGATGAGAGTTAAATGGGAAGACAGTAAATTTGCTTCTCTTCGCTAGCGGGGAGACCTGAAGTCAGGTGTGTGTTTGAAAAAAAAAAAAAATTCAACCTGTTTCTATTAGTGCTGGCAGTCTTGTAAAGTCTGTGTAAATAGCCAGCGGCTCTCCTGACAGCCACCTTTCCCAGGAAGTGCCCAGGGAACTTCATCTTTAAGTTGTTAAGGAATAGACGGTTCAGTTTTAATTCTCTGTCAACTGAAACTTGCCATTAAATTTCATATTCTTTTGTCTTAAAGACCTTTGAAAAATGGAGTATAGAAGCTTATCTAGAGATAACATATCTACTCCCTGGCTTAAAACTTTTATACTGAAGATGCTATAAATGTTAATTTCCTATCAATTACAACTTGCAAGAAAATCCACAGCTTTCCTGCTTTCTTTGCAACAGACTTTTATATGGCATCTACTCAGGCCTATCCTTTATCCCTGTCTTCACCAAGCTCCTCTATATCCTTATCCAAGGGAAATCAAAGTAAAACCAAGGGCAGCTTTGAAGATTAAAGAAAGGATGAAGTTCTGTAGGATGGAGTCACTTTTTGGTTTTAGGGTACTGTTTCTGTATGTCGGTGTAGTAACTACATTGTTGCTGTCTTGCATACTTCTCCAAAGAATGCCATTTACATCTCCTTTAGAATGACAATTATAAAAGGGTTCAGTGTCCATACCATTTCTCTGCTAGCAGTTACACTTACCCTTAAGATACATTGTAGAGCAGACACTATTGATGTCTCTCATTTATCTCCCCTGGGTGGGCCTTCCCCATTCCTGTGGCTGCCAATGGCTTCTAAATGCAACTCTCCTAATGAAAGTTTGCTTGTGGGGTGGGATGCAGCAGGGCTTTAGTCAAAGGCAAAAGAAAGTTGGTAGATAAATATCACAGTTTCCTCAACTACCACCATCCCTACTGGAGGTGAGATAGCTCTGAGGCATGTTCTGTATTACACGTTAGATGGTCCCAGTGGGAGGAAGTCCTGGTCTCACAGTGAATCCTGCTCATCACTGCACCTTGCACTGGCTTCTTTCCCTTTCCTGTCTCCCTTCCCCACTCTCCTCCTGGTGTTTCTGTAATTACTTCCCAAATAAACTACTTGAGGTAAAATCTTAGGCTCAGCATCTGCTTTTGGGCAATCCAAACTCAGCTACAAGCAGAGAGAATACATTTTATTCTTTGAAAGTGAAAATGTATGGTGTCATTGATAATGGTAGAAAAAATGTGAGTATAATTTAGAAAATTGGAAGGTGATCTTAAAAATAGACTGGGACCTATGCTCTAAGATTTTTGCTTTATAATCTCAGCACAATCTTGTTCAGTTATGCTTAAAAATCTTTTCCTGAGCTTCGATATAAAAGATATTAAAGCAAATTGTTATGAAGGTAATAATAGATATAACATCTTTTCCTATTTATAAGAGTATTAGATTATACATTTAAAGAAATTAGGGAAAACATAAAAAGTTAAAAGATAATAGGTAAAATAATATGCAGAATGTCAAGGAGTAAAGGCTAAAATGTAACACAAAAATGGAGACAATTTATACCGGAGGAATTCCGAAGGAAAGACATGTATATGGAAAGTGTCCTGGAAAATACTATGGAAGAAGATCCCGGATGGGCTAAAGGAAGTTTTACAGATACAGAAAGGAGAAAATGCATGTGTGTGGTGTTCTGGGTCTGGTTGAAATGGAAGATTCTTTTAAAGAAGGGCTAAAATTAAAAATATGTAGGTACCTTTTCCTAGTTAACAAGAAGCTGAATGGGAGCACCTTGGTGGCTCAGTCGGTTAAGTATCTGCCTTCAGCTCAGGTCATGATTTCAGGCACCAGTTTCTCTGCTCAGCAGGGAATCTTTTTTCCCTCTCCCTCTCCATCTGCCCCTCCTCCTCCCCCTGCTCATGCGCGTGCCCGCACTCTCTCTTTCTCCCTCAAATAAATAAAATCTTAAAAATAAAAAGAACCTGAATGAGTTTGGAAAGTGAATACAGTTTTTCTTTTTTCTTTTTTTTTTTAATAAAGTATTACCATTTATTCGTTTTCTTAGCGGTTCATTAAACATATCCTGAACTTCTCCATTGAAAGGCATACACTTGGTTTTGTTACTTTGTGAAAAGAAGATAGGAGAAAAGGATGACTCAGATGATTTAAGAAGTTAGGAAATTTAAAAGATAATTGAGTTCGGTTTTAGACAAATTATGTATTTATTTAGTTATTCACTAACTTTTTTCCAGAAACGTTGAAGTGCACATGAGCCCATGTACCAGTCCTGTGTGGTTTTTAACAACACGAGAGGTCTTCACAAATTTATCTCGTTCTCTGGTTCTATCCATTTTTTCAGTTACTTTTTGAAAACCTAATTGGCACAAATTCTTAAGATATTTTTCAAAGGATTATAGTATTGGCCAGTGGCTAGACTGGGATGTGGGATGCAAGAAGGCTGCAGCCGAAGTAAATTCTCCCAAAGCTTGGCCCCAGACCTGTCCTCTTCAAGGGCAGGTGGCATTTTCATCCTGCTCAGTTTGTTGAAGTCCGCAGGGTTCCTGGCTTGAGTCAGCTCTGCAGACTCCAGGAGTGGTGGGAGAAATGGGCTCCAGGTGCCAGTCTTTGTCAGATGCATTGATTTTATAAAACCTCTGTTGCCTGTTTTGGTCCTGGAGATCTGGGGAAATACGATCTATAGAGCCAGTGTTTCAACATTTATGGCGTGTGAAGAGCTATTAGGAGGCTTTCAGTTACAGTCGCACTGATGTCTGAGGGCTTCTCTCTGGCCTCCTCCCTTCCCCCTCATCATTTTGGTGTGTGGATGACTGGTGATGTTTGCGCTGTTATATTGCGCATCAACCGACAACAGCCAAAATGTTTCTGAATCCCTGTTTAATTTATTCACAGCACCGTGTGCAACCAGATGATGATGGCAAGTTAATGGGCTTTGCCTTAATGAAATAACTGTCTTCCAGGTTTGGAGGCTTATGCTAGTTGTATTTGTCAGCATTACCTACGTGGATACAAGCAGAAAATGTAGCTTTACGCTGACATATTACCGGGTCCATTTGCAGAGAAAGACAGATGTTATGGCCTCCTGCCGCTGCTCTGTTCTTTGAGCCATTTCAAGTTTTATCCCCTTTCATTCCTGGTAATTAAATGCAACATCCCTTGGGGCTCACCTGTGTGTTTAGAGGAAGTAGCTATTCAGTTGCATATTCCAAGGAGTTGCATCTTAATTCCAACATGCTGTTATCAAGCAGGGTCTATTAAGTGTACGGGTTCTGTCTCTCTGTTTCCCCCTCCCTCTTCCCTCCCTCCTTTCCTCTCTTTTAATCCATCATCATTGAGTATCCTGGAATTATCATGACATGAAAACCAATGTCTCCCATAGAACAAGAAATTGACAGGGGGCTTGGCCTTAGCTTTATATATATACATTTTGACTTTGTCCTTTTCCTCTCAAGTTCTTTTTTTCCTCATTCACTTCAATTGCTACTGAGTCTTTAACCTCGGCTAACAACTGCGCCTTTCCCAGTCTGCCTTTCTGGTAACTTATTAATGCTTAGCCATGAAAAGAAAAGGGCAACAGCTCTATTAACACAACCAAATTGATTCATAATCAGACATGAACCAGGAATGGGTAAGAGTTTTACAAGCACTAAAGGTTAATAGAACCAATCTCCAGCCCATTTTCCAAAGCAACCTTCCTGAGGTTTGCTGACCTCCACCTCCAGACATATAGCCATTGCTTAAGAGCTTCTGGCAAGGGTGGCATGTAGGTGGAAGTTATTTATGAACATTAATAGCTTTTTCAACCACTGTACAATCATCAGAGCACCCCTCCATGTAGCCCTCGCTAGGTTCAGAACAAAGCAATTATATAGTTAATTTAGCATTTATCTGGAAGACTGGGTTCCAAATTAAAAAACTTGTTCGGTTGAAGCTAGCGCTTATTCCTTTCATGGGGATTTTTACACAGGCTCTGTTGTAGGTATGAAACCCCGCTCTTTACTGGAGTTGACTAGTTCAGTCAGATCACAGTCCAATCGATTTCAGAATGAACAGCCAGCTGGATAGAAGCCATTCATTCCATTACTCGTTAATTGCTTTGGTATGAATGTGATTGGCTAATCCATCCTTCAAAGCCAAGAAGACTCTAAAATCGTTTGTATGTGGTAATTCACTGGTAGGGAGGAACCAAACAATGTCACTCCCCTTCAGGTTCCCCCTTTCTCTGATTCTTGTGAAGAACAATTTCACCTTCCTCCCTCCGTCCCTCCTACTCCCAATAGAGTTTCTCTTGCATTTTTGTTTTTGGAAATATTATTTCATTGATCTTTTTCTCAAGAAAGACACTGCCGTGGTATCAAAGAGAAACTCAAAGAGGTCTTTCCACCATTGAATTCAAGCCTTGCTTCCTAGCGAGAATCAGAGGCAATATTGCCATATTCCCATTGAAGGGGTTTTAAAGACTTTAATAATCCTTCACCTGCTGAATGACTCACTTGTTGAGCTTCTGTGATGCCTTGAGGTGTAATATTAATTTTCCTTTGACTCACTGGATAAAATGTGGCATAAGAAGGACACCCCAATCAGCATAATTCCTGTGTTTGGGGCCGAGATGATCTGATTCATGTGCCTTTCCTTAATAAGAGACCCTGAACATTGGATATAAATAAATTGGTACTTGAAAATAGTCTGTCACCAGGAATTATTTCCCGCAATGCAATAAACCAGCCTTGTTATGAATTCAGTTGGCAGGATCCTAGCGTCACAAATCAAAATTGACCTTACCCCTGTCAACTGTGCTCAGCACATTAATATAAAGAAACCGGTCTCTCTTCAGGATCATGGACTTAGATTCTCATCAATGGGGAATTTTTTCTGGAGCTGTGTCCAGGGAGAGCATGTGACATATTTACATGTAACTAGCTGTCTCTGTGACAAGAGCTCATTGGATAAGCTCTTTCTCTTCCTTTCACTTTAAGACTATGACCCAGTTATTACTTCCTTCTCTCCCATTTAAAATAGAATACCCAAATAATAGACAAAAGCACTCTACTAATTCCACTGCCAAAATTAATACCCATACCGATAGCAGACTCTAACAGAGAGCTTACTGTATGCTACCATAATCAAAACACCTACCAGGTGCTAATAAAACAGCTTTGGCACAGATTTGCTGTGAGTCATTTGTTTGTGTCTGTTTGCTTTGATGCACAAACAGTTAATGGGCTTCATCTCACAAGACCTATTTAAAGTTGAATTGGCCATTTGATTATTCATTTTTATTAAATCATTATCTGCAGTTATGAAACCACTGCTTAAAAGGTGTCCTCTTATTAATTCATGTATTATTAACCTTCCAGCATTGTATTGTAGCTAAACTGGTATTAGAGGACCCAAGTCATTTGTTTAAGTAATGAGGACAAAATAAGAAGAATTGGGCTTATATTTCAGCAGGTGGAATTGAGTAAACAGGTAAACATTACATTACAGGTAAACAGGCTGTTCTTGGCAGACGAAGTTGATACTACTGCCCAGGTGGGAGATACCAGCTAATGCTATCTGAGAAGCACTGAATGAGCCCCTGAAACTCCAACCAAAAGTGGAACTCCACCTGTTTCTCCTGGGGTCTGAAGTGCCATCATTAGGGTTTCTTCCCTTTGATTCCAACTTTGCCATCCGCAGACAGAAGTGTTATAGGATCAGATTGCTAAGAGAGCTCAAGGAGTCTTGCGGACATGTATGATGAAAGCCTAATCAGAGGGAGATGCCCCTGGACCACCAGGGGACTAAAACAACGGACAAATAACCACATGGTTGTTATGTGAGAAATACAGCTGTCATCACTGTTCACTCGGAATTAAGGCCACCAAATTACAGGGTGATACTTAATACTGGCCTAGAGGTGAGTAATAAAACATGAGAAGGAAATATATTCACAGACTGATTTACACTTCACTATTTTTCCCATTTTAAAGAATGCCTACAATAACTAGGGGCAAAAAACATAAATAAATAAATAATAAATTAAAAAAAAAAGCAGATTCTAACCTCTTACCAACCAAGTAGCTCAGGAAAAGTACTGAGACAGAACAGGGTTAAAAAAACAGAAATGAAAACTAAAGGTGCAGGAGAATATATGTGGATTCTCAGACAAATTTGTTATTTTCCAGTACAGTCACAGGCTGTCCTAGTACTGATACCTCAGTCTGGTATGTCTGTGCTTCACCCAGCCTGCCCTAAAATATTTGTCAAAAAAGCTAATAATTTTGTTTTATCAACATCTCCCAAGTTTCCTTGAAGGGAATATGTAGTTCAGCTTTCTTCCCTAGGACTGCTGCCCTACTCAGCAATCTGCATCTCCTCTAGGCTGTGCTTCTCCTAAAAATAATAATAATAATAATAATAATAATAATAATAATAGTAATAATAAATTGAATACTTACTCAGTCCCAGGTCCTGTAATGACTGATTTTATCTATCATCTATTTATCTATCTATCTATCTATCATCTATCTCTCTAAATTACTGGACAAATATTAATATGTGAGGATTCCCTGGATCTCCTCCTACTCACAATAAGGAGAATTCTTTTCTGACTTCATTTTTGTGACTCGTGCAGGTTGAAGCAAAGTGAAGGACCAAAACCAGCCATGGCATGTTGAGTCACACTGGAAGATAGAGAGGGACAAGCAAGACAAGAGGGGTCTTTCAGGTGCCTGGGTGGCTCAGTAGGTTAAGCCTCTGCCTTCAACTCAGGTCATGATCTCAGGGTCCTGGGATCGAGCCCCACATCAGGCTCTCTGCTCAGCAGGGAGCCTGCTTCCCCCCCACCCCCCACCTCTCTGCTTACTTGTGATCTCTCTCTCTCTGTCAAATAAATAAATGAAATCTTAAAATATATATATATATATATATATATATATATATATATATATATATATCTTTGAGGACTTTGTGTGAGAGCAGGGGATCTAGGGACAGCTAACCAGCCAGGGAAGGAGGACTGCAGAGTCTTCTCCTATGTGGTGCGCGGAAGTCCTCTTTGGTCTTGTTTCCCCACTACAACATATTTTTTTTTAAGCTTGCTTAGTTTCATTATTCTTGGATGTTGGAAAAGTGTTATTTCTCTATGGTACTGTGTGTTCGGACAAAGCATGAAACAGCCCAATGGTACATTATAAGTGGTTTACAAATTCATTAACTCATTTATTCCTCTTAATCTTCACAATGTTGACCTTCATTTTTTCTTCTGTTTTACAGATGAGAAAACTGTGGCTTAGAAACATGGTGGTGCGGGCAGGTTGGCGGCATATTATGACTTTAATGTGTGTCAGGAGACATAAAGGGTTGGGATGCACTGATGGAACATATTAAGGAACTTTGTCAGCAATGGAAAGTGTCAGTGAGCATGAAAGACTATAGAATATTGTCCACTAAGGCCACACAGAGGGCCTACTTTGTGTGTCCACTTCTCTGTGAGCTGACACCTTTTGGAGTTACTGGAGTTTATTATTACATATGGATTTAGAAGGGAAATTCACTATTATCCTGGCATAAGGGAGGTTTGTTCTTTTTAATAGCAGGAGATTATTAAAATTGCAATATGATTATCTGAATAAGACTCTGATATCCCTTGCTGATCGGCATAATGTTCTTTAATGGACATCGACAATGGAGTTGACTTGGAGAAGAATCTAAAATGGTCTGTTCAGGGGCGCCTGGGTGGCTCAGTTGGTTGGGCAACTGCCTTCAGCTCAGGTCATGATTCTGGAGTCCCGGGATCGAGTCCCACATCGGGCTCCCTGCTCAGCAGGGAGTCTGCTTCTCCCACTGACCTCTCTCCTCTCATGCTCTCTCTCTCTCTCAAATAATTAAAAAAATAAAAAAAAAGTAAAATGGTCAGTTCAAAGTCTAAATTTCGTTTTCACAAACACAGTATGAGTGTTTAAAAAGAATAAAACCAGATACTGAGAATTCCACAAAAATCAGGACTCATATAGATTTAAACAATTTTTTTTGATGTTAAAGGTGGCCAAAACAAGCATCTGTGTCTTCTCTGTGGAGACACTTTTGGTTTTTACATTTGTAGCATAGACCAATACATATTTTGTTTTATAGGCAGGAAGCTTGAAACTCAGATGACACTGCTAGACCCAGCTGATCCCAGACACTAGAGGGGCCATAAACATGTAGAGGAAGGCACTCCAAAGTGTAGGTCCTCAGAGGCACATGGACTGGGACAGTGGTCTTGCTTGCTCAGGACTATTGGCTTTCTCCTCTTAAACTCAGCAGGTTTGGACCCATAACTTCTAGGTTCAACCCTTCCCAGTCTCCCTAAAAGAGGAGAATCCCTCCTTCTCAGCTTCAGTTCTAAAAGTTTTAGGGAATACCCTTTCTGCCTTCGGTTAGGTCACATGTTTACTTCTTAAAATAATAAAAGTGGCCAGAGGGTGAAGTATGCTTTGGCCTGGTTTGACTCCTCTTATTCACCTGTGAAATTGTTGGGAAGAGAAGTACCATGATTACCATGAATTATGAACAGATTCCCCAAATTCAGAGAATGATGTTACTAGAAAGCATTCCAAATTGGAATAAAAATCAATACAGCTAACACCTACAGAACATTTATTATATGTCACTCTATGTGCTTATATATATATATTTTTAAAAGATTTTATTTATTTATTTGACAGAGAGAGATCACAAGTAGACGGAGAGGCAGGCAGAGAGAGAGAGAGAGAGGGAAGCAGTCTCCCCGCTGAGCAGAGAGCCCGATGTGGGACTCGATCCCAGGACCCTGAGATCATTTCCTGAGCCGAAGGCAGCAGCTTAACCTACTGAGCCACCCAGGCGCCCCATATGTGCTTATATATATTAACTAATAGAATCACTACAACTCTCTATAAGGTAGATATTACTTCCTCTATGTAATAGATTAGAAAACTGAGGCATGAGAGATTACATAATTTGCTCACACCACATGGCTAATAAGGGGTGGAGCTAGGATCTGAACCCAGGTGGTCTGGCTCCTGCACCATGGACCTAATCACTATATTCCACTGCTCATTATAAATGGCCATCACATAAGCCAAGCCCACGGCCCACCTGTCTATGAATCCTTCCCTTACTACCCTTACCCCAGTTGACTTATTCCTTTCTACTTCTTGAAAATCATAGTCTCTTCTCTCCAATTTAATTCTAGTTACTATTGTTTTTTACTATTTATTCTCTAAATTCTCCCTTCCCTCCTAGCCTGAGCAAATGTATGAAAAGAGACAATGTTATATAGTTCTTTTGTGTCTGTGGAGAATCTGGTACTTAAAAGGGGACCAATATACAGCTCAAGGAAATTTGAGATACTGGGTGTTTTAGAAATTAGGTTTGGGGCACCTGGGTGGCTCAGTCAGTAGAACATCTGATTCTTGATTTCAGTTCAGGTCCTGATCAGAGTCCTGAGATCAGCTCTGCACCAAGCAGGGAATCTGCCTCTCTCTCTCTCTCCCTTTGCCTCTCCCAGGCTTGCACACGCACATACTCACACATGTGTGCACTCTCTCCCTCTCATAAATAAATAAATTAATCTTCTTTAAAAAGGAAATTAGGTTTAAACATATGGGAGATTGTCAATTTAAGAGTAAGTTTCATTGCATAAAACAGAAGAAAATTTGAATAATAGTAGTTTAAACAGGATTTTTTTTCTTTTTGCCTGAAGGAAGCTTGGAGGGAGTTAATACAGGGCTGAAGTGGGGGTTTTATGATGTCTTCGGGGACCCAGGCTCCTATCTTTGTGCTCTGTTACTCTCATATTTAGTGACCATCCTTAAAGCCACTTCAGGGTCAGGTATTAGATCTGCATTTCAGACAGCAGAGAACAAGAAAGGCACTCCTCAATGGGAAAACTTCTTTTAAGGAGACTTCCTGAAGGTCTCAAATAATACTTTAGTTTACATCTCACTGGAGGGAACTCTTCATAAGGCTACTCCTAGCTGCAAGGGTAGTCTTTAATTTAACCTATCAATGTGCCCACTTAAAAATCGAGGTTCTCATAATATATTGGAAGGGGAGACTGGATGTTAGATAGGCAACTAGTTAGTTTTGCCACAAGAAGAATGAAAATAATTTTCTATCAGTTTCTTCTCAGCTACCTTTTACTTTTTATGAGAAGATTTTCCATTTATGACCTATGCAAGAAATTAAAATGTGTTCTGAGGAGCTCTTGGGAGGTGTGTGGACACCTACAGAGCAGCCTGGTCTCCTTTCTATGGAAACAGGTACTAGGAAGTATCCCGTGCGCCACTGCCAATCACTAGTAGTGCTGTTTTTGTTTGCTTAGATTGTTAAAGATGAGGGTTCACTTGCATTCAAATGAGCAAAACTCTTGCAAGTTACTTTAATAAATGTACTTTTACAGTTCTAGGAATGAACATGTAGAACTTGGCTTTCTTTGCTCTTTTCCAAAGAGGAAAACATTTGGGTGATTACTTAGATTTTTTTTTTTGATGCTCTGATTTTCATTGGTATAAATAGCTTGTAAAGTTGCTTTTCTAATCAGAAGTTCAATATTAAATAATAATTTCCAAAGGCCCCTCCCCATGTTAACAACCTTGGATATTTCTAATGGAGAAATTGCACATATGTTTGCATGCCGCTCTTATTGCCTTGTTTATTTATTAAGGTGATGATTAAGCTGCAGAAATAAGAAGCCCAACAATACTTTGACTTAAAAAATGGAGGAATTTAATTTCCTGCTCATGTAAAACTCTCTTTTTTTTCCTTTTCTCTTTTTCCCTTCTTCATTATGTTCAGTTATCCAGCATATAGTACATCGTAAGTTTTTGTTGTAGCGTTTAACAATTCATTACTTGCATTTAACACCCAGGGCTCATCCCAACACCTGCTCTCCTTACTACCCGTCACTCGGTCATGTAAAATTTTGATACGAGTGGTCTAAGTTGGCAGTGGCTTGGCTCCACACAGTCATTCAAGGATTCAGTCATGATTTGTCTGGCGATCACCTTTCCAGGCAACTTAAGGCAGAATAAACCAAAGCCCAGGACTAGGGATTTCTTTCCAAACATTACTTTTCTCACATTCCACTGATAAGCACAACCCATGGCTACATGAGGAGCTGGGACAGGTGTTGTAGCCTTGTGTCCAAGAAGAGAAAACCAGACTTGAGTGGATGGCAAGCAGTATCTCACATTGATTGACGGTAGTTAGTCTCCCTTTTTTCCCTTCTTTCTTCGCATCATAATCCAGTCTCCCCACTACCAAAGAGATCTTTCGACAAAGTAAATTAGATCATACGGTCCTTCTGATCCAGTCTCTCCAATGGCTACCCCTAATACTTGAATAAAGTCCAAACTTTGTGCCGCTATCTGCCAGACAGGGCATCATCTGGCTTCTGGCTCGTCTTCAGTCTTCACCCCACCCCCTCCATTACTGCATGGTTTGGGTTCTGCCACAATAGCTTCTTTCTATTTTTTTTTTACCCCACCCAGTGCTTTTCAGCTCTAAAGCTTATGGATTTGCTGTGTCGTGGGTGTGGGCCACAGTACCTTGAGATGATCACATTGCTCTTCCTTTGTGTGATTTCACTTACTCCTCAACTGTCACTTCTGCAAGAAGGCCTTCCCCAGCCACTTCCCACTGCCACCAATTACTATCATGAGACTCTGTCATTATGGTGTTCTTTAGTGCTTAGTAGTTTCTGAAATTGCCTTTTAAAAAATCCATTTACTTATTTGTCACATTTGTTTGTTTGCTATGTGTTTACCACCACTTGGAATGAAAGTTTTTGTGACCAGAGCCTCTGTCTGACTGGCTCATAGCCCTTTCCAATGGGCCTGATGTCTCAGTCATTCATATTTCTATTTGTTTCTTGTATGTTGTTGTCTTGTTCACTGTGTTTAGATTATAAGCTCCATAAAGACAGAGGTGATGTCTTCTAATTTAATTATATATTTAAATTTCCAGTAGGGTGAGTTTATTAAATGAAAGATAAAAGGGAAAAATGCAGATTTTTAAAGAGAAAATGTCCCAAAGGGCTAACATTGCAATAAGATCACATTTTACACTATTTTCCTTTCTAAAAGGAAATGCTCCAGGCATGAAATTCTGGTGACAAACTTGTCCGTATCATGCTTAAGTAAAAGAGCTTTCAGAAAGAAGTAAGGGGCACCTCAGTGGCTCAGTTGGTTAAGCATCTGCCTTTGGCTCAGGTCATGATCTCAGGGTGCTGGGATGGAGCCCTCTGCAGGGCTCCCTGCTGAGGAGGGATTCTGCTTCTCCCTCTCCCTCTGAGCTCTCTTTATCTCTCAAATAAATAAATAAAATCTTAAAAAAAAAAAAAAGGAAAGCATGAAGGTGATACTTCCTGTTAAATTCATTCCTTTTCCTTGACTCTAAATACTGAACATCCCAAAGTATGGAATCCACACAATAAAAAATAACTGAACTATAGTGCACATAGATAGAGGCATGGAATAAATATCTCCCTTCATAGAAATGATGACGTCATTATATACCTGTTAAATGGTAGGGATGCCCAGATTGTTGTTTATCATTATTTATTACTATTATTTAGTCAATACAGATATATTACTTTGGTTTTCAATACTTTCAGTTTGGTTTTTTAAAAAAAAAATCTGAAGTAGGTTTATATCTTTTGTCCAGGAGAGCTCCCAGCAATGCGCAAGAGGTTTCTGCTTTTGCAAACTCTGGATTTAGCTCTCTACACCTCTTTTCTGTGCACCTGCTGAATAATACTTGATTGAATTGAAAGATGTCACACCTCCCCATCATAGTAAGTAGTAGAGGGTCACAGCCTTCGACTGTCAGAATTTCTTAGTAGAATACGTGCTGACGCTGTTGCAAAGAGATGCCTAATAAGAATTTTTCAAATAATTCAGCAATAGTAACAGCTAATATTTATTGAATATATTAAGTAGTAAACTCTGAGAGATGAGTCAACCAAGGGTTAGAGACATTAAGTCACTTGCAAATGATCACACAGCTGGTGAGAGAGGAAGCCAGGATTCAAACCCAACTCTGCCTTATCACAGATCCCATTCTTTTTGCCTCGTATTAATTAGAAGGCATTTACAGGGTTGGTGCTCAGATATCTTAGAAAATGTTATATTAGGTAATGGCTAAGGTGGTTTTCAAGGTTGACATTTATGAGTCTAGCCCCTTGGAATATTCAAATTATGTACCAGGCATTCAGTCATAATGGATCCTGAACTAATCTGACTGAATCCTAGCACAAATACACTAAGAACCTCTCACCCCCAACCAACGTGTCAGGGCAAGCCAACCTGTCGGGCAGGGATGCCATCCAGAAGGTAGTATAGAGTGACTTCAGAGGTCCTACAGAGGGGATCTGTGTAGTATGATGCTGAATGCTGCCTCCTGTTTCTTCATGGCAGAAAGAGAGTCTCCTTCCTCAGCTAAATTCTGAACAAGAACCTCTGAACAAGAACCTCTGTTCCTATAACTTGTCTCCATAAGTATTATCTTCCAAAATTTAGCCAGTGTTTTAACTTATTTTGCAACAGAACCATTATGTTTACCAAAGAACACCTATTACCTTTGTTCTGAATTAGTATCTTGGGAAGTGCCAAGTAATCTGCAAGTGTCTTCCCCTCCTATGCCTGACCAACCCTTCTCCCCACACGACCACCCCGCCCCCCGCCCCGCCTCAGTTACATACGAGGAAATTCGGATTCAGAGAGGCTTGGTGACTTTTCTAAGATTTCCCAGGCAGAAGCTGAGACTCTTGTGTTTTCAGAATCTTTAGCATCTAGCCCAGCACACTTTCCACCACATCCCCCTGCTTGTGCACCACAGCTGCCCAGTGTCCATGGGAGCCGCACCCAATGAACCACATTTGTCAGATGATAAAACAAGACACTAATCATGGATGTCAATGGCAGGCTGACTTTTTTTGCATACTCTGGCTTCTCTAAAGAGGTCAATCAGAAGGTCACTAATAATAGTCAAAACTTGGAAAATAATATTCATCAACATGGGACTAGTTATATAAATTCTGGTGCAACCATATAGTGGCATCCACTGTCTTCATAACAATGACGACAGCATTGTACACATGTTGAAGAGATGCCCAGAACGCATCAAAAAGGGATAAAGGCAGATTACAAAATAATATTCTCAGTATGATACCTCTTAAAGTCATGTTGTATGTCTTTGGGGACACACGTCTTTGTGCCCCCCAAAATCTAAAATCTGTATGCCAAAATATTAATAGACAATTATTTGAATGGCAGCATTATATGTAACTTTTATTTTCTTTATATGCCTTGTATACTGCTGGAAATGTTATATAAAGAATGTGTACTACCATTAAATTTAAGAGGGAAAACGATGAAGCTATTTTCATTTAGAGAAACAAAACATTAGCTGCTCATCATTCCCTCTTTACCGATTCCAAACCCACATACTGTCCCCCCCGTCCTCCACAGTACTGGCTAATGCTGGCTCCAGGCATAATCCCAGGAGCCCTCTAGAAACAGTTCTTCCTGCCCCCTCTCTCACCAGCCTCCCTTTCCCTGGGTCCTTGATAATTTTGGTTTCTTTCTTGTCTACACAATGCCTGCTTCTTCACCTTTCACCATATTATCTCCATCCACCAAAAATGTATCCATATTTCAAAGCCCATTCCAAGATTCACCTCTGGAAAAACAGATTCTTGGTGCCTTTGAAATCATCCTATCCATTGTATTTTTGTGCTGCTGGTGCAAGTTTCCACATTGCAGGACTGGATACAGGGCTCTGTTCTCATCACGCCCTGCATAAAGGCATGTGACGAAGGGACTGAGTGGAGAATGATGTCCAGGCTGCAATCTGATGGCCAACCTGAGGCCCCCTGAACTCCATCACTGGGTCAAATCCTCTGTTGTTGTGAAAACAGTGATAGCTGGACCTCATGACACCCGCGGTTATACATTGTCAATACTCATCTCTTCATTACCTAAGGAGGAGAGGGTTTGGGTCTGCTTTTGCTCACCATCAGATCCCCAGCACCTACAACAGTGTCTGGCACCCAGAAGGTACTCAATAAATATTCCCTCCGTGAATTAACAAATGTATGCAAGGTCAAGTGACTTGTCCAAAATCACACACAGAAATCAAACCTGGGGTGCTTTGTAATATCGCAACTTCGGAAGATGCCACCAGAGCAAATAGAGGTAAGCAGTGACATGTAGAAATACCACAAGAGTTTTCAGCTTTTGGCAAGTCCCCCCGCCCCCGCCCCAGGGGCTTTCTTGAGTACAGTCTTCTTGTGCAGGGGGAGTGGAGCTCACGGTTTGGGGGCTGCTGCAGGGTGTGCTAGCAAGGTGTGGGCTGCCATCAGACACTCCATCCCACTGACTCCAATCACATCATAGGACATCACAGGTACACGTGTGACCCATTCATTTTCACTTCCCACCTCTAAGCTTTTGATGGAAGCAGATTAGAGGAGGGGAAAAAAACCAGATCACCTCGAGGGAGATGAGTCATTTTCTGTTTTTGTTTCTGGGCATTAAAGAATTGATTCATGAGGTTTTAATGTATTGCTCGATATTGCAGAAATTTTCTCTCCCTACTGTGAGGGTGCTGATTAGATCAGCCGAGACGAGCAAGGCTGCATTCATACCACTTTAATCATTCTTGGGATGAGCATTTTATTTCCTGATTTTTACTGTCATCCTTGTGAGTCAGTAATAGAAGAAACACGTTGGCACCAAGAGCTCAGGTCTTGTATCTTCTGTGCCTGAGCAAATATGGAAAAAAAGCTATAAAATTGCTCTCAGAGGTTACTGAGAAATTAATCTAGCCGCCTCCTGCTTGAGACTGAAGAGGGGTGTTTTAGCAATTACTGAGTGGGTTACTTTATAACAGGGAAATTTAGGGAGCCAAGATCAGTACTTTTTTTTTTTTTTTTTTTTTTTTTGGCTTTCTCATTAGCACTACTGAGGCACAAAACAGGTGGGAAACGGGGCAAAAGGGAAAGAGATAAGTATCAGTTACTGAACACAAGGCAGATTCCAGGTAGCAAATATTAAGGATTTGTTGTCACATAATCTGCAAAAAGAAGGATGAGGTTGATGTGGTTATTTTCACTTACGTTGTGGGTTCTGAAGCTCAGAGAAGCAAAGATTTGCCCAAGATTACTGGGTTGGTAAGTAGCAGGGTCCAAATTCTCATCCTGGTCTGACTCTCACAGGGGAGCAGCCACAGGCATAGAAGGCAGGCTGGGGCTGTGCGTGTGTCCGCCCCTACCCCCACCCCCACCTCCACCCCCCACCCCCACCTCCACCCCCCACCCCCAGCTCCTCTTTCCTGTGCTGACCTCACTAGCAGCACAGGCTCCCAGCTCTGGGACCTTGAAAATAAGGTCGAGTTCCTTGTAAAGTAAGAAAATGATTCTGGGCTAAAAGAAAACTTCAGGCAAGACAGAGTGAGACGAGGACAGAGTAGACAGCCCTTTTTGTCCTTTCACGGGAAAAGAAAAAACGCACCAGTTAGCGCCAACCGTAAGCAGGTCAGCTCAATGAAAATATCAAGAAAGTCACCAGATAGCGGTGAGTTATTTAAGGCATAACAACGGGTTGGTTATGTTTTTCCCTTTCATCTGTTGGTTGTGCCATTATATTAAATAGAATCTTCTTGCTCTCATTTATGTACTCAACCGATGTCCCTTAGGCACTGATGGGGGCAGATTTTGCTGGGTGCTCAGATATTACAGACCTGATGTTTTTCCTCTTGGAACTTGATTCTCTTACTTGCTTTTCTTTGGCAGGTTGTGATTTGGAAAGTCCAGTTTTAAAGTACTTTCTGGAGAAAAAAACACCATGCCATTTATCACTGAAATTTTTAAGACCTGGTACGAGAAATCGGAAGTAAATGACATCAATTCAAGTACATCTTCCTTCCTTTCCCCGACTCTTCCTCCCCTCCTCTTTTCTTCCTTTCTTACTTTCCTTTATCTTTTGAAAAAACTCATTCTGGCCACCAGAAGAGCAGTGGTAGCCAAAGAAGTGAGAGTTTTTCAGCTTTGATCAACTTACCCAAGTTACACAATGGAGATATTTAGAAAGAAACTCTACTTTTAGCACCAATACAAAAATTGCAATTTCTGCATTAAAATTGCTTTTAGAGTTATATAGTAGGATGAGGGAGGATAGTAAAATTATCCAGATTTGAAAATCTAAATCTGCTCTGGATTATAAAGTCAATTTAAACAATATCATAGCATCCAACAGCAGGAAACCAGGGAAAGTTGGGTTCTTTGTGGCAAGGCACAGGGTAGTTAGAAAAAAACCCTCATGTCTCCCAGAACGATCTCTCACTTCACCTTTCTGTCTCCTGTATTCTCTTCTGGCCCCTGACTGGCTTCTCTCTCTTGCTCCTCTTGCTCATGGTCCCATGTGGTTTACCTTGGACTGTTTCTGTGCAACAGACCTCATGGGCCTAGCACCCATCCTGAACCAGTTGTAGAGATCTGGCCTTGAAATTGGAAGTAATTGCATTATTGTTCCCTTCTTGAATTTCTGGAAACAGAGTCTCATCTGAATCCCACCAAAATTATCTGTCTCTCACCTCCAACACCTTGTTTTTATTAGACATTTGTGAGTAATGAATGGCTGAGCAAGACAGCCAGGTCAATGAGACCTCCCTTTGTGGGTTTTAATGTAAAAGACTCCACATTTAGTCTGAAAACAATCAAACAAAAAGAATGATTGGATTCTGTTCTACTAGTTTTCCTTCTGAGTAAAGAACAAAAAAGTGAAATATATAGGCAGGCAGCCAGCCACTTAATATAGTACTTAGTGACTGTTTTCCTCCCAATTCAAGTCATACCTCAATAAAGTGATTTCAAATATAAATATAAAAATAAAAAATAAATATCAACCATTTTATATACTTAGTGTACTTTTTACCTTTGCAAACTCTTAACACAATCTCTCCTGGGCTTAGAGAAGTATATATAAATAACTATGTTTCTGATTCCTATTCAGATCAAAAATAGACCAGTAGTTCTATCTATGAGCATTCTTTAATTAATTAAAGTGCTTAGAATTCAAAACATCGTTAGTGAGAGATGAAAGTTCTACATGGAAATGGATTAATGATCTCTAGCCTGGGGGCACTGATTAACATGGATCTTCTCTAACTCTGACATTCTGTGCCTCTGCTTGGTGACTCTTGCCCATGGTAGCTCTCAGTAGAGAATTCCTTTCTTGCATATTTCCAAATGAAGACAGTTTGGTCAGATACCCAGGAGAGGACAACCAATGGGTCAGCCAAACCTGGGGGACAATAGTTGTTCATAGAGCCAGCTTGGATAAGCAGCACATGGAAATGTTGTAATGGGCTGGAGGGACAGTTCTGGGGAGCAGCATTTCCTCTTTCACAGTCACTTTCTTATTTCCTTTTGACAATATGTTTTTAAGGATTTAAATATTTCATTCTCCCTCCCAAAGCTCGTAAGTAATTTATATTTTCAAATTATGTGAGCCCAAGGATCACTCTGGCGGTTGAAGGTGTCCTGGAGCGTAACTGGGGAAGGTCAACCACTAAACCAGTAAGTGAGTACTTAGCACACATCAGGTCACAGAATTCTCTTATAGCTTGCCAAGTTAATTTTGGAAAGGCAAAGACCCAAGCAGAGAGGCCAGTGAAAAACTAAACATGCTTGTGAAACATTTCGTGTCTTTTCTAAATATTCCTGCCTCATTAAACTCCGTTATTGCAGGAAGATGTGGAAATTTTTGCTGCCTCAAGCTGCAGTTAATTTCAATAAATTGAATTAGTGCTGTTTTCATACTTAACCTTGGAAAACTACAGACAGGTCAATTCTTTATGAGTTCACTATTTTGGTTTTATAATTTAATCCTACCAGAATTCCAAGCAACTGTTTGATTTATTTCAATTCAGACCCTCTTGGATTCATTCGTCCCTCATGGAAAGCAAATTGATTAAATGTATGTATTTACTTTATTGACAAATATTATATAGCATTTACTATGTGCTAGAAACTGTTAAAAGTACTTTATAAATATTAACTCATTTAATTCATAATAACCTATTGAGGTGAGAACTGCTATTATAACTATGCTGTATGTGAGACAACTAAGAGCAGAGAGAGGTTAAGTAATTTGTTCAAGGCTGCACAGCTAGCAAATAAGACAACATTATTGGTGATCTCTCTCTTTCTCCCTTTCTCTTTTCCTCCCATTCTACCTCAATTTTCCCTGCAGTATCATTTCCGGATATTAAATGTATCCATTTCCATCCCCTCCACCCCCCCAGTTACAGTGTTATCTTTGTCCCATTCCATTCAGTTTTCAGTCTCATTCCTTATATCATTGGAGGATCACTTGGTCACTAAGCAAGCACTAGCAGAGAAAAGCTCATGTGTAAGTCCAGTGGCTTTTCTGAATGGTGTAAGTTTTTATAGGTAATACTGGATTTTTATTTTGGTGATTATTCGTATGTCTAATGTGAAAGGTAGAATGAGTCACTCCCCTTTGAGGGACATCCCACAGTCTGGGCTGTGTGGGTAAATCCTCAGTGGTATAGACGCAGAGACTTTCTAGGAAGCTGGAATAATTCAGTATTTCTCCCAGGTAGAAATGCCCTCTCCCAGCCTCCCAAGTCAATCTATAGTCTGGCTATTTCAATTTCTAGAAATAGTCTTTGAAATATTATATGGATAAAACCGGCATTTCTTTTACCCGTCTCATGTATCTTACTATGAGACCAGTTTTTAAAAAACTACCTTTTGTCACCAACTGTTTGTTTGCTTTTTAATAGCATTTGAAGCCTCTGTAAAGCATTTTCTTTGTGTGGAAAGTGCACTAAATATTATGGAGTGGAAGTCGGGAGGATAAGGGTATTGATTGTAAAAATTAAGCAATTGCTGAAAAAAAAAATCGGAGTAGACTAGGATGGAAATAAATGTGTTAAAACACTGTAATAGTCTGCCAGAGCTGTCAAAACAAAATAGCACAGATGAGTGGCATAAAAATCAAATTGATTTTCTCATAGTTCTGGAGACTGGAAGTCCAAGATTAAATTGTTGGCAGTTGGGTTCTTCGGTGGCCTCTCTCCTTGGCTTACAGAAGGCCCCTTCTCGCCATGTCCTCATGTGATCTTTACTGTGTGTGTGCACACCCCTGGTGTCTCTCTTTGTGTGTCCAAATTTCCTCTTTTCATAAGGACACCAGTCAGATTGGATTAGGGCTCATCTTCAATGGCCTCATTTTTACTGAACCACCCCTGTAAAGGCCATATCACCAATGACAGCTGCACCCTGAGGTTAGAGCTTAGGGGATAGGGCTTCCACACATGAATTTTGTGGGAGCACAGTTCAACCTATAATAAATATCTAGGAATGCTGGTTGAAATGCAATTTTTAAAATATGTATCCAAGCTTAGAAGAAAGATATAGAAACTTCTGTAAGCCAGAGATAAGAGAGAGCTAAAAGCTAGCAAAATTGTATTGCATTTAAGCCATGGCCAAATGGGGTGCAGGTGTTGGGGGAGGGATAAAGCTCAGGTCTGAATGTCTTCCCAGGGATGACAAGACATCTGACCCAAAGTAATCGCACAGAAGGTGGGAAATGAGTACTGAGACTCCCAAGAAAAGATGGGAAACTTGAAACATTTCTACCAGAAGAAAAGGGATGACATGGGCTAACTGCATAGCTTAGAAAAAAATGCAAGATGGGCCTTTAATAAGATTGGAGCCCAAATTTATCCTACCTAAGTAGTACTTCAAAGCCCACCCTGAAAAATTAACTTAAAAACTTGTTCCCATGTGAATGATACCCAGGGGGTGAATGGAGGAAGAAAATCCCAAACTATTTGAGAGCAACACTTCAATAATCCAGACTCCCGTAGGGATTCGAGTCAAGATTGTCTTAGGAAAAACAATGCTTTTTTCAAATGACCTCTCAATAAAAGTTTCAAAACACACCAGGAATTATCTACCATGAACATGGGCAGCAGATAATTAATTTGTAAGGCTGGCTGGAGGATTAGCAACCAGAAAACTCAAAAATAATAGACAAATCATCTGAAAGAGTTATTCATGTAAGTAGAGCTAAACTATTAAAAAGATTAAAATAACCATGAGAAAGGATGGATGCCTACCATTTATATGACGTGGATGGAACTGGAAGATATTATGCTAAATGAAATAAGTCAGAGAAAGACAATTATCATAGGGTTTCACACATATGTGGAATATAAGAAAGCACAGAGGATCATAGGGGAAGGGAGGGAAACCTGAATGGAAAGAAATCAGAGAGGAAGAAAAACCATGAGAGACTCTTGACTCTGGGAAACAACTGAGGGTTGCTGGAGGGGAGGTTGATGGGGAGGTGGGATAATTTGGTGATGGGCATTAAGGAGGGCACCTAATGTGATTAGTACTGGAGGTTATATGCAACTGATGAATCATTGAACACTACATCTGAAACTAATGATGTACTATATGTTGGCTAACTAAATTTAAATAAAAAAAGATTAAGATTAAAATCAGATTTAGAAGCCAAAAAGAAAAAAAGAGTAAGATGTTACTTACCAGAATAAGAAAAATATGAACAATAAAACTCCTAAATATAGACTATTCTTCACTGAATTTAAAACAATATACTGGGTAAATAGTGGATTTACAGCTAAAGAAATTTAATAAGCTAGAAAACAGAGCTGAGAAAATTTACAAGACTGCAATACTGAGGGAAAGAAATGGACACCTGAATGATAGGGTAAGATTCACAGAGGATAGAATGAGAAAATCCGAAATAAAGGGAATAGGATTTCTGAAAGAAATAGAATGGGGAATGCACAATATTCAAAGAAATCATGGCTGAGAATTTTCCAGATTTGATTAGCAACATGAATCCTCATATTGAAAAACCCCATGGGTTCTGAGTGGAAAAACAAAAAACAAATCTACATGTAAACTTATTGTAGTATATTCTCAAAACAACAAAGAGAAAAGTCTTTATAGCAATGAGAGGAAAGATCAATATGTTACCAAGAATAGAATCAATTAACAGAATCCTCAATAAAATAATTAGTGATCAGAAAAGAGTGAAATAATACTTTCAAAATATGAATACCAATAACAGTCATTCTAGAATTCTCTATTCAGACATATTATTTAAGTGAGAACAAAATAAAGCCACTTTCAGAAGAACAAAAACTGAGAGAAATAATCAAAGACCCTCATCGAATGAATTACACTAAAAATGATATTTTAAGAAGCAATGGGATGCAGGAAGTAATGTGGAACAAAGAAATTAATAAATACATATAAATTTAAATGAACTTTAGATGCACAATTTAATAACAGTGATAATTTGGGCAGACTAAAAGCAAGATAGAACAAAGATTGTTAATAACTGATGGGATAATCAGTTTTCTAATATGTTTTTCAATAGAAGAATAGGAACATTAATGTTAGACTGTCGAATTAAGCATGCTTGTTAAAATTTTGAAGGATAAAGACTAAAATAGAAATAGAATAAATAATTTTCAAACCAGTAGAAGGATGAGAGGGAAATAAACTTAATACAAAAGAAAGTGGAAAATAATTAGAAAGAAAAAGTATGGCAAATAAAAGGCACAAATAAGATGGTAAGAATAAATCCAAATTCATTGCTGCAATGAATACAAGCAAATTAAAAGACAAATAATAAACAACTGAAATAAAAAATGGGTCAAAAAACCTTAAATATCTCACTAAAGAAGATCTATACATGGCAAGGAGGCATATTAAAAGATGCTTCACATTATAGGGAATTGCGAATTAAAACAACAGTGAGATGCCACTGCACACCCCTTAGAACGGCCAAATCCTGAACCAACATCTGACACCAGCTGCTGGTGAGGATGAGGAACAGCAGGAAGTCTCATTCCTTGGTGGTAGAACTGCAACTTGGTACAGCCACTTTGGAAGACATTTTGTCAGTTTCTTACAAAACTGAACATACTCTTACCACACAATTCAGCACAATTCAGCACTTCACAAAACTGAACATACTCTTACCACACAATTCAGCTCTTTGGTATTTACCCAAAAGAACTGAAAGCTACGTCCACACAAAAACCTACACACGTATGTTTATAGCAGCTTTCTTCATAATTGCCCAAACTTGGAAGCTACAATGATGTCCTTCAGGAGAATGGATAAACTGTGATTCATCCAGACAATGGACTATTATTTGGCACGAGAAAGAAATGAGCTATCAAGCCATAAAAAGACATGACAAAATCTTAGATGCATATTACTAAGTTAAAGAAGCCAATCTGAAAAGGCTACATACCATATGATTCCAGCCATATGACCTTCTGGAAAAGGCAAAGCTTTGGAGAAGCAAAATGATCAGAGGTTCCCAGGCGTTAGCGGGAGAGGAAGGGATTGATGGGTAGAGTATGTTTAGGTCAGTGGAACCTTTCTGTATAGTTCTGTGATGGTGGACTCATGCTATTATATATTTATCTAAACCTACAGGTGTACACACCACGAGTGAACCCTAATGTAAACTATGGACTTTGGGTGACAATGATGTGTCAATGTAGGTCCATCAATTACAACAAATTTTCCACTCTGGTGGGGATGTTGATATGGGAGGCTCTGGATGTGTGAGGATAGGGAATATATGGGAAATCTCAGTGTCTTCAATTCAATTTTACTGCAACCCTAAAGCTTCTTTAAAATATGAAGTTTATTTTAAAATAGACTTTTTTTTTTTTTTTTTAAAGACCATTAAGAGGCAGTTTCAGAGAGTCTTGTTTTTATTATCTTTACGGGAGACCCACCTGAGACATAAGGACACAGGAAAGTTGAAAGTAAAAGGATGGAAAAAATACATGAAGTGAATATTAACAAAAGAAAGTTGATGCTGCTTTGTTGATGTCACAAATCAGACTCTAAGGCAAACAGCATTACTATAAGAGAAAGATAGTTACTACACAATGATTAAAATAACAATTCACCAAGAAAAAGCTTGAAAAGCCTTAAGGATGACATACACCTAACAAAATAGCCTCTGAACAGAAATAAAAGCTTATTGTATGCGCTTCAATAACTAAAACCACAATTTTAGTTGAGGAATATTTTTAGCATAATTCTCATACTATGTGCTAGATCATGCAGTTAATAAATTAGTAAAGGTATCTATGATTTGTCAAGACAATAAAAAAGCTTGATATAACAGGTAACTAGAATCATGCTCCCCTCGAGGATACTTGAACCCTGAAAGGATTCTCATTCTTTTCAAGCACATATGGAATATACTCAAATATTAAATACATATTAGGTCACATAGCAGGTCTTAACAAATACCAAGATTAATTATCAAGATTATACTTACCCAATTCCTCATTTTCAATGCAAAAAATGAGAAAGAAATAACAAAAACATAGAAAAAATGATTTTTAAAAAACATTAGGTCATTAAAATTATTTCTTGTGTTGAAGAAAAAATAATGGGCAGTGAAAGTAGGTATCAAAACTTGCATAATAAAGCTAAACTTGTTATAAGAATGAAATTCAGAATCTTTTATGCATACATTAGAAAAGAAAAAAATGGGAATGAATAAGCTAACCACCTAACTTAAGAAGTTAGACAAATAAAAGGAAATTAAACCCAAACAAAGGAGGGGAAAATGATAATGGCAGAAATTGACTAAATACACATCAGAAAATATAGAGAGACAATAAAATAATAATCTATTTCTTCTAATAAAATAGACTATCTTCTGGAAAAATAATCAAGAAAAAAAGAATATAAAAATAAAGCTCGAAATGAAAAAGCGTAACTAATGATGCAGTAGAATTTTAAAAGAAGTTCATAAATTACTTTATGCCAATACATTTGGAAAACTTCCCGTTTTAGAAAAATACAGCTTAACTAAAAATAACTCATGAGAAATAGAAAATCTGAAAGGTTTTTAATGATGAAGCATTAAGAAAAGATAAAAAAAAAGCCCTTGGGTTAAAAAAAAAAATAATCTATCCTAATTGACAGAGAAAACATTTGGACCAGACTATGTTCTAATCATAATCTTTCAAACCAGCAAAGAACATATAACCCCTACTTAATATTAACTGTTCTGGAGAAAAGAAAGAAAAGTTAAAATAATAAATAAAAGCCAGATAGGGCTTATGTCAAGAATGCAAGGATATGCGGTGCCTGGGTGGCTCAGTCGGTTGGTTAAGTGTCTGCCTTCGACTCAGGTCATGATCTCAAGGTCTTGTGATCAAGTCCTCCTGGGATCAAGCCCACACAGGCCTCCCTGCTCTGAGGGAAGCCTGCTTCTCTCTCACTGTCAAATAAAGAAAATCTTAAAAAAATAAAAAAAAAGAAAAAAATGCAAGGATATATTAAAATTAGAAAATCTATAAATGTTATTTACCATATTAACAGATTTGAAAAGGAAAAAAAAAAGTTGATCAGCTCACAAATACAAAGAAAGTATTTGATAAAATTAAACACCCATTCATAATTTTTAAAAATAGACACTTTTCAGAAAACAAAAAATAAAAAAGAGATTTCTTAACCTGATAGTGTATCTACCAAATATCTAAAGCTAGCATTCTATTTAGCAATATAGAGACTCTCTAAGTTTACAAACAAGGCAAAAATGCCCTCTGTCATTACTGCTATCCAGCACTGTGTTGGAGGCCCAGCTAGTATATTAAGAAATAATAAATAAAACCACACCTATTGGAAAGAAGGAAAACTTGCTAGTAAACCAAGCTATAACATACCTGAAAATAAGTCTAACTAAAGAAGCATAGAAACTTCCTGAACAAATTATAAATCCTTAAGGACAAAAAAGAAGACTTGAAGAGTTCAATACAATAAAGATGACAATTCTCCCAAAATTATTCTATCAATCAATGCAATCCCAATAAAAATTTCAACAAGTTTGATCAACAAGTACATTTGTAATATATTCTAAAATTCATAGGAAAGAATGAAACTCCAAGATCAGCAAACTCAATTTTGACTGAAAAAGGGTGGTTGGAAGGGTGAGATCCACCCTCTTCAGAGTAGCAAAGACACTGGTTGATAAATTTCCCAAGACTAGAGTTTAGTAAAAGGCAGAGCTAGGATCAAATCCTTTTCATACTGCTGCCAAGTCTACATTCTCACCTATCATGTCCCTCAGTAACATTTAAGCCATAATTTACAGTTATTTCTAGAATTGATAAAATGGATAATGTGCGCATAAAACAGCAGTCCCGGGTAAGGAAGTTATTTATGAGGAAGAACGGGGCTGATTAACTTGACTGTGGATCCCACTGAATCTACATTATGCATACCTACTCAGAAGTGTAGAATTCTGAGTCTTTGCACAAGAATATATACTTTCTCTTAACTATAAAGATCCAGAATAAGATTAAAAATACTATAAGCATGTTAAAAAGATTAAATATATAAGTAACTTTTTTTTTAAGATTTTATTTATTTATTTGACAGAGAGAGATGACAAGTAGGCAGAGAGGCAGGCAGTGGTGGTGGGAGGAAGCAGGCTCCCCCTGAGATCATGACCCGAGCAGAAGGCAGAGGCTTACTCCACCGAACTACCCAGACTCTCCTATATAAGTAACTTAAAGCAAGGTTGACAACTTTTTATATGCATTGTATATACATAATATATATATTTGGAAGAATCTCGGTTGTTTATCCTTTTATAAGTGATACTGAGAATTATAGTTAATATGTGAAGAAAGCAAGTTATTACAACAATCTTGTTTTATTAATGTTTTATTAATGAGTAACTAGGACATGACATCTGAAATGACTTGAATCTGAATTTTTGTTAAAATCAGCTGAAATTAGAATGTGCATATATTTAAGTTTTCCATTCATCTTTTTTTCTGGCAACTAGTTTTTTTTTTTTTTTTTTAAGATCTGCTAAACACCCAACACTGTAATACTCTGTAGACTCTTAAAAGAAATATAATTTATGGACTCTACCTACCCTCAAATATCTTATATTTTAATTAGAGAGATAGAATGTAGAACACAATTAAAGAGGAATTAAGGACTGAGCAATGTGACTCTGGCAATAAATTTTATGACAGAGATGCACAAACATAAATATTAGGAGGGGAGAGTTTAATACATTCTGTTTTTAGTATTTGGAGTTCTGATACTAAACATATTTTTCTATTTTTATGTTACTGAAAAACCCTCTGGGGCTTCAGAGCGGATACGGTTACTGAAAAGGTCTTTTGCTCACCTTGGGAGAGCAGAAGAGAACCAGGGGTCCACTTGGTGGGTAGGATTCAACTGAAAGAACCAGACAGAGCAAGGGAAAAACGTCCCAGCCTGTGAGCCTAACGGGGAGCAGGATTTGATTATCTGTAGCCTCACATGATGGGGTTAACCCGCCCCCTGACTGTAGAGAAGCTGTGTGAATTAGTATAGTGAAAACAATCAGTAACAGGCTACAATGCACAGGTGATGTGACAAAATTGAGGTGTGTGTGTGGGGGGACTAGAAATGCAGAAATAATGTCACTTTGTATCTGTGTTGCATGGCCTGGCCTCTCACCTGTAATTATCCTTCTGTGAAAAGATAAATTCTCTCCTGAGCACTGGAGGTGCCGTTTGCTACAGAGGAGCAGGAGGAATTGTGGGGCTAAGCCCGGCGGGTCTGGCGGGAGCCCAGCCTGAGAGATGGAACCTGCTTGCGGGCTGGCCCGGGAAGGAGTGCGGTGGGTAGGCGTGGATGGTTAAGCTCCTTTGCATCTTTTCTTGCTACCCTTTAGGTTCCTAATAGCAAATGTGATTATCATAATCTTATTTCATATGGCATCTGAAGTTGACTGTTTTGGAGGATGAGGAACACTGACTTTGTGCCAATAGATCTCTGGCTTTGCGTAGCTTTGGCTAGAATTTCTCTACGAGCCATATGACTCTGAGATGTGTGTTCTTCCGGGCTGAAGAAAAGAGACAAACAGAATGGATTCATTGCAAACACCTGGTGACCCTCTGTGGGGTTTTTTTCTTCTTTTGTTTTATTTGCTAACTGATATATACCCAGAAGTTCCTTTCTGTTCTATGGGTATGAACTAGATGTAAAAAGAAGTCCAGGGACGCCTGGGTGGCTCAGTTGGTTAAGCAGCTGCCTTCGGCTCAGGTCATGATCCTAGCGTCCTGGGATCGAGTCCCACATCGGGCTCCTTGCTCGGCAGGGAGCCTGCTTCTCCCTCTGCCTCTGCCTGCCTTTCTGTCTGCCTGTGCTCGCTCTCTCTCCCTCTCTGACAAATAAATAAAAAAATCTAAAAAAAAAAAAAAAAAGAAGTCCATTCACACAGTCACAGATGCAGTACTTGATACAGTATTACAACTGGGATCTTCGTTTTTATTTGTAATTTACACCCCCACATGCTTTTTGAAAATATTTGAGTATATGATAGCAACAACACATTTGGCACCAGATAATTAAAATAAAAAAGAAAAGGAGATTAGTAATTAGAGGAAAGAGTAGAAAGGAAGTACCACCTATCTCTAGCCCGGAAGTATTTAGCTATCAAAGGAACTGCTAAGGAAGCATAGAGATGTAATTTTCTGACAATAATCATAATCAAAATCATAATATTTAATTCTGTGGTGTTTAAGCACTGTGCTGAGTTCCTCATGTGCATTACATCATTTAATTCTGCTGTTGGCCCACTGAGTGAGGTTGGCTTGTGGTATTTTCTCTGTATCACAGCTGGGGACACTGAGGTACAATGAGATTAAGTCGTTTAGCTTGTCACATAGCTAACAAGTAGTGGAACTGGGTAATATAATTCTAGAATACATGTCACTCTGTCCAATATGACCATTGATGTGGCACGACTTAGGGGATAATAGGATAATACTGTTAAAAAAACTAAGGATTTTGGGGCGCCTGGGTGGCTTAAGTCGGTTAAGCATCTGCTTTTGGCTCAGTTCACGATCCCAGGGCCCTGGGACCAAGCTCTGCGTTGGGCTCCCTGCTCAATGGGGAGCCTGCTTCTCTCTCTCCCGCTCCCCCTGCTTGTGCTCTTTTTCTTTCTCAAATAAGTAAATAAATAAATAAAATCTTCAAGCAAACAAACAAACAATTAAGGATTTTGCCCTGGCTATCTGGTGTTCAGTCTCAGAATTTTTAAAATTGCTTCATGGTTAACATAGAATAAAATGTTATTTACCATTTTCCCAAAAACTCCAACTATGTCTTGGCATCATGGAAATCTGACTTTCCATGTATGTTGCTCTCTATTGAAAAGAAAATATGTCCTAGAAAACCTCTTACATCCTCCCCTGGCTCTTTGATTCCATTGTTCCATGAAATTATTCTAAGTAATGTATATATTGTATAGGATATTGGCCTTAATTTTTTCGTGAAATCCTTTTATGAATCATGAAATCTGAGGGTAGGGAGTTTTCTATGATTTGGGGCAGACTTGTGGCTGCACGATCTTCAGAAGAACTGGGAAGGGAAGGAGTCTTGCTGCTGGCTGCATTTTCCTATGTTCTTCTCCCTGGAAACCCCATCAGAGGTTGTTTTCCCTCAAAATGACTAACTCTCAACCCGTATTCTGCCCAACTTCCAACTTTTAATGTTTCTAATCTACACAGAGGTAGAAAATGGAACTAATAAGGACATAAAGTAGGACCCATTGCCCAACAATCAAGGGCTGTGGCCTCTGTCACTCCTCCAAGATGGCAGAAACTTGAACTCTATAGCCCAAGGCTCAGCCTTGGCTAATATGTCATTTGAATTCTGACTCTACTGCTCTGCGCACACAAGGTGATCTTATGAGGCACAGTGTAACCTTTCGGGGTGTAATGGTTCATCATTTCATTGTGAATTGTAGGAAATGACAAAATATTTGGGAATCATGTTCTTTCAAACAAGATGAATGATCCAATGCCACTGTTGGTATAGCAAATGGCTCAGATGATTTATGAGTAAATGTGTTTTCAGCTGGAAGCTGGGGTGGAAGGTGAGGGGATGGGGTATGGCAGGAAGAAGAGAAGGAACAAGAAGATACTACTACTACCTTAGGAACTCTTGATCTAGTCTAATTTATAAACTGGAAGACTTGTGAATGAGGTGATTGTAGTGTTCAACTTTGTGTTTGACTCAGTGTCTAGGTAAGATATTGCCAGGCATATGTCAAATATTAAGTAAAGTTTACCAAAAAACTGAATATGACTCCAATGTATTATTTTGTCTTCAACTTCTAGGTTTATAAAAGACCGTAAGGGTTCTCTCTGCTGCCTTTCCCTCTGTTTTCACACAGGGCTATACATCACCAGAATTTCTTGGAATTTTCCACCCAAATACCTCTAATGACTTTTTATGAAAAGCAGCCCCCAAAGGGAGTGGGGAGGGGGCCGTGTGGCTTTGTTCAGAGTAGCCTGCCACAAGAGAGAAAGTCTTTGAAGCCTCATGTTTTATCCTAAAAAACAAAGGCAAATTCCTTGGTGGGGGGGGGGGTGTTAGTGTGTATTTGATGAAAATAATCTCATTCTCCTTAAAATATCAGGCAAAACAGGGGGTGCTTGAGTGATTCAATTAGCCAGTTAAGCATCTAACTCTTGGTTTTGGCTCAGGTCATTATCTCAGGGTCCTGAGGTGGAGCCCAGCATTGGGCTCTGTGCTCTGCGTTCAACCCTCAGAGCAAGTCTGCTTAAGATTCTTTCCCCCTTTCTCTCCCTCTGCCTCTACTCCTCTCTCTGCTTGCATGCATGTGCACTTTCTCTCTCTAAAATAAATAAATAAAATCTATAAAAATTTCACGCAAAATTGATGTTGTAGAAACATATGCCATGCTTGGCATATGTATTGGCTTCTACAATACCACACTGCCGTGTACCTATATTGTAATTTGAAAAGACTATCCCAAACCACCCTGGACAAATTTTTTTTCCCTAATAATGAAGAAGAAATTATATTTGTTGTCTGATTATTTGATGGGGCTTAAGTTTGGACACCTTAATATATCATTTGAATTCCGAACACCAGTACATAGATAATTCCAAACTGTTAGTAAGTAAATGAGATGAACACATGAGGGTATCTTCTCTTCCCTATCCCACATATCCTAGGCTCCAAAAACCTGCTCGGTATGCTCAGCCAGTCTGACGTGTGCACCAGACCCGGCTCCATGTAGGTGGGTTTCCCTGGCCACCCTGCCCTGGTGTCCATGGCCTTCCCACAGGAGTCCAGGCAGTGCAGGGTACACAGCACAGATCTGTGCCTTGGCCTGACAACTTTGTGATGGCAGAGCTCTCCTAATTGTCAGGGGAAAGGTCGGTAAGCTCATTTGCAACAATTAGCTGCTGATCAGAGAGTAGTTAATATTAACGTGTTATTCTGTTACGGGTTTTTTTTTCTTCTCTTGGGAGTTCTCCAAGGATTTCTCAGAGGCCTGATTGCCCCCTCTACTGATTCTTCAGTCACCAGCTCTGTCTTCTTGCTTTGCTAGCTTGAACAGGAGGCAAGGAAGTACTTTTTCTCAGTCTGATCAAACAGCACTCTGAGTCCCTTTCTTTGTATCAAGCCAAGTATCATCATCAGCTTCTAGCTGGTAGTTTCTGGGGTGGTAAGAGAAGGAAGATGATCCATGAATTCAGCTGAGGCTCCTAGGAAGACATATTCCATCAACCAACTGCAATGGGGAAACTCTCTGTAATGCAGGCACCAGTAATAGGACCATCTTTGAGGATAGTGGCCAGCCTAGGGTGTAGAAATGGGTATTCCTTCCTGGGACCATTAGGCATCCCACAGTGGGTAATAATAACAATTGCCATATGCAGAGAGCCCTACAATTTACAAAGTGCTATTTCATTGTTTCATTTAATTATCATAATAGCCCAGCGAGGAACGTCTACAAAGGATTAATGGGCACCATTAGTGTTAACTACATATTTGAGAAGGAAAGAGAGATGTCTAGTGGACATCTACTCGATCATCCTGAAATGTCCCCACCATTGTTCTTGTAATGTCTCTGCATATCAGTGTTCTCAGTCTGATGATTGGTCCTAGGAAATGTTCTTTGTTCATATAGGATTAATTGTTATCCCTGGGACTCTGCTGTAGTGGACTTCAAGGAGAGCCGCCCACAAATAAGCCCACAAACAAGTGTGAGTCTCTTCCTGTCTTTCAGTGTTCAGTTTCGCCTCCGACTGGGGCAGAGGTCTTTGGTGTGGGCAAAAGGTCACCAACAGTTCCTGAACTTTTTCCTCCTGCCAGGTTCTTTCTCACATAGAAAGACATCTCACAGAGTTAACTCAAATTCTGCAAATTAGCCTATTTCTTTTGAATCCGACCAGATCTATCTTTGGCTATGGTCCCGTGCTTCACAGAGTGTCCGGCCTGCCATATGCTGGGTTGTGTCACTGCTTAGCAAAAGGGGATGCTGAATGGATCTTGTTGTTTGGAACATTCTACTCACTTGGCCCTGGGCGCTATGCTGGCTTCCCATCTGCTTCTGAGTACAGCTCTTGGATCTGATTCTAATTCTGAAAGTGGGAGATGGTCTGAGACCCACCCTCACTGGGTTCTGACTCAATCTTATGGGTGCAGAGCTTCCGTCTTTGGGGAAAGTTTTTATTCAATTCAGTCAAACTCAAAGTCATTAGGCCTTTGAGCAGTGTAAGAATTATGTTCTACTTGGTGGTGGACTCAGAGTTAAGAGAACTATTCCAACCAAAGCTATATGTCCTACATATTGTTTTTTTTTCCTTCAGATCACTCTATCCATTCACTTGTCCTTGGCTCCTGACTATTATGGAATTCATCAATGGCCTCCTGTGTTCTCAAGTCCTCGCAGGCTTGACTACGAGAGGTAACTTGAGAGGATATAGGAAAGTGATGTTGGGGTCTGGAGTATTTATTGCTCTGGATCCCTTTCTGAGCTTGCTTCGGGTTGGGTGAATCCCTTCGCTATGGATTCCTTCCAGGGAGCCTTCATTGGAGCCCTTTTCTACCAGTTTTTGGTAGTACTCTTCAACCTTACCCTTTGCTGCCCAGCAATAACAGCAAAGTCTTCAACTGTTCCTAGCCTTGAGACACTACATTATAGTCTGTGGTTTCTCTATACCCCATTCACATGGTCCCATCATGTATAAACTTTCCCTAAATTATCCTAATTGGATTGTGCCATCTGTTTTCTGTTGAGACTCTGACAGATGTGCTGTTTGATTTGGGGCAATCCCCTTCACAGGACTAGTTAACCTCAAATGTTATATGAGAGACTTAAAGCAGATAGCATCCCTTCCAGCTCAAAATTTTCTCGGCAATGTAGGGAATGGAAAGTAAATCTCTTTTTCAGGAGCTTCAGATCTCATTAATGAGGGAATCTATATACCTCTGAAATGCAAAATAGAGCAAAGTATCCAAGTGATTAGGGTACATAATAAGCATTGTATGAATTCAGAAATGGGCAAGGTCACTGAGAACTGACTGGCCAAAGGAAACATTTGGATCTGCCAGTAAACTCTGCCCCACACCAAAGAACCATTTGTTGGTTGATTTTCTAATCCAGATCCAATTTGGATGTTGTATTCAAGGTTGTACCAAGCAGAAAGCCTATTTTGGAATTATTCCAAAGATCCCACGTAGTGTTAGTTAACCTTAAACGAGGCCTTTTAGAAATGATTTACTCTTGATTTACCCAGCTACAGCCCACAGTAAAATATAAAACTTCTAGGATTTCTTGAATTTAAATACTCTTTAAAAAAAGAAAAAAAAGCAGAAGACTAGGGGTCGAGAGGCTAAAATTCTAATTTTAATTGTCCTTTGTTAGCGCTACCTTAAATGTTTTTTAATCTGAAAATAATCCTTTTATTTTATTTGTTATTAGTGACTTTTTTTCCTGATTCGTCTATATTAAAGACATACATACTGATATAAGAATAATAAAACAATCACCATCATATCTATCATACAAGTTAAAAAATAAAATATTGTCAATACAATTGAAGTCCCTGGCATATCCTCCCCATTTAAATGCTACTTATTTTCCCACCAAAGATAATTCCTACTCCCTCTTGTCACACACCCATTTCTACTCCCTCTCTACACCCACCACGCCAACCAAGGCCAAGATGGACACATTGCTTTCTTAAATCCCTTTGTATAGGGTAGCCTCTCTTTCATTGAAGATATATACTTTTAGCCTCAAAGGATTTCAGCTTTATGTGAACATGGCCCAGGCTTTCTGCTGTATATTTGTAAAAACCCAACGTCTTAGGGGTTTAAATCACTAAATGTCCTCATGGCATCCAAGGCTTCAGGGCTGGCTTACCCTATTGGATTCTGTCTGCTCTTTGGCTCAGTTGTTTTGATCATTAGAGATTTCCTTATTTTCTTACTGGTTCAGCTGTACATTTTTAAAGTAAAATATTTAAAAAATACATCTCCACATATTTCTTTGGAGTAGAAGACTTTAAAAATATCTGGTTTACCACATTCTGCACCAGGGTACAGAAATGAGACCTTCTACTGAGAATCGAAGACTACTCACACTGGAAGTTTGAAAACCCTTCTCTGATTTCATAGGCAAGATGACCATTACCTAATCTAATTATGAAAATAGAAAAACTTTCATCACCAAGAAACTAATTTGGCTAAGCCAATCTGCCATAATTCAAATACACTGAATATTAGAAATGAATAATGGCAAGTAAAATAAGTCTCTTCAGCAGTATTCTGTAGAATTTTTCACTTAAAATTTCTCTCTTTTTTTTTTAAAGATTTTATTTATTTATTTGACAGACAGAGATTACATGTAGGCAGAGAGGCAGGCAGAGAGGGAGGGGGAAGCAGGCTCCCTGCTGAGCAGAGAGCCGGATGCAGGGCTCGATCCCAGAACCCAGAGATCGTGACCTGAGCTGAAGGCAGAGACTAAACCCACTGAGACACCCAGGCGCCCCTTCGCTTAAAATTTCTTAAAGGCAGGAACCATTGTTTTAAAAACCATTTACGTGAGTTTATTAGAGACAAGAAGGGCCTGATATATCTTTACATCTCTCACGTGCTTAGCAGCTTTCCTTTCCTGTTGCAGGTATTCAATACGTATTTACCGATTTGATTTGAAGTGACTCTTTCAAGTTAAATGTGAAAACGCAGTGGCCCTCATATTTTCTCTTGTTTCACTTCTCCTGACACTGAGATCGAGTCAGCTTACAGCAATCCCTTCCGTATGTTCCAGATAATTTGTGACTTTCATGATCTAATATTGTGCTCATTCAGTTGCAGAGTATTTGCTTGGCTTGTACAAAAATAAATAACTTTTAACTAGGGAGTTGTTTTTTAATTATTTGCAATCCTATGTGGTTGAGTGTTAACTCCCAAATTAAACATCTAGCAAGCGTAATTCAATAAATGGCAGGGTTTACTATTGTTATGTTTCTTTTGTTTTCATCTCAGCCTGGGATCATTAGAAATGACTGGTTGTCGTGGGAGATCATTCCATCTATTGTTACGTCTTTTTTTTTTTTTTTTTTTTCCTGAGGAGACCTAAAAAAAGTGAATAAGAACAGGGAGTTTACATTTGACCACAATTTAAATACAATCTGAACCGTTCCTATCCGAAGACAACACAAATAGTCTGGTACAATAAAAAGGCTTTTCCAAAAAAAAAAAAAGAAAAAAAGGAATTTCCTTCAGAAATAAAACAGGTGGTTGAGATGTGCTTGTTTCTGTGTGTGCTCTACACAGCATATGTCCAAGCTCGGAAAATTTGAGGTAGGGCCTTGAGTAACTAGATATCGGAAGTAAAGACTAGCAAAAATAGAAGATAAATGAGGGGAATCGAGATGGGAAGCATGGAGGCTGAAACAAGAAATGTGTGTCTCGCAGGAGGCAGACAGAGAAAGGTATAAGATCGGAAGATAGTTTTAGCAGGAGTGAACAGCAAAAGAGCTGTAATTTTCCCCACTTACAGCTCCCATGACTGCCACAGCAAGCTTTTGAGGTCCCTTCCTTCTCTGAAGGGAACGACATAACTCTGAGAGGAGACAGGAAGAATAAAGTAGAGGAGGAAAGAGTGTGTTAAGTGTCACACACACACACACACACACACACACACACAGACTACTGACTTTCTGAGAATTTATTGTAAAAAACAAAAAATAGGACAAGGTTCCCTTCAGAATAATTTATAGAGGAGGAAATTTAGACATGCATGCTAATAGAGGAATTACTAAAATATGTTAGCACATGCAATATAATGCAATCATTTAAACATTTGAAGACTATGTCATAATGATGGGAAAAGACTATGAAAAGACTTTGATGATATGGCCTAATGTGTTTGGTACATGCTAATCGAACTAGGTAAACTATGAATGTGGATGGATGCATACTAAAAGGTTATATGGGTAAATGGATGGTTTTCTCTAGGATAACTCCCGTAAGGTAGGAAAATTGTGTATCTTGTATATTTTTAAACTATCCTTTAACGTTATCACATTTGCTCTGTAGCCAATAAAAACGCCGCATGTATGCTGGGGTGTAGAAGAGGAAGTGGGATAAAGTGGTTTGGGAGTATTTGTATTGGGTGTAGCCTGTATGTGTGCTCTTGGATTTATGAGACAAAATATCGGGTAGCAGTAAGGTGATACTATCCAGAATCTTCTTAGATTTAATGTTGGTACCTGTATTCTAGATTTTAGCAACCAGTTGGTATGCATGCACGGGATCTACAGACAGCGCTCATCACCTTAGCTCTGTCATGAGTTTAGAAAGCAGGAGGGGGTGTGCAATTTTCTCCGTACACAGAATTCAAATCCCAAAGCTGGAGGAAGGGAAAAGGAGATTGGAAGGAGGACCAAAGGAATAAAAAATCCCCATGCCTCAAACACTTCTTTGATAAGAAAAGATCCAGCTGTTGGCAAAAAGTGATGTTTTGTGAGGGCATTGTAGAATCAAAGGCTTAAATATCAAGGAGATGTTGTTCTCTCTGTAGCACAAACATGATTAAGGGTAATGTTGTGTTACTTCAGATTTTCATTATTCATAAAAGGGAAACCAGTAGTGCCAGATACACAAGAACAAAGCTAAACAAGCTTCGGAGGCCTTCTGGCTCTCGAATCTAAGAGAATGTAATAATTGGACTGTTTATTTGCCATGTTTCATATTTGTTTTCTTCTTAGAGGACACAACAGAGATTCTTTTCATTCAGAATAGCTGGTTTTAGTGCTAGGGATTGAGTTTTACGTAATCTGTCCCCTCCCTTTCCCTGGGTCATTCATTCTGTCTGCCCAGGGAACCAGGGAGCTTCCCATGCTTACAGACATTCAGGGCTGGCCCCAACTCTGGGACCCGCCAGTACAGGGAAGTTCTAGTGAAGAAACCAGTGGACGAGGTGGCATTAAAAACACATTAGCATTTTGGGGCGCCTGGGTGGCTCAGTGGGTTAAAGCCTCTGCCTTCGCCTCAGGTCATGATCTCAGGGTCCTGGGATCCAGCCCCATGTCGGGCTCTCCGCTCAGCAGGGAGCCTGCTTCCCTTCCTCTCTCTCTGCCTGCTGCTCTGCCTACTTGTGATGTCTGTCTGTCAAATAAATAAATAAAAATCTTAAAAAAAAAATAAATACATAAAAACACATTAGCATTAGCATCTTAAACAACTAGCTCCTAAAGAGGAGTGGGCAAGACTAGGCTGGGTGTCTGGTGACCACCTCTCCCTTCCCCACTTCTTCACCCTTGGGATGCATGTTACCAGAGTGTGGCTGAATTTCCTTAGCTTCTCCTTCAGTGGCTGCTGAGTTCTGAGTACCTGTCCCAGGTACTCCTGGGGGAAGAGATGGTCATGGAACAAGCTGCCCTCCAGGTGGTCTGGATTGAGGGAAAGCTGAGGGTTGTGACTCTGGATATCGGGAGGAGGACCTCCACTTGTAAGAATCTGGAATGACGTTTTCATAAGGAGCAGAGCCTTCCAGTGAAGGTGGGTGTTGGCATTGCTGTGTCTAGTACAGGAAAGGAGACTCATGGTCCAGGGAATCAAAAAGAGAAAGGAATTTAAAACATACTTATCTATCTATAGCACCCCTAGATGCTGTGGCAGTATTTCATGGAGTAGTTCTAAGAACTTATGACAGCCAAACTGGTTATAACTTTTTGGTGAAATTCTCATTCATTTATTTATTCAGTCTACTGTTGGTGAGCATCTGCTGTGTGCTAAGCAATTAGGTCTCAGAGTTAGTAATGCAGAAATAATAGCTAATATTGATAATAAAAGCTAACATTTATTGAGTATTTTCTGTGATCAATGTTCGGTGCTTATTATTTACTTTATAAACTTTATTTGTAGATAGTACTATCAGTCCTATTTACAGAATAAGATATTGAGGCTTAGAGAGATATTATTTCATGCACCAAATTTACTGAATATCTTTAATGTGCCAATTACTCTGCCTTTTAGTGGGGATATAGTAGGGAACAAGACAGATTAGATTCTGATTCTCATGGAATTAAATTCTAGTGAGGGGAGATAGACAATAAGCAAATAAGCAATTAAATAAAATGAAACTTATAGCTTGTGATAAATACTATGAAGAGAATAAAAGTTGATCATGTGATAGAGCCTGACAGGCAGCAGGGAAAGGTTGAATGAGTTATACACTGTAGATGCAGGAAGGTTTAGTTAAAAAGACGGCAATTGAGCTGAGACTCGAACAAAAAGATCCCAGCCCTAAAAATAACTAGGGGCAGAGCATTGCAAGCAGTGGGAATAGTGAGCATAAGGGCTAAGTTGGAATGAACTTAACATATTCAATAAGCAGAAAGAATCCCAGTGTAGCTGGAGTCCAGCCAGCAAAGGGAGAGTGACCCATCTTAAGGGGCCGTGGGACCCTGGACTAAAGACCCCTGGGATTCCAATTTCCTTCAACTTCATGGAGCATCTAAGGGGGCAGTGAATGGGGAAAGAACCATGCAGTGGGCTGTGCAAAACAGGTTTTCTTGTTGCCTCTTAGATTAAGCATGTCTCTCTCAAGTCCAGGATGTCTGGTCCTTCTTCAGCTGATCAGGCCCTTTAGGAGTTAAAGCAGAGAAAATTGCCAAAAGGAACATGATTTTTTTTTCTGGTTCTCTTCCAGATTATTTGCCAACAGATATATGAGTTCCCCTTTCGACTCTGCTAAAACACGCAAGGCCAAGACTCTTGACAAAATATGCCATTTTTCTTCCTGATCTTTGCCCCATTTCTTTCATGGACACCACCTCCCTTCTTTCTTATTTAGTCATCTTTGATTCATCCTTTTCCCTGAATCACAGCATCTGGTAGAGTGGCCATTATGAGTCTGGAAATAGAGACATTTGAAGAAATTGCAGTTTCATGGCCTCAAGAATAAGAGGAGCGAGACTCAGATCTGCTGTTGCCTTTTCCTTATGGCCAGGGACTTGTGTTTTGTTATTAATTAAGACATAAGATTGATTTCCAGTGTTCATATGAGTATTAAAAGCAAATGACCTCAGAAAATTTATAAAAATATATGTCTTATTATAAAATTATCAATAAATTTGTTAATAAAAAGATTAGTTCAGATTTTCTTCTTTGTGAGACAGCAAAGTATTTTTTTTAATTTTTTTTTAATTTATTCATTTGAGAAAGAGAGAGAGAGCACACAGGCATGGGGACCAGCAGAGCGGGAGAGAGGAGCAGGCTCTCCACTGAGCAAGGAGCCCAATGCGGGACTCTATCGCAGGACCCCGAGATCACAACCTGAGCTGAAGGCAGATGCCAAACCCACTGAGCTGCCCAGACACCCTGACAGCAAAGTACTCAGTCAAGAACCCACAACACAGGCATTATGACATCTCCCCAAACTTTGAAAGCATGCAAGCAGAAGCGTATGTATGCATCAGTGTGTGAGTGTGTGTGGGGGGGGAGGTGGGTGGGTGCGTGTGAAGATAAGGGAACTGAGGGATGGGGAAGCATAGAAAAATGGGGAGAGAAGGCAGTTTACCAGCAATTTTTGATCAAGAATAGGCCAATATTACCTTAAAACCTTGCTATTCAAAGTGTGGTCCTTTAAACAACATTGGTAATACCCGGGAGCTTGTTAGAAGTGCAGAATCTCATGCCCCATCTCAGACCAACATAATTAGATTTTAACAAGAGACCTAAGAGTTCCCTATGCATTTTGATATTGAAAAAGTATAGCTTTAATGATGGCATGTGTTTGGGGTTTTGTTCTTACCCTTTAGCTTTGATTATTAGTTATTACAAAATATCATGTTGAGCTCAGGACTGAACTACTGTTTTATCAAAAGGTATCATATATAGTTTATCATGGCATTCATCATACTTTATGGTAATGGTGGCTTTCCTGGTCTATTTCCGCTCACTCTGATCTGAACTCCACAAGGACAGAACCCAGATGAGTCTTGTTTTATTTCCATATCCCTGACACATTGCATGGCATACAATAGATAATAAATGTCTACCAAAAGCTTGGCCTAGCAGAGCAGAAGATGGAGCATAAGAAATAGAGGGATGAATAAAGAAGATGTAATATATATAGAGAGAGAGAATGGAATATTACTGAGCCATAAAACAGAATGTAATCTTGCCATTTACAATGACATGAATGGAGCTAGACAGTATAATGCTAAGCGAAATAAGTCAGAGAAATACAAATACCACATAATTTCACTCCTGTGTGGAATTTAAGAAACAAAACAAACGAACATAGAGGGGAAAAAAAAGAAAATATCAAGAAAAGACTCTTAACTATAGAGAACAAACTGATGGTTACCAGAGGGGAAGGGGTAGAGGGGAGGGGCTAAATGGGTAATAGGGGTTGAGGAGGGCACGTGTTGCAATGGGCACCAGGTGTTGTATGGAAGTGTTGAATCACTAAATTCTATACCTGAAACTAATATCATAGTATATATTAACTAACTAGAATTAAAAAAAAAAAACTTGAAAAAAAAAGAAAAACAGAGGGAAATCACTCTCCCTTTTTTGATTTAGTAAGTGCTGTTATTGTCATTTTTCCAACCCATCTCCACTTCTTCACAGCCATACACAGAACTTTCATACATCTTGCACACAATAGGTGCTTGATTTCTTTAACCCATTAAATAAGAGCTAGACAAATCGTGCCACACAGAAGCTTCTGGAGTGGAGATGGAGATCGGCGAGTAAAAGGGACCTGTCTGCATGGGTTTAATCTTGGCCCCAAAGAGCTACTGATCACTTTGAGAACTTGTCAGAACCATTGAACGAAATTTTGAGATAAAAATCTAGAGATGAGTGCCAAAGCCACATATTCTGTTGGGTTACAAACAAACTCAAAAGCAATGCCTCAAGAGTGACAGCTGTATTTAGACAGATTCAAAGTAGAATGGCACCATGAGACGCGAGCAAGAGAGTTGTGGGTGTGGGGAAGCGTGGGTATAATAGATGAAGCCAGGACATTGGGAGTGTTTGGTTTCTACCACTGGAAGCCACCCCATCTGCCTGTATGCTTTTCACCAGCATAGGCTTTCTCAACCTTGTTGCTACCGGCATTTGGGCGGGTTGATACTTTGGTGTGGGAGCGCTTGGTGCCTTGGAGGACGTGCAGCAGCGTTCCCGACCTTCTACCCATGAGATGCCAGTAGCGGCTCCCTTGTGTTGTGACAATGCAAAGTATTTTCACACATTGTCAAATATCTCTGGGGTCAAAATCACCACTGGTTGAGTCTCTAGGAAAGCAGATGGTCTGTTGCTCTTTCGAATTACCCAGCAAACACTCCTGATGTACTGATTTCCTTCTTACATCTTTACATCTGGGTTACAGATTCTTCCTGGTCTCAGGACCTTCCCTTTGTGGAAGCTGGCCTCACCGATGCTGTGTGGCTAGGCTCCGAAGGTCGTGATGCTGTCAGTGCTGGCTTAGCAGCACGGTCTACACAGCAACACCTTGGAGCTTGATTCCATGTGAGCAGCTGCTGGGGAGAAGGGCCCAGATGGATGCCACGGAAAGGGAGACTGCGTGCCTGGGCTGGCTTAGGCAGTAATAGCAAACTTCTCTGTTTCTTGGGGTCTCTCTTAATTATTTTTCTGGCAGCCCCTATTGATAGCCCTTAAAAAGAAATTCATATGAGAAGCAGGTTTAATAGTTTCACCAAGGGTGACTATTAGAACAAGCTGTTCTTCCTGCCCCTTGACTGGAACACTGCCGCTCTTAAGCTATTCGCTGTCGGTTTATCTATTGGTTTAAGGAAACAGCCCTGCAATTCTATGGAAATTGTGATGAATATTGAGCTTCTGTACTCCTGGGAAGCATCAATGTAATAAGGCTTCTCAAATTTAGCATCTGGGATCCTGGATCAAAAGACTTAGGGGAGTAAACCAACCTCCTTTACCTCAGCTCACTGTCTCTGAGGTGTGCTGGCAGGGGAAGGCGTTACACAGTACGAAAGATACAGATTTAGCCAAAGATAAGTCACAGCACGACAATTTTGATCACTCTTTTATGAAGGGTTTCATCTCGGTGTTCTGCAAGATATGTCAGATTTACTATTTGAAAATGTATGTTCTATACATTTATTTTGTCAAGTGAAGTATATGTATTACAAGTGTGTGGTTTTTTATTATCTGTTCAATTCTAAAAGTGTTTTGGTTTCTGATACATATTGTCCATTATCTCTGTTGATGCAAAATCTCTTGAATTGTCCACAAAGACCTGATCGTGTGCTGGGGCACTGGGGCACGATTATGTGCTGGGAGTAAGCAGTGATCCTGTCTTTCAAGGTTTGGTCTTTATCTCCAAAAACCTCCCAGTAACTGATCAGTGTAATTAATGGGATAAATGTAAATTAATGAGATTAATTATAGGCTGTCAGGTAAGAACCAACTAATTAATTTTAAAGTTTTTTTTTTCTCTCTCAGATTGAGCATCATGTATTTACATTGGAAAAAACTGGTTGGCTTCCAAACCAAGTAAAAGTGACTTGAGAATTAATATTGTCTTCATAATCTGGGTATTTTCTCTCCCCCATTACAGTTAGAAACCGAGAGCGGATTTTATTTATTTCAGGTACTATCAGGGATGGGCATTACCGATCTACCTGCCGAGAGGATCATGCGCTGATGTCCATCTGCCATCAGTCAGGTTTGTGGCCTCTCAAGGCCAGAGTCTGCACAAAAGATTGTGTGTAGGGATTTAGTACGAGGTAACAGGGAATGGAGCTGGCTAATGAGTACTCCGGAGAAAGCATTGAAAGATATTAAAGGAATACCAATAGGCAGACAGACTCAACAGATAACCAGGTTCTCATTACCACTCTAGCATTTAGGGATGAGATTTCAGTCTCTGTCGGGGTTGCAGGGGCTTATAAGAGCAGAAAAATTTCCCTAGAAGAGTTGGACACTTAGATATAAGTTACCGAATCAAAATTCCTGTTAATGAAAATAGGACAGAAAGCAAGAGGAACTTGCTGATGAATACCAGTGTATTTAGCTGGGATCGACTGTATCTTTTCTCTAAGACTAAATCTATTCTAGAGGCCAAGACAAGGTAAAACCTTTGAGGAGGGTGGGATGGTGGCAGCCGAGATCAAGGGAATCGTACCCGAAAGCTATTTTAGTGGCCCCAACAGGAAACCAGGCCACTGGAACAGAAAAGAAGAAAGCCCATCTGAGAGAAGATTTGAAGGCCAATACAATGGGACTGTAAGACCGATTAAATGTGAGGTTTGAGAGGCAGGTAAGAATTGAAGATAAACCCAAGGATGAGGTAGAAGGATTATAAGATAATTATGTTAGGGGGCACCTGAAAAGGAGCAGTTTGGAAGAGGAAGATGTTAAGGGTCACCTGGAACATTTTAAGTTTAAGATTCCCATGAAGTCATGAAATTCAGTTGCCTGCTTGGCAGTCAGGGGGTATGGAATGCAGGTCAGAAGAGATGGTATCAGTTCATGGTCCATCTATTAAAGGCATGAAGCCAAAGAGGTGGATGAGATTACCTGAGGAAAAAGCACGGAGCCACTTTGGTGGCTTGAGTAGAGCTTGAATAGAGCTTTGCTTAACCTCATTTAGGAACTGGAAGAACAATGAAAGGTTGTGAAGGAGACTGAGAAAGGACAATCACAGAGAGTATAGAAAAACTAGGCAAGAGCCATGTTCCAAAAGCCAAAGGAGGAAAAGATTTCAAGAAGGGAGCATAGCAGTGTCAAATGTTCCAGAAAGGCTGAGCAGGATTCACTCATTTGCTTATTTGACAACTAAATTGTTGCTGAGTTACAACCATTAGCTGAAAGCCTGCTGAGTCTGTGGGAGGACTTCAGAATGAGGTCACAGAAGTGGCTCAAAGATTTTCTGTTGTCATCATCAATGATATTTCACAGAGGACTGAAATGAGTGGCAACGGTGATAGATCACAGTGGATGAGAGATGGAACGGGAGTTGGGGAAAGAGAGCCAGGGTGTGTACACTAATCTCCTGAGAAATTTGAGTGGAAATGGTAAAGAAAAATGGCCTAATCTGTAAAAATGACAATTATAATTAGTTATTTCACCTTCACAGAATATCCTATATGAACGATTTTGACCCATTGACTTCAAATAGTTTTATATACATAAAACCAGGTGTGGTAGTGGACACGGAATTATAAGGCTTAGGGTTTTGTTTTTTTCTTCTTTTTAGGAAGTTTATAATCTGCCTATAATGTGTGCCTATATGTGTGTGTAGAGAGGAGGGTTTGCAGGTGGAAAGCTAGATACAAAAAGAAAATATTTAATGAACACGATTAAGTGTTAATAACAACATCTAAAATAAGTTCCTAGCTGATGAGGGGAGACTGCAGACCAAAAGGACTATGCATTCAGGAGAAAGGAAAGCCACCATGAGTGAAAAAATTCTTTGTCACAGTGAAGGGAATACACATGGGTCATAAAGGAAGACTAGAATTAAGAATTTCATAAAGCACGGAGCCTGGGTGGCTCAGTTGGCTAAGTGTCTGCCTTCGGCTCAGGTCATGATCCGGTGGTCCTGGGATCAAGCACTGGACTCCCTGCTCATCAGAGAACCTGCTTTTTTCCCTCTCCCTCTTACCCCTCCCCTGCTCCTACACTAGCACACATGTGCTCTCTCTCTCTCAAAGAAATAAATAAAATCTTAAAAAAAAAAAAAAAAGAATTTCATAAAGGGAAGACAAAAGGGTAAACTTCACTCCAGAGCTGTGTCTCTTCCCGTAGAAGTAGCGATTCTGCCCCCTGCCTATCTCCATCCTAGAAAAGGGCCTCAAAAATGAAATCTACCCTTTCAGTTCCTCACCCAGCAGTTTTCCTTTAGTTCACAGGTGGAGGGTACATATGCTTCCTCATTCCTGGAGTGTTGGCCCTATTATCATAAAAGGTATCAAAGTATCAAATATGCAAGAAACCTGTTACCAGACAGCAGGAGTCTTGAAAACCTCAGCACTGTGCCAAACGACAGGAATAAAATGGGCCAGGAGAGGGAAGCATGGCATGCCATACATGAATTTGCAAGTAAGCTCAGTGCTCTGCAGAGCAAGGAGGGGAGCGGTTCTTCTTCTGATAGAGTCAGAGCCTGAAGTCTAAGGTCAGGTTAGAGATATTGGAATTGCACACCCATGGGCACATCCAACCCTAACATCTTGTTCTGAAGGCCTTTTGTTCTGAAGGTTCACAGATGAAATTGACTTGATACCTTCTCTTTGATGTTTATTAAACCCATAATTTTGTACAATTTGAAATGGAACTATGGCCAAATCAAGGGACCAACCAGAAGTCCATCCCGGAGAACCTGTATAGATAACAATGGGAAGATACCGAATGCAAGAGGGTTAGTATTTAGTATAAGAAGATGGCAGAATGTAAATATTTAGTTGCTGTTCAAAGCAACAAGGAATGGGGTAAATTTGATTGCTCAATATCTGCTAAAATCTTAGACAAATGGTAGAGATGAACCTTGTTTTCAAGAAACATTTACAAACCTAAGTCCTACAATTTAAATAATTTCCTTTCTTGTCCTCCCTCCCATCTGAACTTGCACAGCTGTCCCAATGTATATTAATCTAGGTAATGTTTTCTTGGTCACAACTGAATTGATGTTTTCGTGACTAGGGATGCCACCCCAAGAAAATAAATGTAATTTAAGGTTTATAGTCTTTTTATGGAACTTTTGTGAACATGATTTCATTTATTCTTTGTAAGAATCCCATGGAGTAGGTATGGAGAGTATTTTAATTTGGCAAACGGGGAAACCAAAGGCCAGAAAGCTTAACAATCTGATGATCCATCATCAGTTAAATGGTGAGTTTGTGACTGAGCTTGAATTCGAGGCTCATCTCCCAACACCCACTTTGTACAGCATTCATTACCATTACTTTAATCTGAAGTCCAGACTGCACCAGACTGAAATCCGAGTGTTGGCCAAGGCTGTAATTTCATCATCGGAGGCTGAGGCTCCTCTAGCAAGCTTGCTGCTTGCTGGCAGAATCTAGTTCCTAGAGTTGTGGGGCTGTGGTCCTCAAGCTCCACGTGGCTGCCCACGATTCCACAGGGTTGGGAGAAACACTTCCCCTTTCCCAGCTTGGGTCCTGTGATCAGCAGTCTGAAAGTTAATTGGTGTTAGATTACCAGGAGAAAAGACAAGGTTTATCTCTGCATGCACAGTGTATATGCAGGATCACTCGGAGATGAGTAACACACTAAATAACTAGGAAGAATAGGCTTAACCAAATTAACTTAAACTAATAAACTTAGCCAAAGGGAGACAGGCAGGGTTTCAGTGGGCCAGTGTGGAAGGTTATAAAGAGCAGCTGAATTTATACTTCCTAGTGCTCAGGGTCAGTCTTTTCTCAATCAAGAGAGGTCACTGGCAGCTGTATTTCAGAAGCTCTGCTTAAATGTAGATAAATGTTTCTGTTTGTGGCTGCTGATTATTCAGATGTTTTCAACTTAAAGTAAGTTTCATACCACTTTGGTATTAATCCCATCAAAGACTATATGACCCTCTCTATAGCACTGTATTGTTTTTCAAAAACAGACAGAACCCTCTTGCTGCTTGTTGTTTCTGTTTTATGGGTTTACCTGCTTAGGTCAGGCCCACCCAGGATAGGATAATCTCTCTTTGGTTAACTCAAAGCCAATTGATTAATCTGAGGAAATTTTCCCTTTCTGTATACTAGAGCATAATCATTAGAATGATACCCCATCATATACATGATACTCAAGGGGAAGGGAATTAAACAGGGCATCTGTACTCAGAGTGTGGATGTTTTGGGGGCCATCTTAGAATTTTTCCTACCACATGACATGATAGGATGAGAAGCTGAGTCCAATGCTACTGGAGACCATAAAATGAGATTATCATACATATTTCTTACATTTTTTAGTTAATAAAATGGATGTTGCATGCTAGTTGGTTTGACCAGATGACATCAAAGATCATTCATGACAGTATGCAGAATGAAATAACTCCATTTGTACATTCAAGAAGATCTTCTCTTCTTGAAACCAACTCTGTTTCTTTCATTCTCTTATCTGATGCCTTGTTTTCAAGTATAGAAAGATGCAACATGAACTGTTTTTTTAAAGAGAGAGAGCATGAGCAGGGGGTGGGGGATAGGAAGGGGCAGAGGGAGAGGAAGAGAGAGAATCCAAAGCAGACTCCATGTCCAGCATGGAGCCTGACTCTGGGCTTGATCTAATGACTCTGAGATCATGACCTGAACCCAAATCAAGAGTCAGACACTTCAATGATTGAGCCATCCAGGAGCCCCTGCACATGAACATTTTTAATTAATTTACCTTCATTGAAATTTCAAGTATTTATTTATTTATTCATTCATTCATTTTGAGTATAGTTGACACAATGTTACATTAGTTTCAGGTGTACAATATAGTGATTTAACTCTGTATGTTATGCTATGCTCACCACATATGTAGTAAAGTTCCAAGTTCTTATATTAGGCAGTTGGGTCTATAGACCCAACTCAAATCCCGTTGTTGATGCAAAAGAGTTGTTATAGCCTGTATTAGTTAACTGTTGCTGTGTAACAATTTATCCCAAAACTTAATCACTTAAAATAATGTAGATTCTATGGGTCAGGAATCCAGGCAAAACTTAACAGTATTCTCTGCTTTAGGGTGTCTCACAAGGCAGGATCCTTGCAGGGCAGGCAGGATGTGCTTCCAAGCTTAGCCATTGGCTATTGACAGGATTCCAATCCTTGAGGGCTATTAGATTGAAGGCCGCATTTCCTAGCTTGCCATTGGCAGGACCCATTCCCAGTTCGTTGACACATGGGCCTCTCCAACATGGTGTTGTGCTTCATCAAAGTAAGCATGGGAGAGAGTAGCAAAATGGAAGTCACAACTTTTGTTACCTAATCTCAGATGTGGTATCCCATCATGTTTGTGTTATTTAATTCATTAGAAACAAGTCACCAGATTGGGCCCCTACTGTGGGGGTTAAGGGGGAGGGTAATGAATGCCAGAGTGCACGGATTGTTGGGGTCTATTTTAGAAGCATGTCTACTGCCTGAATGAAGGAATGATTTAGCAGGCTGAGGAGAAAATAACAAAAGTGCTTGTTTCAAAGAAATGAAAAATGACCTCTTCCACTCCATTAACTTATTCAGAGCCAGAGCAAATGAACTTGATTATTATGGGTTCAAAGTAGGAGTGGCCACCTCTTCTCAGAGTGGAGAAGGCAAATCAAACCTAAAATTGAGAGGCTAAGTTTAGAATCAGGGTGGCAACATTAAGTATCAAGTCCAGGGCAACATTAAGCATCAAGTCCAGGATAAGAGTTTGGGGCTATAGACAAGAAAAAGTAAGAGGTGAGGAGTCCAGGAATATTGAACCAGTATAGATGCAAAATATTAGACCAGATAAGGCAGAAAGGTTGTGGAGATAGCTGAGAACAAAGAAATAATGCTTAGCACTCTTGTGGTCAGGGCTCTCTGATTTTAAAGAACCAGGGTGGGGCCAGACTTTTCTTCTGTTATTGAAAGTCCTAAAATACCATTGTATTTTTGTTTTATATTCAAACAAATAGAAAATTTTATAGTTTAGTGAAAGTGTTGAAATTGGGGAGGAATTACTAGTCCAAATGAAATCAAAAGCCCTGAAGATATTTCTTTTTTGGCCAACATTAGATTACGTATTTTCTCCCCAAATGCAAAGATAGTGTTTTGTATTGATTGAAGATTTAATTCTTCCCTCCAAGTAATGCTTGCATCTGGTGCCTCATTCTGCACCAAATGCTGGACATGGACCTCAGACTCTTCTAGCTTAGAACAAATATTAGTGGGGGCACCAATGGTTTCTACTGACAGCTGTTTCTAATTTTTCTTTTAACATTGCCTTATTTTGATCTTATATTTTCCTGAAATGTCAACAAATAATTTAACTAGAGACTAATGTTCTTTTATAGGATTTTCAAAATTGGTGAATTTCCTAGGGTTTTTTTTTTTTTTTTTTCCAATTTGCCAGATAGCCACATGTCAGAACAGTGAAACTAAAGTCATACTGAAAATAAAGAGCCACTCATTTCTGGAAAAAGAAACCTAGTCATATTTCATTCCCTTTCTGCTTTCTTCCAGTCATGTCTTCTACTAGGTTATGGAGGTAAACAATTGTTCTCATCCACCTTTTTTTTCATGTGCTTGGAAATTAACTTCATTTTTTTTTTAATTTTATAAATTAACCCTTATTTTGAAGGTTTATTTATTCATTTGTACCTATTTTAATCCTAGGACATTTAATTATAGCTCTTCTTAAACTCTCCTTTTTCTTTCTTTCTTTAAACCTATTTTTTCTGTATATTGATCCACAGTACAGTTTGTTCAGCTTTTTCATTTATATTAGCAATTGGCTGAACAGCAACTAATAAATCGATAAGCAGCAATTTAAATCCCTGTTAAAATTTGCCAATGCCAGATCCCAACTGTCAGTTCTGCTTATTCAGAAAGTGCTGACATTTTCTCCCCATACCATGTACTAAAGATAAATAGATCAGATAGTACCAGATTAAATTAAACATGGCATTTCTGTATTTTGGGGTTACTTTTCATTGTTTAAAAAAATCTAATAATTCCGAGGAGTTAGCTGTTCCAAATCTTAAAGGTTATCATTTTTAAGGTATTAAAGTATTTTTCAAAACATTTTCTCTAACAACTTACAGAGGTGTCTGAAGTTCATTATCTTGTGTTTCCTCTTGGCTGTTTAATGTTCGACATAGACAGTTAGATGTACATAGAGAGATAGAAATTGATGTCGATATGGAATATAGACAAAGATAAATATTGCATCACTGCGGGGTGGAGGGAGAAATGGCTTCAAATAGCTTATCAGGCAAAGGCCCTGGATGCTAAAGGGAAAGGGGAGTGTGTGTGTGTGTGTGTGTGTGTGTGTGTGTGTGTGTGTGTGTGTGTGTTGGCTGGGAGGAATGTAGGAACTGGAACCAGGTGTGTGTTTTTTCATTTCGAGAGAACTAAATCGGGAGTAAGACAACATGGTCGGAGGAAGCCTGAGTAACAGATGGGGCATGATGACATCTACCCTTACTAATGTGTGAAAAATTCAGGATACATTAATTTCATTTTACCTGTTCAGTAGGTTGTGCCCAAGAATTAAAGGAGACTTTAAAAAATAAAATTAAAACTTGAAATAATTTTTCTTCATAGGTCCAACAGTATTTTAAATGGCCTTCTATATTTACTGGCAAATCATGCACATTTGGTGCTACATTTCTGGAGTTCTGGTATTTGTAAAAGACAAAAAAAAAATAATAATCATAATTAAATAGGCTGACCTCGTTCTTCCTAGAAGAAATTCTTCCAAATTTGGAAGCCAACTCCAAAGAGAGCTTTCACTGTTGAGAGGAAATATTTGTAAAGAAAATAGTCTGTCAGTTAATTTTTTTAATGCTGTTCATTTTGTTAACCTCTAAGAAAAATTGTTTATTCAATATGTGAAAAGTACTTAGCCTTATCTGAGTTCATAGTTGCTCAAATGCAGGGTCAGGAGTGATGTTAAATATATCAACATCGTACTATCTGTCCTCTTGCTTATTTCTCCCTTTCTCTATAGGGACCTCTTGTGCTTTCCAGAAAATATGAGGTAGCAATTCATATGTTGATCAAGTGCCCATTCATTGAAACAAGTTATCTACCGTTAAAATCAACTCAAAATGGAGGGAGAGCAGGACGCCTGGGTGGCCAGTGGGTTAAGCCTCTGCCTTTGGCTCAGGTTGTGATCTCAGGGTCCTGGGATTGAGCCCTACATCGGGATCTCTGCTCAGCAGGGAACTTGCTTCCCCCTCTCTCTCTGCTGCCTCTCTACCTACTTATGATTTTCCATTCTCTCTCTCTCTCTCTCTGTCAAATAAATAAATAAAATCTTTTTAAAAAATTTTAAAAAAAATGGAGGGAGAGGGCAAGATAGTAGACAAAGTATTTGGGAACCAGTGAATCCCCATAAATTCCACGTTATAAATGGTCACTTACGCCACCTGTATGGAAAGACAATCCTAATGCGTACAGTAAATTCTTTGTTTACAAAAGTAGAAGGTGATCGTTTTTATTCATAATATGGATCAGAAGAAATTTGAACATCATGTTATAATCAGATCTGTTGATGTGCTATGCATGCTATATAGGCTATAAAAAGGACCCTCCTAAGACCTGAGATTGAACTAAGCAAATATTGCTCATTATTTCCTTTCATTCATTTAAGGGAGAGAGATGGACTTTGCAAGAGGGAAAGAAGTTGGGAAGAACAAAGGACTGAACTATAACCACATTATGCCTTGTTATTTTTCTAGGATCTCACGATTCCTTCAGCTTCTACATTGATGAAGCCTCACCAGTAGGGCCCGAACAGCCAGAAACCGTCCAGAATTTTGTTTCTGTGTTTGGAACTGTAGCCAAAAAGCTGATGCGGAAATGGTTAGCCACTCAAACAATGAACTTTAGTGGTCAGCTAGGAGCTGGGATCCGTTATTTTGATCTTCGAATTTCCACCAAGCCCAGAGACCCCGACAATGAACTCTACTTTGCTCATGGCTTGTTCAGTGCCAAAGTCAATGAAGGCCTTGAGGAGATTAATGCATTCCTCACAGATCACCATAAGGAGGTGGTATTCTTGGACTTCAACCATTTTTATGGGATGCAGAAATATCACCATGAAAAACTGGTCCAAATGCTGAAAGACATCTATGGAAACAAGATGTGCCCAGCGATTTTTGCCCAGGAAGTTAGTCTGAAGTACCTGTGGGAGAAAGACTATCAAGTACTGGTCTTCTACCACAGTCCGGTGGCTCTGGAAGTGCCCTTTCTCTGGCCCGGGCAGATGATGCCAGCACCCTGGGCCAACACCACAGACCCGGAAAAACTGATCCAGTTTCTTCAGGCATCCATCACGGAGAGAAGAAAGAAGGGCTCGTTTTTTATATCTCAGGTGGTGCTGACCCCCAAAGCTAGCACTGTGGTCAAAGGAGTGGCCAGTGGCCTCAGAGAAACTATCACAGAAAGGTAAGTGTCCTTCAGGTATCAGAGGAAAAGCTTAAGGAATTTAACACACATTCTTAAAGCCGGTAACTGACAGAGCTAAAATTTATACTCACGTGTATTATTAGTTTCCTAGGGTTGTCGCACAACATAGCACAAACTGGGTGGCTTAAAACAGGAGAAACTTGCTGTCTCCCCAGTTTCAGAGACTAAAAGTCTGAAATCAAGGTGTCAGCAAGGCCCACTCCTTCTGACGGCTTTGAGGGAGAATCTTTTCCATGCCTTCCCTTGAACTCTGGTGATGGTTGACAATCCTTGGTGTTCCTTAGCTTGTAGGTAGATTCATCATTCCAGTATCTTCACGGGGTATTCTCCCCATGTGTGTCTCTTTCGTCTTCTCATAAGGCCAGTCATATTGCATTAGGGCCCACTCTAATGATATCATCTTATTATGTCTGCCGACACCCTACTTCGAAATGGGCTGTAGTAATGGGTACAGGGGATTAAGACTTCAACCCATTTTTTTTCTAGGACACAGAACAACACGTAACACCATGCATTTTGACTCCATGTCTAGTTATCTTTTCATAACGCTCCTTTTCACATTTGTATAGCACTTTATTACAAAGCCTTTTCTCTCCCATTCACAGACTCTTTTTATATCTAATTCCTGTGCAGGAATTAGATATAAATCTAATTCCATTTGATCTGCACAGCAAACCCGAGAAGTTGTCTTACAGATAAAAATTGAGGTTCAGAGACGTGAAATGTTTTGCTTAAGGCCAGTTGGACAATGAATGAGGAAACAAAGGTGCAAAATCCATTCTTCTCACTCTCTGTTCTATTCCTTGCTCTATACCAGAAGCAAGGATCACCCTCCAGAGTATGGGTATTCCATTTGTCAAGCCCAGCCACATATGTTGGAGTGGTGATTACTTGTAAGTATACAATGTGAGCAATCACCAAAGATCTCTAGCTCTTTCCCATGAGTGTGATACAACGTGCAGAATTGCACATATCATTTATTCTTTTGAGTTCAAGTATTAAGCAGTGCAAGTATTGTCTGAAGGTAAAATGTAATTCTGATCAGACTTTTATCTTTAACTTTAGTTGATATTTTGAATTGGGGTGAGGAGATAGAGGATGGATATTTTGCTCCAGGTCTTTGCAGGGAAAGACAAGGAGATGAGGGGGAAAGGTTAGGAGATGAAATGATATGGATGGCCTTAAAGTATGGCACGGGGGGTAGGGAATGGTAGATGATGCTTGCAGTGGAGCGGGAGCACATTTGCAAGAAAGCGTTGAGCCAGGCTAAAGTAAAGATCTCATCCTGTGAACATTAGGGAGGTAGATAATGGCATTTAATGTCATAGTGATTTGACTAGATCTACATTTTTGATAGATAACTGGTGTAGCATGGAGGCAGAGGACTGGAGAGAGTGGACAGTGAGGAGGTGCTTAGAACTGTTTTGGCATGGTGATGCAAGCTACACTAAGGAAGGGAGAAACCCCAGAAGGAGATGGTATGCCACAATAAAAATTAGGATTCTGTGATGAGAGTTTGGCTATGAGGTATGATGGGAGAAAAGAGTTAGGGATAAAGTTTCTCCTTGAAAAGTATAACGAGTAATGCAGACATTTACAGAATCAGAAGACAAAGACACGGGGATTTAGGGAGGAGCTGGGGAGGCTTCCGTTAGGGTTATGTATACAGTATGAGCCCTTTCTGCTTCTGCATTACATCATTTTCCATAAAGTGATGGATTTGATTGTCCTACGTGGCTTGTCCATGTCCCTGTAGAACCGGAGATATGAAACTCCCTTCTTGCTCAATTTCCACAATGATTTTTAGGCTTTATTGAGGATTTGAGGCAACAGGGTAGGTTTTATAATTATGATAATACAGATAATTTAAAATTGCATTTTAGAATTGTCTGTAAGTACAAATATTCTGGTCTGGGATATCTCACCCCAGAGACATCTGTATGACTTGGACCCCATCCTTGGGTCTTACGGCTGAAACTTCTCTTCCACTTGCTTCTCCTTATCTTTTTCTCATCTCTTTTCTTCCCCTACCCCTACATTGTCTTGGAGATGCCACACTCTAGATTATTTTGCCAAATTATTCACCTCTCTTCTGGCCCTAAGACTCCGCTAGTCCCATCAGAGTGTTCATCAAACCAAGAAAGTTTTCTATTTAACAACACAGCTTCTATGAAAGTTCATGTTTTGGTAAATAACAACTTACCACCTCTCTTACACCCTTAAAAATGAGGGAGTTATAACATATACATATAAGAATTTGCTGTTCTCAACCATACCACAGAGGCCCCAGATCTTGAGGAATTCCTGAGCACTTACTAGAGGTGGGGAAGAGGCAAGAGGGGTCTGAGACTCAGCCAACTCCAATATTCCTTATTCTCACTACATCTTTAATGAAGGAAGCTTCACTTCTAAAATTTTACACGTTGGTCATGAAAGGAGTCTTCGCATAGCCCTTCCAGCTTTACCTTCTGTTGCCTGATTCTATATTCAGGAGAACACTTTTCCCTATAATATCCCTGCTTTGCATTTGGCCAAGAACCATACCCTGATTTTACCTGTGTAGGGAATAGCCTTTGGGTAGTCAAGAAGAAAAATCTACTCTAGGAATAGATGACTTTCATTTTTCTCCCTGTGGCGTTTCATGCAGCTAGGTCTTTGCAAGCTATAACTTGAACTGCTCTTTGGTTACTTATGCTATAGCACAGGGTTAGTGAAGCAGAATTTGAGGGAAAAAGATCAAATAAGAAAGTACTGAAAATTATATATCTACACAACTGTCTCAAAATATTCACAATCTTTAGCATATAAAAGGCACTAACAAGCATTTTAGTGAAGAATCCTATTTAAATTGAACTAATGCAATGTTGTGCAAGCACTTAATTTTTTTTTTCAGATAGCACTTATTAACAGCCCATGGAATTCATTTTGAAAAACTGTCCTCAGGCATCTGTTCTAATTCAGAACTTTTCACTTGCCTCTGGCTTACTTCTCTGGCAGAGTAGAGCTCTGTCATTGAAAGGAGGAAAGACGTGGAGGGTGGGGAGGATGGTGGGAACTAAAAAATCTAATAAATTGAAATGAAGACTCTACAGGTAGAATCATTTTTTTTTCTTCTCTCTAGGATTATGCAAATTACTTGCAAACAATTTGCAAATGTATCTGAACCTGGCCAGGGTGAACAGAATTTGCCTCAGAAGTACTAGAAAGACCTCCTTGTAAACAAATTGCATTGCCTGTATTCTGCATATGATATATGTGTGAAACTCAGGTTTTGTTTTGATTTAATTTGACATGTTTCAGCCTTCTGCGAGGGTTATAGGAAAAGGTCATTGTCAGTCCGTGGATAGTGCCTTGCAAAGGTAATTTACTTACCTTTGAAAGAGTCAGTGAAAGAACACTTGATTCCCCAGGGACATATTGCTTCTCTTTCTTCATCAAGTGATAAAGCCCACAAAGACAACTTTCTGCCATTTTCCTCTTGCTATTGTGCACAAATCTGCTCATTCAGAAAGTCCTATGTTAACACCAAAAGATGTAATGAGACTCTCTTTTGCCACCAAAGGAGAAGTTACTAGGTGATTTTAAGACCTCTCAGGGGCTTAAGTATTTTCATCTGCAAAATTTGGAGTTTGCCCTAGACTATCTCCAAGATACTTTCCAGTTCTAAAATCCTACAATCCTAAGATCCTTCATTGGACTAGTTTCCCTATAACTTTTTTATTATGCCTAATTTTGGGGCTAACAAAACTCTAAGCACATGCATTTAGAAAACAATGTCTGAAGCTGTGGGTGGCTTTCAGGGATACTGAAGTCAGCCTGCATTCAGGTAGTGTGGCTTTCAATCCGGCCACTGGTTTCAAATACTGCAAATGCATTTTCCACATTTTAGCAATGCCAAAAGACACAGATTTTAATTTCTTAAAGACCTATTTTTAATTTGTTTTTCAAACACCAGCTTTTGCACCTCACCCCCACGGAATTCACACATTCTTAAAAAGAAGGTGTGCAACTTGAGTCAAGTCCTTCCCTAATTTGTTGAGGTTTATTAAATTATAGGTTTTGTTCGTTAAAAAAAAAAAAAGTCAGTTAGACCACCTGTCAGAATATTCAAGAAGCAATGCGTCTTGAGAAGTAAACTGATACTGAATTAATTTAGACAATGTTTATACAGGCCAACAATTCAGATGATGATGATGATGATGATGATGATGGTTGGTGATCATCTGTTTTAAGAGTTCCACATCTGCTTAATACTGTGCTAACTGCCCTGACCATTATCTCTCATTATCATAGTTATTGCCTTGAGGATAGGATAGAATTTTCAGGATGTAATTGATTGTTGGTTGGTTGTTAATAAGAATCCGTGTGACCCAACTGAGAAAATAAAGGAGACTATGTTTGTTGAGCCCACATCATGTCCCAGGCAAAGTGCTACATGCTTTCCAAGAATTGTATCCATTCAGTCTTCCTTCCAACAAGGTAGGTATTATTAGATACATTAGAGATGAAAAACCGATCCTCAGAAATGTCTAGTACCTTGCTCAAAATTCCCATATTAGTTTGACAAAGCCAGATCATTATTTGGGTTTATTTGACTCCAAGTTCTATGCTTCCTCCTGCAAACTAGGTAAAATCCACCTTTCTTAACAGTGGTACGTTTAATACGTTATCTGTCATCTTGGAAGGCAGAGTCAGGTCCAGGGGTTTGGGAAGGTCAAGTATGCCACAGCTGGCATGGACCAGGCTATGAGAAGAGCAGCTTTGAAGTGTGTGGCTTTTCCTCAAGAAAGCACACCCAGGTAGAATGCTGTTGTGGGGGCTCATGGGAGCCACACCACCAAATAATAGAAAGGAAAGGAACTTAAAGGTGACTTGGCTTAATCCTCATTGCCTTGTGCCCTTACCTTGTGCCTCATTGCCTTGTGCAAATTTGACTGTTTGCATTGAGTAAGGAAATCGAGGCCAGAGGAATGCTATATGATTGTCCAAGTAATAGAGGCACCTGGCAGCAAAGATGGGATTAAATCCAGGTCTCTCGGCTTAGGAGGCAGAATTCTGTCCTCTACACACCAGGGAGGGATGAGGACAGAGGATGTACAGGAAGACTGGAGAGGACCAGAGAACATCAGGCTGCAGGCATCAACACGGAAGGGCAAGCCGGCTCTCAGTCTGCACCGTGTGAAATGTAACAAGGTGCCCTGGAACCTTGCCTTGAGGAGTCAGAGGTTAGGCCTGCAGATGGGCCATGGATTTTGTGCAGAGCTGGCCTTTCCTGGGCTCTTTCTGCCTCATGAACACAATAAATTCTAATATTTCCATGTAAAGGGGACACACCCTGGCTCACAACCACAACTCACACAACACTTCTGCTGTCCAGTTCACCCTCTCACTGCTCGGACCCAGCAGGGTGGGGCTGATCCCTGGGAAGTTGTTCACCTGCAGCACCAGTCCTCTGAGGAATTTTAGGGAACTCACGAAGGGTGGAGACTCCAAATGGTTCAAAGACAGCTCAGGGTGACAGGAGAGAGCACCACTCTTCATAAGGAGTGGCTTTCTGGCTCTGCCCCCCTGGGGCTATGCCCCCAAATAGGTCAGTGCACCCATGGAACAGCTGATAAAGGATTAGTCTGTTCAGTAAAAGAGAGAGCTGCCTCCTTGGGCTACGTATGCCTGCAGAGAAAGAATATCAAGGAGAGTATGGAAGATCCGTATTAGAATAATCCCCGTTTGTAAGATGCTTTCATTATAAGATTTAATTTCTTCAACATGTATTTATGGGAGGTGACATTTATTCAACAGGTTTTATTCTCAAGTTGCAATTTAAGAAACTGAAGGTCAGAAGTGCTAAATAATTTGTTCAGGTGAGACTTGAACCAGTGCTAGGATCAATTCAAAATCTAGGTCCTTTGAACCAGTAGAAGGAGGAGTGGGGCTCGTAAATCAGAAGGAAGCATCCGGAAAGCAAGCCTCTTGGCCAAGGGGCCATACTTAAGGAGAGTTTATTCAAATGCAAATTTATGGGCGCTGCCCTAGAGACTCTGATGCAGGAGTCTGTGGCTCAGAGTTTAAAATTTTTTTCCCCAGGATTTTACTTAAATTCAAGTTACTTAACATATAGTGTAGTATTAGTTTCCAGAGTAGAATTTAGTGATACATCACTTACACATAAACATCCAGCGCTCATCCCAAGTGAATGCCCATCCCCATCCCTCTCCCCTCCAGCAACCCTCGGTTTGTTCTCTCTAGCTAAGAGTCTTACGGTTTGCCTCCCTCTCTGTTTTTATCTTATTTTATTTTTCCTTCCCTTCCCTTATGGTCATCTGTTTTGTTTGTGAAATTCCACGTATGAGTGAAGTCATATGGTGTTTATCTCTGCCTGACTTATTTCACTTAGCATAACACACTCTTGCTCCATCTGGGTCATTGCAAATGGCACGATTTCATTCTTTTTGGATGGCTGAGTAATACTCCATTGTATGCATACACCCCATCTTAATCCATTCATCAGTTGATGGACACCTGGGGCTCTCTCTATAGTTTGGCTGTCTTGGACACTGCAGCTGGATGGGCACATGCTCCCCAATGTTTATAGCAGCACGATCAGAATTTTACATTTCTAACAGACTCCAGGTGAGCCCTTCTTTGAGTAGCAAACTGCACCTCAGCCATCCCCAGCAAGACATAAACTTGGCTTTAGGAAACCTGGAAAGAGTTAACCCTGAGATTTATCAGTCCTTTTCCAACACCAGGTTCCAGTAGGTCTTCCTTAAATCTTAGCCATGACCTCACTACCCACAGACCCCACCAGATTTGTTCTGCCCAGCACTGATTTCCCGAAAACCAGTCCTCTGCTCTTCTCTCTCATGCATCATCTCTTATGAAAGGATGTCTCATGTCACTTATCTCCATCCTTGTTTGATGGTGCTGCAGGAACACGGACAAGTCTTAGGGGAGGGAGCCTTCCTTCCCTTGGGCTCAGAAGCACATTCCTTTGCAAGAAGCCTTAGCAACTCTGAGACTTGGTGTCTCCCACCAAACCCAATGAACATTACAGCACTTTGCAACCCCGTGGCCTCCCCAGTCCTGATTTCAAACGGTAAAAAAGAAGATTCTCTAACAACTTCCAACCATGAGGCCATGTGACTCACAAGTGACTTCAGCCTGGGTCCTGCTGAGGTATGACAGGAGGGAGGGCTATCTGTAACTCTCTCTGTTTCCCAACTTTTGACCTAAGAACTTTTAAAGCAAGAGTGTACATAAGAGCTCTCTCTTGTCTTCATTCTGCTGGTGTTGTATGATTGAAGTACAGGTGAATACAGGCAGGAACCTTTCATTATCCGTGTCAGGAAAGTCAAAGATGAGAGCGATGTCAAGCTGTTGGGAAGCCAGATGTCCATTCGGTGCCTGGTGAAGATGTGTGTGTATGTGGGGGGGTGTATGTGTCCAGGGGTGTGTGTGTGTGTGAGAGAGAGAGGAAGTGTGTGTAGGGGGGAGGGGAAGGAAATACATATACTTTTCTTAAAAGCATGGCATAGGATAGAGGTTCACCCACTCTAATCTCTCTGGATATCAGTTTTCTTATGGGGAATTTGCTGGGCAGATTGAGTTTAACATCTGAAAAGGAACAAACAAAGGGTGTGGCTGGAACTCCCAAAAAGCTGAGAGCAGATGGGTTGGTGGTGGGCAGATGAAGATGGAGAGTCCAGCAGCAGGGTGTTTAGTCAATCAGGTTGTGGCACAATAATCTGGGGACCTCAGCCAGCGACTGAGGGGGCAGGGAGGCTTGTCTGGGATTTGAAATGAACTGTAAGAGGTACTGTCAGTAGACACGCGAGTAAGTGGTGTCTGACTTGAGAAGTGAGATGGACCAGATGTGGATGGCACAGGCCACATATTGGGGTACCAGGAGGAGGACTTCAGGCCTTCTCTCCCCTTTCTGCCGTGTGCATACAGGGCTCCTGATGTGGAGGGCAAGTCCCTCCTGCTGAAAGCTCATCCGAGGGGACCAGCTCCACTCTGGAGAGACCTCTTTTAAAACCGAGGGAATAGGAAGTATTGACAAATCACTAGACACAATTACGTAGTTGAACGTGCTGAGCTTACTCTTTGCAGCAAAGAACACACACCATTGGGAACCACGAGTCATCCCTGTGTGAGAGCGCTGTTAGGAGGGACTTGTAAGCCCTATAGAATGGGGGCTTGGGCTGACTGACTTGGGGGAAAGTTTAAGGAAACAAGGTTCTCTCTAGATTGGTTGCTGTCCGAAAGAAAGGTTGATTCTGTAAATGGGTACCTCCGTAAGTCTCACCTATAGGGTTAGAGAGGATCAATTATAATTGGTAAAGGAGTAGCAGCCTCATTTATTTCAGTGTGGGGAGGTAGAGAGGTAGATGTTTGGTTGCTTTGGGGGTGATCTTGTTTCTGTGCTTAGACAAAATTACAAAGTATCCTTTTTTATCTCACTGTCTCACCATCCCAGATAAAGTCGTCTGAGGATGGTGTTCGGGGAGGTTGTTCATGCTGGACAGGAGAATAATAGGCCAGCTCCCTGATGTCAGGGGTTGCTTTTAAGTTTCTTTTCGCCCTTTCCAGTGCAAAGCAAGGAAGAAATATCACTTATTTCCATTTGCTTTGAAAGCCGCTAGTGTGAAATCGGCTTTTCCTGTGTTTTTCCGTTGTGTTGTTTTTCTCAGGGAAACAAACGAGGCCCTGTCTATTCAGAAGCCCAGGCCATTTTGATAATGAAGCCAATCCAAGAGTTGGTGATGCCCTAGCCCAGGGTTTGTCTGCTGAAAACATGAACCCTCCGCATTGAGCCCTACCGACAGCCAGCTGGCTACTCTTTCCCTGTAGTCTTAAGTTTCTGCCTATCTCACTGCGCAAGGGTTGGAATCCCAGGTGGTGACCATCAAAGGGGTTGGGGGTGAGAAAGAGATGTGAGGACACGGCGTTTTAAAAAGGGAATTGCTGATCCTTTAATATTTGTGAACATGCCAACTTCCCCAAATTTCACAACTTATTCAGGACATGAAGAAATAGGAGGTGAGAGTCAACTGTTACATTTACAGTTGAATTGTTTTCTTGCCCTTTTTTTTGGGCAGGGGGAAGCATATTAGTCTTGGCCTTGTTTGAATGGGTGCCCCTGAAGGCTCATTTGTGTTGGCTGTACTTGGTAGAGCCAGCTTTGTTTGCATGACTGAGCTACTCATTAGCAAGGGTGACTCTGACAAGTATGAATACTTATCTAAGTGAGGGGCATCAGCTAATCCTCTCTGTCAAAGCGTGAAAGGAAGAGGAGTTGCTCTACCCACACCCCACCTAGCAAAATTGTTACATAAAGCTCAAAGAGCTGACTGATACCCCTCTAGGCAATGACATTGCAGTTTTTAATTTATCACATTCAGTTAATAAAATATTTTCTTCCATAATACTTTCAACAGAACAACAACAATTTAAAAAGCGGAAAATACAACATTTTCTCAGACTATCTGGCCGTGGCATTTCGGAAGAAAATACTACCTCCAACACTATAGACACTAATACTTGGCTTCATTGTAGAGAGCACAAATCTTCCGGCTCTTGATCTGTATGTCTGGGATTATAGCCTCGCTCATTAACTTTTTTAAAGTAGTAAAAATAATTAGACAAGGAAAGATAGAAACTTGCTTGTCATAATTGATTTTTTTTTTTTTCGGAAATCACAAGTATAGCTTGCATTTTTGCTTTAAAATATTCCTTCCTGCCACCCCCTCATCACTTATTTCCCTGTGGTCCCAGCTGTTAAAAGAGAAGAAGCTTACCAGTTGTTTCTGGAGCTGTGACATCGTTTCGTGCAGGAGCGGTACGCGGCAGCGAGACTGTAATGTGCGATTTCATTAGCGAATGCTAAAAGCACGGGCTGCCCTTTGGAAATGTATGGGAGATTTGGCCAACATAAAACTCACCATGTCGCTCGCTACCTCCTATGTGAATACTAAGCAGAAAAGCTGTTGCCAGTATGACCTAACTAAGGTTCGAAAATGAACCCGTCGGGAGAATAAATATCACAATAATGAGTTACATATGAGTGCACATTTTTCAGATTTTTTGATTCATCTTTGAAGAGTTGAATTTAGACAGTCTGTTCCTCCAGATAAAATACTTGTAAGAAGTAGCTTATAGTGAATCGATTGTAGGGAAGTTTGGTTAGATCACTCAGTCTAAGCTCAGTCTGTTAACAGACACCATATGCGAATTTGGGGCAGATGTGATGAATCGATGGCTAAAAAGTAGCCTGGAAACTTAGCTTTATTCCTGTCTTGGTTTTACATTTACCGGCCAGCAGTTGAAGGTTTATTTAGTGAATTTGACTCATTGCCATTCACAAGCAGAGCAGACTGAAGAATTTTATACCTTTGGACACACACACCTCATTCATTGCCATGGTGTGCCTACATTTTACCCATATGTCTAAGCATCCCCCAAAGAGGATATGGCCAAGGACTCTTGTATCTGATAATGACTGAGAGACTCCTTAATGCCGTGAACATGGATGGGGACATTTTGATGTCTCCATGACATGGGCCATGCAGAGAAATGCTTATTCAGTGGTCCACCATTTTCTGTTCCAACTAGCATGAGGTAGCCAGATTTAGATTGAAAAGGTGGTGTGTGTGTGTGTGTGTGTGTGTGTGCTGAAGGGGTAAGAAAGAAGTAATGAGAATAAGTAGAAATGTATTTTTCTCTCTGAACCTGTGAGAGTACATTGCTTTATTCCTTCTCCATGAGGAGAGAAGAGTTTCGCATGCAGTGTGTCCTTATCTTTCAATGGAGGGTAGAGGAAGTGCTCAAATACCCAAATGTGGTATTCTCTCACCTAATTCCAAGATTGTTCTGGAGCATGCATTTACATTCTTTTAGCTTGCTCTAGACCTGATATTTTCTTTAGTGTTGTTCTTGAGGTATTTCTCTGGCAATTTCATTGTGAAATTTTTTTTCCTGTCCCAACATTGCATGGCTTATTATATTTGTGATATTTTGAGGTTTTTCTCTGTCTATGACTCTTGCTAAAAATTCAAATAGAACTTAGATATGGTGGATAGAGATAGGGAAGAAAATAGTGTATTCCACTTGGTGAATAGAACGTTTTTCATGCTATGGGTTTGGAGAATTTTAATTTCTGCTTTTCAAGGTGGACCAAGGTAGTCTTTCCCAGAGTTCAAGAATCCGTCCAGTCTTTGAATCGGCCAGTCACTCAACCAACATGAACATATTAAGACCATGCTGTGAACTCAAGTTCAAGTAGGAGAGGCATAGTGCAGTGTCTTATAAAATATTGCCTCCTAATCCTTAGGTTACAGGCAATATTTTCAGAATTTGAAATTTATGTAAGAAGTAGAGAATGATACAAGATAGAATTTGCAACTGAGTACTAACATTTTGACCAGTAGGTAAGTTATCAGATATCTCTCAGCACAATAATACATTAATGTTTCCTGCCCTTTTCCTTTCCTCAAACCATTGTAATGATGTGCTCAAATACACCAAAAGTATATCTATTTTCTTTATTTAAATGTGATCTACTTTTGTGGTTCTCCAATCATTGACCATTGACAATACTAAAAAGCATCTTTTCTAAGGTAGAAAATTCTGCTCGGTTTTGGGAACATTGCTAGACAATAAAGTTCAGACTAGACCAACACGTGGGAGCTCCATGATGGTCTGAAACACCCAGCCAAGGACACTCAATGCTTTGTGTGTTTATCGGTGTTAGTGATGGCTGTTTTTGAGAAAAGGGAAAACAAAACCACTATGTGAGAGGATTTCCTTTGGACCACAGAATTCAGCAAGTCCCCTGAGGAAGCTTGGTAACAACCTATCACATATCTTATTGTAAAAATTGGAAGTAGAAAAATACGCCTTTAGGCTTGACACTCTGTCCTGCTCACTGTATGTGCCAAGATCTATTCCTTTGTCATCAGAAGTATGTATCAATGGAGTACGTGCCCTCATTTATTGAATTAACTTGACAAGGGAGCCACCTTTGGGACTGACTTCCGAAAGATAGCTGAGAAGCAACTTTTGACAACTATGGTTGTTGGTCTTTGCACTATTTTTTCCTCTCTTCCTTCTCAGTTTTGCAGTGAAAAGGGACAATTTTATAGCAACTTGGCAAAACGGTAGTGCAGGAAGTCCCAGCTGTTCTTGCCTCAGCTGCCTGTGAGATCTAATAACATAGGGTGGGAATAGCACATCTCCCAGAAGAGCGTGCACATTTTAGGTTGCTTTAATTTCCCTGCCAATTAGACGTTTAAGATGCCAAATGTATCTCCAGGCAACCTCTGTGACAATTTAGTACCCTTTGGTAAAGGAGCCTAAGACAAAGAAAGATTTTCAAGTGGCAAGTAGCAGGAAAAATATTTACTCTTTCATCACCAAAGAAAGGGCATGTACGTACCCCATGGAAACAGGAGGACACAGGGATATTAACACTGCCACTACTGAAGGATGTTAAAGAGCCTGGGAGGCAGAAATCTCGGCCAAGAGCAGGATTTCTTAGCTCAGCAGAACTGATATTTTAGACAACACAGTTCTCCGCAGTGAGGAAGTATCCTGTGCCTTGTACCATGTTTGGCAGCACCCCCAGCCTCTGCCACAGGACTCCAGTAACACCTTGCCCCCCAGTCACAACAGTCCAGAATGTCTCCAGATATTGCCAAATACCACCCCCACCGTGAGTGTGTGTGTGTGTGTGTGTGAGTGTGAAATCCCTCTAGTAGAAAATCACTGGCCTAGAACGGCCACTGTACAAAAGACCTGTGAAGGCATTTTTCCTGGAGCTCCATTCCTTTCCTTGTTAAACATATGATACCAACTGCTCAGGGATTAGGGAAACATAAAATATTTAGGTATATGGCTTGTGGGGTTTTTTTGTCTAATTGAACATGCCAAAATTTATGCATTTCCAGTTTCTGCTGCCTTCAGATTAGTCACCTGGGAATTTACTTATCCATCCAAGTGATACTGAAGCACTTTTAAGACTAGTTTTAGTGGGGGTAAATCTTCATCTTTTCAGGGTGAACAACTTTTAGGTTGTTTTTGAAACAACCTAAACACAGGGCCAAGTTTAGTAAATAAGGTGGGTGAGCAAAGCTGATGAAATCCAAGCCAAAATTCAAGTGGTACAATAATGAGATTGATTTTTCTTCTGTGCCTCATGAACATACTCTGAAGGCAATTTCAATAGAGGAGTTATAAAAAGATTTTGAGTCATCCTACCATTGATGGGATAAGTGAATAATCATCTCCACAAGTAACAATTCTGAATGATGTCTCACTTTCAGCTTGTAAGTTTTGGGGTGTGTGTTATAAAAAGAACATCCCACGTCTTTAAAGACATACCTCATAGAATAAAGTAGTATAAGAAATATACTCTTGATTCTTGAGAATAATGTCTAACTTTAAATATATTTATCATTATTTGTATTATGTTGATTAAACCATAGATCATTGCAGAACATTTACTGAGTCTGTGCTAAGTGCCCGACTTCAGAATGACTAAAATACAGTCCCTCATGCTCAAGGGGAGTTACTTTCTAGTGGGGAGACGTATTCATGAACAGTTTATTTCAACATAGTGTGGTAAGTGCTAAGATAAACCAGAAGCAGATGTTTACTGGTTTCTGAATCCAGCACTGTCATTTATTAACTAATTATGTAAGCTGGAAGTAGTCAATTTCCTCTGCCTTCAGGTTCCTGATCTTGTAAAGTAAAGACATTGACTAGCCTTTGTCCCCTCCTCTAGCATCAATACTCTAATTCGACAGTAACAGTGACAATTTCCAAGGGCATACCTATTACAGTGTTTTTAGGGGAAATCTAATCATATGGTGTCTAAACACTAACCTTTAGTTTCAGATAAATTATTACCAAAACAAGAAGAAATGCCCAATTAGATGTTCATGAACACCAACTCTTGAGAGACCTGACCTGTTATTGGTAGTTCATTGTTAAAGGGTGATTGTAAACTGAGTGAATTATTCTTTCTTTTTCCTGACTATGTAAGGTTGTCATGAGTTGTATGTAGCTGTGGTTGACCAGGAGTTGCTGTATCTTAGGAAAATGACAAGCTGTGGAAAGTGAAGTAAAATGTTTATCTTTAAAAATTAACTCATAAACCCTTTGTTGTTCAAATCGGTGCTTTATTAGAAAAAAATGAGTGACATCCAGTAACCTAGGTTCAAGTTTGTATGATTTTCAGGTTGTCAGATCGACCTCAATATTCTCAACTGTCAGATGAAGTAACTGGAATAAGAAGTTCTATCTTTGAGGGCATCTGGATGACTCAGTGGGTTAAGCCTCTGCCTTGGACTCAAGTCATGGTCTCAGGGTCCTGGGATCGAGCCCCACATCGGGCTCTCCGCTCAGCAGGGAGCCTGCTTCACCCTCTCTCTCTGCCTGCCTCTCTGCCTACTTGTGACCTCTCTCTCTCTCTGTCAAATAAATGAATAAAATCTTAAAAAAAAAAAGAAGTTATATTTTTGAATAACTACAGTAGATAGGCCTCTTCTCATTGTAAGCCTCCTAACATTGAATGATGCAGATATTTCCATTTCTGTTTAATATGTGGAATAAAGGAGGCTTAGCAAAGTAAATCAACACACGCAGCCTTACACAGCATCTGTGGCAGAGCTGGATGCAAACCTATGTCTGCCAAATTTCAGAGTCTGTGTTTCTTTTTTAAAGCCCCTACACATCACTCCACGTTCTAAGTTGTTTCTGATTAAATTCTGAAATTGGATGATTTTTTTCATGAGGAACCCCAGGCAGTCATCTGAAAGTACCATATTTACCAACAAGTGCAAAATGAGAGAGAAGAAAATGTTTCCATCTCCTTCCAAATTCAGGAATTTTAAATAACAAACAATTTAAAAGTCCTGTCAGAAGAGTAGCTTTCCCCAACATGTGAAAATGGCTTCCAGTGAGTGTCTTTGATTCCTACCCAGAATATTTTCAATTTATGATGCTTCAAGGATCTAGAAAAGGCAATCCAATTTGCAGATTATCTCCTTTGGCTACTGTACTAACTGACATGCTAACATCAAATAAGCGTGGGGTTCTGTTGGGTGGCTTGCCCAAAAAGCAGACACCTCCATCTCTGGTTCTAAACTTCCGTCTGTGAGGAACCTTGGTGATTCAAGGCTTATATATTACAATTGTGATAGTGAGTTCAAGATTAAAATAGTCAATTAAGTGAAATATTCCTTTTAACTATATTATTTTTTATGTTGTAGATTAAAAAAAAAAAAAGTTGCAGTGGATAATAGAGCCAGGGATTAGCAAGAACCCTCAGATGTGGCTTCCAGCAGAGAGTGGCAAAGCAATCTATCCATTCATTTCTTTATTCCTCCTTTTATTCTCCATCCAGGAAATGAGTGAGAGAGATTCTCCAGTTCATTCCATTAGGCATCTTGTTTATGATTCCTGTATAGTTTAAGTAGCTCAGAAAATTCACTCTGCACACAGAGTTGAGCTTGTCCTGACTACCACTTGCCATGTGTGATCTCAGGCAAGTTTTTTTTTTTTAATTAAAAAAATTTTTTTAATTAAAAAAATTTTTTTAATTAAAAAATTTTTTTTTCATCTTTATTTTTTAATTTTTTTATAAAAATATAATGTATTTTTATCCCCAGGGGTACAGGTCTGTGAATCGTCAAGCAAGTTTTTAAAACTCTCAGCCTCAGTTCTTCCTCTGTAAAATAGAAGTCTAAATACATGTGTCTCAAAAGACTACTGCAAAACGTGAACATGATAATTATGCAAGGTATTCAGCTCAGACCCTGACACATAGTGACAGAGAAATAAATGTTGGCTTTTATTATTATTATTAACAACAATAGTTTTGTAAGGACACTCTGGTATTCTGCTAAATTAAAAAAGTAAATAATTCTCTTCAAGAACCTAATTTCCGATGAAGAGACCTCATTATTAAGTTATATATTTTAAGTAAGTTAAGTATTTCATTAATTAAGTTGACTTTAAATAGAGCCTTATTGTTATTATGTTTTGGATTTTCCAATCGATGTGGATACCCATGGCAATTCTAAACACTCCTATAAGATGTTATCTGGCCATCTTGAGGCATATATCTTGGGGTTTTATTTTTCTCTAACACTAATATTACAGATTTCTATTATGTTTCTCATTGTTTTTATTTTCTTATAATCAGTTTTTAAACTAAGCTTAAGTCTGTTACAGTGATTCTGTACATCAGAATTACCAGTGGGACTTTCCAATCTATGTGTGTTCAACCCCTTTTCTGGAGATTCTGTAGTGGGCCTGGATCTCAATGTCGTTCTGGTATTGAGTCAGCTTTGAGAGCCACTGATTGACTATACCATGAGCTCCTCAAAGACAAGGACACCACCTTTACAGTTTTGTATGCCCTAAAATGGCTGATAATAGCACTTGGGTATTTTCTGGAGTTTTGGAGGTCAGATATCACAGAAAACAATGAAAGAAAATTGGTAACATATTCCAAAGAAACCAAGTCATGCATGCTTTTGCATGAGCTAATACCTAATAAATAATTGGCCAGAGCAACGTAAAATTATTGCAATAACAATTCTTAATTGCTAACATTGTTTTCTAAAATTCAGTCTATAGTAAGATTCTGAAATCTATATTGCTTTATACCAAGGAGTGAAGATTAGCCACAGTTAATAAATAACTTAAACACCCGTCCTTCAAGGATCTATTGACAGATTGGGCTAGCTGGATAATGTTGACAAGGAACTGCGCTGAGAACGACATATTATTGCCATTAATCACATTCCCATTGCATAAATACATCAACCAATGCAACAGGTTCTGTTGGAAATAAGCATATATCCACCTCAGGGTGAGATCAAGCATGTCTGCACACACATTTTTGTTAAAGTAAAACTGAAAATGACTCATTATGTCTCTTTTAGGGCCTCTGTCACCCTTGGTGACAATTTGGTGTGACTGGGGTAATTGTGCAGCTAATTCTGACAGCTAATGGTGGGCCCCTGGGATGTGTACATTTTCCACATCCGCATCCCGCTCTCCCTGTTTGCCATGTAGCTTGGGAAAACAACACATGACCCTCCAGATGGCATGGCTTAGTGAACCTTCCCCACTTTGGCCATATCAGCAGAAAGATGGGAAAGGAGAAAGGTTCCTTCTTTCTCTGGGAGTCACTTCCCCACGAGGTTTTGGAAAGGGTTCATAGCATGTGTTTCAGAATATATTAATATCAGAAAGGTTTGTTCAGACATGATACTCTATAAACTGGATTAAAGTGAAAGGCCATCTTCATTTTCAAAAACAGGGATCAACACAGTTTGGGAATTGTTGATACCCCCAATAATATAAAGCTTAATATTTGTGTTAATGGAAGAACAATCTAAAGGAGTGATCCACACAAAAGTTGATTAATAATAATAGCATCTCAGCAATTGCTGACACCTATGATCAGAGATCCACACACCTGAGATGATTTGCCCAAAGTCGCTTGCTAATTTTTACTTCAGTCAAAATCTCCTGTAATCATGCCCAGTTTTCTCTCCATCACACAAGGTCATCTGTTGGTAGTAATGCCCACCATTGTGGTGGATTGCTCAGGGACACAAGATGCTCAGTTTCCTTGGAGAGGCAGTGAATACATTTCCTTGGAGAAGCAGTAAAGATAAATGGCCTGGTTTTGCAAACAGTTATTTCACGTAAGTTAAAAATCAAAGCCAAAAGAAATCATTTGATGTCCAAAAGAAAAAGATATACTAGTGGAATGAGAAAGAAGGCCTGAGGTATGGTGAGCAAGAGGTATTTTCTTCTCATATTATCCTCACCTATACCAATCCAGACTTCAGCCTGACCAACACCCCCTGCCCCCACTTTCTAGATCTTGCATGCAACATACTCTTGTGATTAGGAAAGCGTGGCTCATGGATCAGGAGAAAGATAACATTTGGTGAGTGGAACGATGAATGGTGAGCGAAAACAACCAGGAGCACGTGGGTGGCTCAGTCAGTTAAGAGTCTGCCTTCAGCTCAGGTCATGATCTCAGGGTCCTGGGATTGTGCCTCACGTTGGGCTCCCTACTCAGTGGAGAGTCTGCTTCTCCCTCTCCCTCTGCCCTTCCCCCTGCTCGTGTTCTCTCTCACAAATAAATGAAGTCTTTTTTAAAAAAGAAAACAATGCAACGATGCTCATTTCCTTTAAATGTGTATAATATGGTAAAACCAGTTAAAGAAAAACTCCTAGGCATAGACTTCCAGCTTACTGAGTAGATATGGAGGCCCTCTTCAGGGGTGGCAGGAAGAGAGTTTGGATGGAGTATAAATGAACACTGACTACGGCATGACTCTGTTAAGAGTTCAAAAAAAGATGGAGAGGAGAAGTGAGTTGGGGGAAATTGGAGGGGGAGACAAACCATGAGAGACTGTGGACTCTGAGGAACAAACTGAGGGTATGGGAAGGCAGACGGGTGGGGGGTTGGGTGAGCCTGGTGGTCGGTATTAAGGAGGGCACATATTGCATGGAGCACTGGGTGTGGTGCATAAAAAATGAATTTTGGAACACTGAAAAAAAATTAAATTTTTTAAAAAGGTGGGGCTTCAGGCAGAAACAGGAGCATGAAAGTTGGAGGAGATGTGGATTGTGATGTTATCATTTTAGACAAGTGCCTTATTGTCTTGGAAAGATCATTATTATTCAAGCTGTAAAGTGTTGTAGAGTGCACTGTCCTTGTTCCTGTTGAAGAGGTATTGCTTCGGTTATTATATGGCTCTTCATAGCTCTGTGCATTTTAAAATAAGATCTCCAAAGGCAGAATAATCATTCACATCACATAATAAAATGTTAAGTTAGAAGCTGTGATACCTAGAACTCAGAGTATGTTCTATCTGTCATAGTGTAAGAGGCTGTCTGCTTCTACACTCTTAGCAGACTGATGCCTGGTATCAGGCTAGTGCTAATGGAGGGAGGAGATAGTAGTATAGGGAGGTGTCTTGGAGTAGACATGGATGCATTGGGGTTTCCAAAGTTTGGTGTGTATCTGTATTCTGCTAGGAGTTTTTTCTTTAGACATATAGACCAGTGTGTGCCTACAGATAAGAGAAAGCATACATTACATTAGGGAAATTACAAGGGATTCTATATTCTGTAACATTTCATTTGGGATTAGAGCAAGAGATAATTCTGGTGAAAGAGAAATGGTGCACATTACAAAGGGTCTTCCTTGTATTCCATGCTGAGAAATTTGAGGTTTCCATTAGAACTAATTGAAGGGTTCTAAACAGGGAAGGAGTACAATCAGACTTAGGCAAATCACTCCACTTATAGTAGAAGGAATGGGTTCAAGCAGGGCAGTACTAGACCAGAGAGGAGACAGAGGACCCGAGAGGAGTTACCAGACCAAAATTCCCATTGAACAGGAATTTCATCTATTTTTACACCTCAAGGTCTAGGTACATAATAGGTAGTCAATAAATGTTTGTTGTTGAATATGGCTGTGGTTATAATTTAGATACCATATGGTGATGGACAAACTAATATGGTAGCCACAGGGATTAAAAGAGGTCAACAGAGATTCTGAAAATGTTAGTAAGGTAGAATCTACAAGAGTTGACAATTGACTTGTTACAGGAAAAGGTGAGGGGAAGGAGTTGTAGGAGTCAAAATAAAAACACAGGTTTCTGGCTTGGCACATGATGCCATTCACTAAAGTCAGAAACACTGGATGTAGAGCAAGACCTAGAGAGAGAGAAGATGATAGTTTGCTTCAGGTATGTGGTCTTTGAGAGGTTTGTAGGACATCCAAGTCCTGATGACCTGAAGGCCCTGGGAAGAAGGATCTGAAGGTGTCAGAAGAGTCCTGGCTGTGACATTACTTGGAGAAGTTACCACTACATAGATGGGAATTAAAACTGTGGAAATAATGAGATTGTCCACTGGTTGCATGGGGTGGGAGGCATCCAAAAAGAAGTGGACATAGTTCTGACAATCACCAACATTTTATGTTAGGGCTGAAGAAAAGTGGTTGTAGAAATGTGCAGAATGTGTGTAGAAGAAGGAGCAGATATTCTAGCACTGAAGATATAAAGATAAAAGAAACACAGTCCTTCCCGGGAGAAGTTTGAATTCTGGTGTGGGAGGAGAAAATTAGGTAGAAAATTCAGAGCCATTAATGCTCACAATAGAGATGGAAAGTATTGCTGGAGCCCAGAGGAGAAGTGTCCATACCAATCCCTTTACTCCTGTCCTCCCCCGAATGCACAAGTAGAATCTGAACAATTGCTTACCCAGTGAGTGTTTTCATAGCACAGCTTGACTCTGTATTTTACCTGCTAATTTATTATGTCTCCCTTTCATAAAATTAAAATGCTACAAAAGCATAACATTTTGTCTATTTTGCTCACTTCTGTGTTCCTCATGCCTAGAACAGTTGCCAACAGATAGTGGATGTCAATAAATATTTGTTGAAAGAATAACATGAAAATCATACATTTGTACCAGATGTGTACTGACATTAGACCATATCTAGGAAAGCCTACTTCTGTATAACTCCTGAAATGAATTTATTTTCTTGTATTGGGCTCTTTCTCTTAAAAGCTGAATTCTTGGGGGGCCTGGGTGGCTCAGTGGGTTAAGTGTCCAACTCTTGGTTTTGGCTCAGGTCATGATCTCATGGGTCATGGGACTGAGCCCCAAATGAGACTGCATGCCCATGGGGGAATCTGTTTAAGGATTCTCTCCCTCTGCACCTACCCCACTCACGTGTGTGTGTGTGCCCCTAAAAAATCAATCAATCAATCTTTTTAAAAAGTTGAATGCTCAAAATACTGGTTTGGACTGAAGGTTCCAGTATGCAGTGTTTTAGTTAAAGAAGAGATCACGGTGTCAGGATATTTAATGCCTCTGGTAAACCTCCTTAGCCAGGGGATGCACTGTCTCTAAATTATATGATAAAATCTTCACATTTTCTTTCTCTTCAGAACTTTTCACTAAGAAGATTCTCTTTCAAATAGGTCCAACTCGGGGAAGTATGATGTGTTGGAGGTTCTTTTTTCGAATTAACTTTTCTTATTTAGAATTCTCCTAGAAAACTACCTGAAACAAACAAGATTCACAGCTTCAAAAGAATGACTCACTAAAAAATGATTTGTCTCATTTTAATCTCTCTAAACAAAGCATTTTTTGGCTGTCAAGAATTGTTCAGATGTATGTTTGGTTTTTGCTTGAATAACTCAAAGACATCTGAGTCTTAAAAATATCAGGCTTACTAGTGCAGAGTTCTGAGTAGTTTGGGCAAAAGTAGTTTGTGTGATGGATTGCTACCTTTTTTGGTAACCAAGTATATTCAGAAAAACAGGCCGAAATTTACAACAAGGCTAACTATCATTCATTCATATCTTAAGCACCTGTTTTTGTCAGCATTTGCTAGACATTGTCCACTTCAGATTAAAGAAGATGCTGCCCCCTGCCCTCACAAACCCAGAGATTTCCAGGAAAACTTCACAGAAAAAGTGGTTTTTTTGTTTGTTTGTTTGTTTTGTTTTATTTATTTATTTGACAGATCACAAGTAGGCAGAGAGGCAGGCAGAGAGAGAGAGGAGGAAGCAGGCTCCCCACTGAGCAGAGAGCCTGATGCAGGGCTCAATCCCACACCCTGGGATCATGACCTGAGCCGAAGGCAGAGGCTTTAACCCACTGAGCCACCCAGGTGCCCCAAAAAAGTGGTTTTTATCTCAAAGCAATAATCAGTAGGGATTTGTCAGATGAATCGGGAAAAAGAACTGTTAAGGCAGTGGGAATGCTGCGTGCAACTTGTAGGAGGTGTTTAATAGGCAAGGATGTTCATGTTAAAGATATACAAGGTAGGGGCACCTGGGTGGCTCAGTTAATTAAGTGTCTGACTTAGGCTCAGGTCATGATCCCAGGGTTCTGGGATCAAGCCCCAAGGCGGGCTCTGCATTCCTTCTTCGAGAAGGCTCTTCAGGAGTTGGCTTCTCCTTTTCCCTCTCTGCTACCCCTCACTCAGCTCGTGTGCACTCTGTCTCTCAAATAAATAAATAAATAAAAATAAATAGTAAAGATATGTAAGGTATTTGATGGGGTTTGAACTTAAGTTCACATGGAAGAGAGCCAGATGATGTAACCAGGAGGTTAAAAGAGGTCAGACAATGGGCGGGTCCCTTGTGTGTAAAGCCTTTCAGTTGATAAGGGATACATAGTTCTTTATTTTATACTTTTAAATACACGTAAGCATCGGGAGAGTATATCTAGGGCTATAATTCATACTGTGACAAGTTTTATCATCAGCCAAGGTCATCGATTAAGATTCTCAGGATCTGGCCATTCTTGGAAATAGACCATTTCTGGCCTCGTTAAGCCCACACAACTTAATGTTGCAGTATGTAAATTAGATAAAAGTGACCTAGTTCTTAAATTTAATATTCATCATGAAATTTAATATTCACCATACTAGAACATCGCAATTATTTTCCTCCTTTTTTCAAATATTTCCTCAAAAAAAAAAAAAATGACGTATTTCTCATGTGTTTTAAAGCAACAAAGTGAGGAATGGAATTTGTGGGATATGACTTAACTGAAAAATAATATACACTGGATTTAACCTACTAAGACCAAGATCTGGAGATCCTTAAAGTGTAATGGGCTATAGTAATATCATTAACATTGCTTATTCACTGAATGAATGAATAAACAACTTACTACATTGACCACAGTGAGAAACCTGGAATTTGAAAACTGGAAAGGATCGTAAGCTCTCCTTATAGCAGTTTCACTTAAATAAATGAAACCTGAGGGCTACAAGTCAAAGAGCTATTTAGCAGAGTTGGTCCTAAAATTCAGGTCCTCGGGCTCCCAGGCCAATGGCCCCTTCCTACTATGTGTCTCCTGTCATCACTGAGATAATGTTTGAACTCCCTGTGTTCTTCAAGGAGCCCAAAGTAGGAAGGAGCATGAGAACCTTACTTTACTTGTATACATTGTGTCCTCAGACCTCCTGCCACATTCTGGAAATATAAGGATGGATAAAAGGGAATAGGATCCCTACTAGTCTGAAGCTCATCCTTCAGTGAGAACAGATTTTAGTGGGATGCTGAATAAAATCACACTGATGTGAAATGACAAGCCGGAGGGAATGATGAGTGGGAAAGATAGACGTATGCTACAACAGAAGCGTAGATCAGAGGGACCACGTGAGTGAGCGAGGGTATCTACCTTGATTTTCAAATTTCCTTAGAAATCCAAGAAATCTGAAGGTTAGAGCACGTTAGCCTCCAAAAAAGTAGGGGCGACAGCACTTGGTATTTCTTGGACAGTTTATGAAACATAAAATCACCTAATTCAAAGTTTTTCCAGCCAAAAACAATATTATAAAGGATGGTTTGGTGAATTTTACCCCTGTAAGAGCAGGAGAAATTCTTCCCAGAGTTTTCCCTTCAAGCTGGTGGTAAAGGCATTAAGTTGTGAAAAGTAATTACCAGTCTCAAATAATAACACCAAGATCTAAAAAGGACTTTAGCAAATAAGAGATTTCGATTTGTTTGTGCAATATATTTATCAGACTTAAGAAGCAATTTTCTGAGATAAAATAATGTTGTTTATAGTTACTCTACTTCAAAAACCTCTGTGGGACTTTTCTCCCACTAAGTCTTTCAGAATGGATACCCAGGAAAATTTTCTTAATCTTATTTTTGGACAGAATTGTACCTGATTTTTCTGATTCATCTTTAGTGCTCAGGTCACGTTTATTGTTGTATTCTTTGAGATATGATTTAAGAAAGATTAAATTTGTATTTAATTACTCAGTTCTCCATTGCTGTGACAGCCTTTTTAATGGAATGTATTTAAGCCCTGAAAAGAAAGATAGAATCCCTTGAAAATTCATGTATCATCTGCATAAAGGAGATAGGACCTAGTAACCTAAGATTTTTTTTCCCCTTATAGCTCATATAGCTTCAGGTAGAGAAAAAGGAACAAATGGAGGACAAGGGCAAGTGCAGGAAAGTCTCCGAGAGAGATGGGGTGTGTGGTAGATGTGGGGTTAGGTAGTGGAAACTACAGCAAATAGAGCTCTCCCAGTGCCTCTCTGACAGGGTCTGCTGTGGAACTGGCTGAACCAAACATGCCTCATTCATTTCCAAGAAATAAAAGAGAGTAGAAATGAAAAGAATGAGAGAACCGGGCCTTTCAATAGAGGAAAATGGAGGAGAGCCTCAGCCAGGCATATGGTGTTTCAGGCCTAGTCATTTCTGGGAGTCTCACTGTGGAAAAGACCTTGAGTATTTTAATGCAAGGGCACTCAACCAGCGTGTTGTAAAACTTCACACTGAGCTGTCAACTTTTGATCAATGTGTAGAATTTAGTTAGTCTTTGTTGTGAAAGTAAAGAAAGCAGACAGCAAACAGTCCCTGAAGTTTATGACATGAGGAAGAAAAGACTTAGCAGATACTCAGCCCAGAGGGGGAATGGTTGGGCTTTTGAAGTCTCTTGGGACCTTGAAATTAAAATTTTTCTATGCAGAACTACTTAAAGACATGAGCAAGAGAGAGCTGTGTGAGGATTATGATGTCTTGTGACACAGGGGATGGTGGAAAGTTCTGGTATGGGAAGTATGACCGGAATCTTCTTTAGCCTCAACCATTGTGTGGCAATCTGCAGATGGAGATGAGCTCAGCTGAGCAGGCTGAGCAACAAAGGTAGAGCTGGATGCAGTTCTTTTCAACAAAATGGAGCAAAGCTCTAAGAAAAAAATAAACCCTGCGTGTTTACTGGGATATGCTAGGACTTTGCCTTGGGAGTTTAAGGGTACAGTTACAGGATTAAGTAGGTAGAATAACCACAGAGCTGAAGGACAACCCAGAGAGACAACCATTAAGGTAGGGTGATTTATACTCACCGTGATAACCTGTGATTGTATTGTAATAATTGTTCATTTAGTGCTTTTTTTAGTCAAGTGCACAGCAAACTGTTCTATAGCATTTTAAAGTATCATTTGAATCCCCAAAGTGTAAGAACCATTGCTTTAAACCCTTGGAGCCCTTCATATAGGGAAAGTGTGAGATGTGTTTGACAAACCCTCACCTCCAACTCTCCCCTCCCCCATGAAGCCAGATGTCCTCTGGTTGTTGTGGTTTAAAGGAATGTTGATGTCTTGGGGATACTATCCTTCTATTACATTCTGGTACAATTTATTGTAACAAAATGTTAAAGAATTCCATACACTTTTCCCCAAAAGAGACATCTCTGAACTTGGGAGAAGTTATTTTCTTGAGAATGTCAGCCCTGGTTAAGAGCTATTTGATGATCAAAATGACATTTTTCATCCAGGCATTACACTTTGAACTTGTGATCGCTCCTTTGTTCCTAAAGTCATGTTTAGTATCCTAACTGCCTCTAATGAGCCCAGCCATTCTTTTTTTTTTTTTTAAGTTTTTATTTAAATTCTAGTTAGTTAACATACAGTGTAATATTAGTTGTAGGTGTATAATATAGTGATTCAACAGTTGCGTACAACATCTGGTGCTCATCTCAAGTGCACTCCTCACTCCTTCATCCTCATCATCTATTTAACCCATCTCCCACCTGCAACCATCAATTTGTTCTCTATAGTTCAGGGTCTCTTTCTTGGTTTGCCTCTCTTTCTGTCTTTCTTTTTCTCTCTTTGCTTGTTTCATTTCTTAAAATCCATATATGAGTGAAATCATATGGTATTTGTCTTTCTCTGACTTATTTCACTTAGGCTTATGCTCTCTAACTCCATCTATGTCATTGCAAATGGCAAGATTTCTTTCTTTTTTATGGCTGAGTACTATTCCTCTGTGTGTGTGTGTGTGTGTGTGTGTGTGTGTGTGTGTGTGTGTGTCTTTTTCCATTCATCAGTTGACAGACACTTGAGCTGTTTTCATAATTTGGCTATCATAGATAATGTTGCTATAAACATTGAGGTGTGCGTGTTCCACTGAATTAGTATTTTTGTATTCTTTGGGTGAATACCTAGTAGTGTGATTGCTAGGTAATAGAGTAGTTCTATTTTTAATTTTTTGAGGGACCTCCAAACTGTTTTTGAGAGGGGCTGCACCAGTTTATGTACCTACCAACAGTACAAGAGGGCTCCTTTTTCTCCATGTCAACAGCTGTTGTTTCTTGTGTTCTTGATTTTAGCCATTTTGACAGGTGTGCAGTGATATCTCATTGTAGTTTTGGTTTGTATTTCCCTAATGATCAGTGAAGTTTCATGTGTCTGTTAGCCAATTGCATGTCTTCTTTGGAAAAAAAAAATCTATTCCTGTCTTCCGCTCATTTAATTTTAAAGATTTTATTTATTTATTTATTTTAGAGAGAGAAAGAGCATGAGCAAGGGAAGGAGCAGAGGTGGGGGAGAGGAAGGAGGGGAAAGAACCTCAAGCAGGCTCTGTGTTGAGTGTGGAGCCCAACACAGGGCTCAATCTCATGACCCTGAAATCATGACCTGAGCTGAAACCAAGAGTCAGATACTTAACCGACTGAGCCACCCAGGCACCCCTTCTGCCCATTTTTTAATTTGATTATTTGTTTATTGGGTGTTAAGTTGTATATGTTCTTTATTTATTTTGGATACTAACCCTTTATCAGATATGTCATTTGCAAATATCTTCTCGCATTCTGTTGGTTGCCTTTTAGTGTTATTTCCTTCACTGTGCAGAAGCTTTTAATTTTGATGCAGTCCCAGTAGTTTATTTTTGCTTTTCTTTCCCTTGCATCTGGAGACATATCTAGAAGGAAGTTACAGCTGATGTCAAAGAGCTTACTGCCTATGTTCTCTAAGATTTTTATGGTTTCAGGTATCACATTTAGGTCTTTAATCCAATTTACTTTTTGTATTTGGTGTAAGAAAGTGGTCCAGTTGCATTCTTTTGCATTTGTTGTCCAGTTTTCCCAATGCCATTTGTTGCAGGGACAGTCTCTTTCCCATTGAGCGTTCCTTCCCACTTTGTTAAAGATTAACTGACCAGCCATCCTTTAAAAAAAATAAATCTTGCTTTGGAAACAGAAGAACACACACACACAAACACACACACACACACACACACACAAGACAATTTTCTGGACAGTTAACTACTGGATAGAAATAGTGGTCTTCACCTTGCATGTGCAGAACTGGTAACATGTAGGTATGTGGAATCTTTCTATTACTTTTACCCTAACAGCCATTATCTGTTGATGGATATTGTCAAGAAATCACAGGAAAGATTAGTAGATCACATTACAGCCAACCAAGGATTTTGAGTTATGTTTTAGATCCAGTTGCCAGATCATTAAACAAATATTTGGATGTGTGATTATTTGACCTTGTTAGTTCCTACTGTTCTTCACTACCCTTGGTAGACTTTCCACAGCTCAGTATTTCTATATTTTAGAGGTACAGAAGTCAGTTTAGAAGTCACTGTTCTTCTTCGTCAAGCACTCATGGATTAGCAGCAGACCTTGAGCTCTTCCAATCCCTTTCCCTTAGTGATCCTACATCTTAGGGACTTCCAAGCATGTAATGTGTTCACCATAACTTCTGGCCCAATTCTGTTTGGACATAAAACGAAACCAGACCAAAAGCCCCAATAATTTGCTTTATTTGTAAGTCATCATTTTGCGTGGTGGTTATGGAATATTCTGGGAAAAAAATCCATTTCAAAGTTGGAAAGATCTTTGGCCTTTTATTTGCAAAAGCCACTTTATCTTCTTAATTAAGTAGTTCAGTTAAACTAGTAAATACTGACATTGCAAAGGAACATCAGAATGGCTGGATTTTTTTTTTTTCCAGTTTCCCATACCACCTCAAAACCCTATTTTCATTCTTGTGACATTAGATATAAAGACACAAAAGAAAAAAATGGTTCCTGACAGGATTTCTCAGCTATACTATGATTATTTCTTTTTATCTTCCTGCTATATTTTAAGATAATTGTGCATTGGTGTCCATTTGGAACCTCTGTTAGACCATAATATCACACAAATAGTCATGCCTTTGTTTTGAAAACAGCACCCAGAACAGCTGCTCCCCTAACTCATTTTGGAAATGAGGCTAATACCTTACAAATCGAGAAACACTTTACAACAGAGAATCCCATGAAGTGTTAAATAATCATTTGGAAAAAGTGTTTGTTCTCTGAATACCCACTAAAGCTGCCAGAGAACACTTCTAAAAAATCTCCATCAAGTCAGCTTTACTTAATGCTTTGGAAGAGCACCGAGTAGGATACCCACATTCCCCTAAAGAGTGGTGGCTATAGGGACGCCTGGGTGGCTCCATCAGTTAAGCAACTGCCTTCAGCTCAGATCGTGATCCCAGGGTCCTGGGATGGAGCCCCGCATTGGGCTCCCTGCTCAGTGCGGAGCCTGCTTCTCCTCCTCCCTCTGCCTACCGTTCCCCCTGCTTGTGCTCTCTCTCTCTGACAAATAAATAAATAAAATCTAAAAAAACAAAAACAAAAAAAACAAGAGTGGCAGCTGCCACAGAGAAGCTGATGTCACTGCCTGGAGTGTTGGGGAAGCAAAGGAAAAGAGTGGTAAAGCCAGCAACTTTCATTGTCTTAGGGACCAGTTAGCCCTTTGGGGGACTACTGTGGTTTTCTCTCTGTCTTTTCTTTCCGGCCCCTACTTGGTAATGCTTTGAGCACTAGTGCCTTCACCTGATGTGGTGTTGGAACAGGAAGAGCCTTGGGGCAACTGCAGTTCAGGGCAAACTTGACAGAGAGAAGTGAAGCTGAAGGCCAGCAGGAGTTGAGTTGGTTTCACATGTCCCTAATCTCGGTCATAATCTGGAACAACTCTAAGTTGGTAACTGCCACATACAGACTGTGCTCAGCCCAGAGATGCAGACCCAGGAACATCAGCTTCCTGCCTTTAGGACCTCAAAGTCCAGTGAGAAAGGCTGGCATAGCAATACACTGTCACGGTGTAGTATGATAAGCAAGTAATGTACGTCTGAACAACACACCATAGGAGTTCAGAGAAGAAATCAATCATTTTGCCTTGGGGTAAAAGGTTGCTGAAGACCTGAGACTGAGCTAGGAAATACCAGAACAGACCAATTCTACTGGGAAGCACACTTCACTAATAATGGACAAGAAATCATTTAAATAGGTGAAGGGTTTTGTTTTTGTTACTGTGCTGAGGTCTCTCTTCAAAGTCCTGAACTATTCCCTTATTAAACAATGAGATACCACTATACACCTGCTAGAAAGACTAAAGCCCAAACACTGACAACACCAAATGTCCCACCAAATGTGGAGCAACAGGAACTCTCATTATTTCTGGGCAGGAATGCAAAATGAAGCAGCCATTTTGGAAGACAGTTTGGCAATTCCTTACAAAGCTAAACCTAATCTAATTCTATGATCCAGCAACCCTACTCTTAGATCTTTATTAAAATGAGTTGAAGGGGCACCTGGGTGGCTCAGTGGGTTAAAGCCTCTGCCTTCAGCTCAGGTCATGATCCCAGAGTCCTGGGATGGAGCCCCACATCGGGCTCTCTGCTCAGTGGGGAGCCTGCTTCCCCCTCTCTCTCTGTCTGCCTGCCTGCCTCTCTGCCTACTTGTGATCTGTCTGTCAAGTAAATAAATAAAGTCTTTAAAAAATAATAATAAAATAAAAGAAAATGAGTTGAAGCCTTATATCCACCCAAAAACCTGCACATGGATGTTTATAGCAGCTTCGTTCATAATTGTCAAAACTTGGAGGGAGCTAAGATGTTCTTCAGTAGGTGTGTGGATAAACTGGGATACATCCCTACAAGGGAGTACTATTCAGTGTTAAAAAGAAATGCGGCATGAAAAATCATGGAAGAAACTTAAATGCATATTGATATATGAAAGAAGCTGACCTGAAAAGGCTACCTATTGTTTCCAACAAAATGACATTCTGGTAAAGGCAAAGTTATAGAGACAGTTGAATGGTGGTGATGGTTGCATGACCGTGTGAATGTATTTAATGACCACTGAACGGTACACTTAAAAATGGCTACAATTATAAATCTTATGTTATGCATAGTGTACCCGCCTCAATACACAGACAAATGAAAGGACACTAAAAGATCAGTGGCTGCCCAGGGTTTAGGGGAAGGGAGGATGGGTCAAATGGTTGGAGCACAGCATTTTTAAGGCAGCAAAACTATGACACTGTACTGGTGGATTCAGGAAATTTTGCATTCTTCAAAATCCACAGAACTGTACAACACAAAGGATGACTCCTAATGTAAACTATGGACTTAAGATAATAACGGTATTATCAATATTGGCTCATCGGTTATAACAAATGTACCACACTCATGCAAAATGTTAGTGACATAAGAAACTGCGTATGTGGAGAGGTGGGAGAGAGTACATATGGGAGCTTACTCTACTTTCTGTATAATTTTTCTGTAAACTTTAAACTTATCTTAAAAACAGAGTCTATTAAGAAATCCATTTGTCATAAGTATATGGCAAAAATTAAATATGAGTTGGCCATGAGTTAATGTCAGTTTTGATCTGAGCAGAAGAATAGAGATCTACAAAAGTTAGTGGCTTTAAACCTGAAAATACACACACACACACACACACACACACACACACACACACACATATACATTCATGTACATAATTTAGGGGAAAAGATGAAATATAAGTAATTGGAAACTTACCAAGATATTTGGTTGTATGTATTAGCTACATTTTTTTTTCACCAGTGGCTTGAGCTAAATGACAGGTCGTGTTCAGAAAACAATGTTACCTCGTGAATATTCTCATCCTCTAGCTTCTCTTATCACGTTGCTATTTCAGTTATTAACTTAGTGCATCAGAGTAGATAACATTAGGTAAACCACACCCAGAGTGGTATGAATGAGAGGGATGCACTCTGGACGGGATTTTAGCATAATGGGCTTCCAATTTCATCTCTGCCACTGAGTGAAAACAATGCAAGGGCAAGCTCCTTACCCTTCTTCATGCATAGTTTCTACATTTATCCAAAGAGAGGGTTGGACTACATGTTCTCTGTGCTCCATTCTTGCTCTCCAGTTCATTTGTTTTGTCCGGTTAAATAGAGCCAAAGCATAATTTGGATAATCTCAAAGAAAACCCATGTCTGCAGAGATAATTTCATTTTGAAACAAATCTAATGTTGACTTACTTCATCAATTACTATTTGGACTTCAAAAAAGAAAATACTCAGGGCACCTGGGTGGCTCAGTCAGTTAAGCATCTGCCTTTGGCTCAAGTCATGATCCCAGGGTCCTGGGATTGAGCCCTGCATCTGGCTCCCTGCTCAGCAGGGAATCTGCTTTTCCCTCTCCCTTTGCCCCTGCCTCCTGCTTGTACTCTCTCTCGCTCGCTCGCTCTCTCACTCTCAAAATAAACAGATAAAATCTAAAAATATATAAAAAGAGAAGAAAATACTCAAGTTGTTATCCTGACTGCCCTGGCTGGACAGATTTGCCTCAATTGTATGTCATTCAACTTTCTTACATATCTCTCACCAGTTTGTAATTACACTCTCATTTTCCCGATCATCTTGTTAATGCCTGCACACACACAAACACACACCACTAAACTGTGAGCTGTGTGAGAGCAAGGAATGAATGGATTGTATTCACCCTCAAATTCCCAGCACCTAGAGCCCAGAGCAGGTGGGTAATACATACGTACTGAATCAATCAATAAGTTAATCAAGGAATGACTCACTATAGTAGTTTAGTGCAATAGAAATAGAAATATAAGTTTTAATTATATGAAGCAAGAGAGAATTATGATATTTAAAACATGATTTCATCTGCACAAATTAGGAAACTTTCTCTAAGTGATACCAAACATAGGTTGCAGATTTGAGCTGAAAGTTTTCCAACAGAAACTTGGGAATTTCAATTTTTAGTACTCAGTAGTAATTTCTTTTACATAAATGATCTTCTGTTAATTGATATGAGCCACAGGCATCAGTTGTATCTATGTATTTCTTATCTAGAATAATTTCTAGGGGCACCTGTGTGGCTCCGGTATTTGAGCGTCTGACTCTTGATTTCCGCTCAGGTTATGATCTCAGGGTCATGGAATCTGGCCCCGGGTTGGGCTCCCCATTCGGTGTGAAGTCCGCTTGTCCCTCTTCACCTCTCCCTACTTGCTCTCTCTTTCTATCTCTCTCTCAAGTGAATAAATAAGTAAAATATATTTAAAAAAATATTTTCTAGGCAAACTAATGAATTAAAGTGATAAGAGCAAATCAATGGGAACTATGCTGAACATAAAACAACAAAAAGAACTACTTCTTCATGTGATGAAATGGAAATAGATTTTTATTTTAGATGCAAATATTTCTTCAAATGATGATTTGATTATTTGGAAATGCAGAAAGTCCTACGTTGTATTTGAATGAGAGCTGAAGAAATCTGAAACCTTAATTATTGAGTCACTCTTTTTAAAAATAACTTGCATTTCTGGACGGTTGACTTAGTGCTTGGCCTTTTGGTCAAATATGTCAATAAAATATTGGGTGGACTACCTTTTGCCTTATTGTATCCTGTGTTCATGGAGATGATTTTAAATGCCAGCTTGTTGTTTACCTTTATTTCCAATTTATTATTCATGTTTTAGAAGCCCATCTGAAATCATTCCTTTTAAACATACCCATTAATTCAGAACATCAACTTTGAAAGATTATTTCTCCAGTCCAAGATAATGTTTTTTAGGTGAATGGAGAATCACAGATGCCATTTAAAACTTAGAGCTAATACAAAATGGTAAAAAAGCAATATAGTTTGTTGTTACTTATCTGAAATTGAAATAGATGCCTGAGGTGTAAAGAAGACTTTTCCTTTTCAAACAAATGAATCAGCCAATTCAGCTTAAGCAAGTAAATAACACAATTCATGGAAATGTTTGCCTTGTATATAGCAAATATATGCTTAGGCTTGAGGGGGTAATGTTTTAATATGACTTGACGCTGAAAAACATTTTCATTAAGGTCAGAAAAATGTCAGAATCCACTATTAGTTGATGCCATTCTTTATTTTCTCTAGGTTCAAGCGTTCTGAGTTTTTATTTTTTATTTATTTATTTTTAAAGATTTTATTTATTTATTTGACAGACAGAGATCACAGGCAGGCAGAGAGGCAGGCAGAGAGAGGAAGGGAAGCAGGCTCCCTGCTGAGCAGAGAGCCTGATGTGGGGCTCGATCCCAGGACCCTGGGATCATGACCTGAGCCGAAGGCAGAGGCTTTAACCAGCTGAGCCACCCAGGCGCCCCCTGAGTTTTTATTTTTATGCTCTCAGTCTAGACATGTGTTATGGTTTTAAACTATTTCAAACCAGTGTTCAGGATGTAGATACACACTGAGTTTAGTCATTTCTGTGACAGTACAACATAGAACCACCTACTGAGGTTAGAACTTTTGATTTCAGAACTGAATTGGCCATTTATTTTAGACAAAAGGAAGACACTTACTTTGCATATAAACAAAGTTAATTTTCCTTTTGGTTAACAGTAATTCATTTTCAAAATACTCATCGGATATTTAGAGATCATTTATTTTGGTCCTTGATTTTTTTTCCATTTATGGAAAAGATTTTTGAAGCAAACTAGATTTCAAGTAAACGTAACATCTTCAGATTGAGCAATCAAGGATAGTCACTCCATTTGAAGGGGAAAATATGCTTGTAATAGCTTTAGTCTGATTTCCCTCTATCACTGTGGTATAGTAAATGGCCACCATATACCCACACCCTTAGAAGCCCAGGCAGCAGGCAAGGACTCAAGGGCAGGAAAGGCAGAGCTGCCTGGGTTTAACTCTGAGGATCCTGCACCTTGTGAGAAGTTAGAGCAGTTTGACAGCACAGGTGTGTTGACTGTGATGAGTTAATTATCATGAAGCTTTTACATACTTCAGATGAAAGGGAAGTCTATGCTTACGCTACTCACATTCAGGTAAGTCCAGATTTTTGAAGCTGTCAGTTTTCCACTTTTGAGAAGATGGAGACTTCCAGGACCCATCCAGACATCCACCAATCCACCATTATTTTTACTTTTGTCCAGATACTACCCTTAGATAAAATGCAAAAAAGAGAAGAAAAAGAGGCACCATGGCTCATGTTTCTCTATAGGTGAAGCAATAATACCAACTTACTGAAATAACTAAGTACATTATCTTATATATTTCAGTTTTAGAATGAATCCGCTCCTTTTCCATTGACTATGTTTACTTTTTTGCTGCACTTGTGAGTTTTACTTCTGTTTTGAGATTTGTGTACAACAGTTGCAGTTGACTTAATATATTAAATGGAGATAGAAGATGAGATGTTGAAGCTAGTAATTGAATTTCAGCATGAAATTTACAAAGCATTCTGGGCATCTTATTTTGTATGTTCAATAAGATATATTTTGTGAACTCTCATCTTAGTCATCAAACTGCCCTGTGACTCGAGCTCTTTGGGGCCCAGATTTTCTGTACCATTGCTAAGGAGATTGGTGGGAAGAATCAATAACATCTAACTACTGCACTAATGTTGAAATTAAGGCCATTTCCTGAGTAAATGTTCAGGTTTTCTGGTTTAAACTAGAAACTTTTAAGGCCTCATCTCTATATACTCTTCTGAGTTCACTCTTCAACACCTAGAACAGTGCCTGACATGCAGTAGAATTGGTTTAAAAGGATTGAATGGAAACTATGGCACCACTAGCCAGGAAGGATCCACGTGTGTTAGTTAATGTTACCATGGCCTGATCAATTAGAGGATATATCAATTACCCTGTGAAGGACAGGGCCCTCAAAAACACATCTGTTTGCTGCTGTGCTCATTTCCAAAAGGGAAAGATCCTTTACTGGCTACCTAGATTTATTTTTGAATAGATAGATAAGAAGACAGGGGCTTACCAGACTTAAGCTCCATAATCAAGTCTCACTTATTATAAGGAATAGAACAAAGCTTTCTATTGGATGGTGTAAACTCCAACTGAGAAAGAGCTGTGGTCTTGTATCTTAAATAAGAAAATGTGGCTAAAAATGGCCACCTGTGCAACCCAGATGAGTTGTTTGGTACCAAAGCAGTAGGCTAGTATTTCAGTTTATAATTTCTAGTACCTATATAGGTACATAGTAACTAGAAGGCTCCAACTTCATTTTAGATTCCAGTTATTTGAGATTAGCAACATGAGGGAGATTCTAAGAAATGCAAGAAGAGTGATAGAAACTCTCTTCTCTACCATGGCCTTGACTACTTCCCCACCTTCCCTGTGACCTCCAATAAAGCAAGAGGAATGATGCCTAGCTAACGCAGGTTGGGAGAACAAACATTGAAAACCCAATGGCAAGCCAATCCATTTACAAGTGACAAGTTCAGCTGAGGGCAAGGAGGATTTTCAGTATACAGAATTCCAAGTAATTCGTTTATATGGAGTAACTTAAATTTGTAGGGCTCTTTGCAATTTTCCAGGGTGTTCACAATCATGATTGTATCTGAGCCTCCCAATAACTCTGAGATGGAGTGATATATTTCCATCCTGCACTTTGCACAGACAGAGCCGGTCATTTGCAGACATGGCTCAAGTAGAGTTGGTTTCAAGAAATATTTTTTCAAAGTCAGGAGGGAAGCTTCATTCTGGACATTAATGTAGCAGTGTAGAAATATGATATTGATGGTGTTGTCTTCTTTAGGTTGCCTGTCAGTGCTAGAGCCAGGTTCAGAATCAAGGATACATAATTTACAAGTCAATCTTACTGATTTTGTTTTCCCACTCACATCCACTAGATACAATAGTGTGATGAATGTGTAAAGATATCTGATTATAATTTGGAATTGTTTTTTACTTATTATTAGGGAGATTGAGATCATATATTTCTTCGCCATTTGGGTTTCTCCTTTTGGGAGGGAGGAAAGAACATTTCTTCTTTGAGTTGTTTATGACCATTCTTTTTTTTTTTTTTCTTTTCTTTTTGGTTTGCCTTTTTCTGTATGAAGGATTTATTTATGTATCATGCTTACTAAAATTTTACAGAAGTTGGATATGTCTTTTCCCAGTCTGATTTTTATAGTTTTTGTAATAAAGATTTTAATTTTGATAGTTTAAAAAAATAGTTTGATGTAGCTAAGGAAAGTAAATCAGCATTATGGACCTTCTTTATTTGTCATTAGAAAAAAGTAATGAAGAGCATTTAAAAATGGCAAGTATTTTATGAGCAATGATTTTATATTTATTTTAAACACCTTACTTCAGTAGGATATTAAGAAAGGTTTCTGTTTGTTTTTTAAATGTCAACTCTAAAATGGAATGGAATACCAGAAATAAGACTTGTTATAAAATACATCTTATTAGTAGTAGCTAAGGAAGTCACACATTTGAAGATGTTTTCAAATGATTTCCACTTAATGACTTCCAATGGGACATGAGTTCCTAATAAAATTAGAAGCATTACTCTTTAGTTTTTTTCCTGCTGATTTGACTTTTAGTTGAAAAGTATTCATTAATTCTTTGACTTGAAAATAGTACTGTCCCTGTGAACAGTTCCCTATTGGACTACTCCACCTTGACGAAGAAGGTTCTTTCCGGGCCTTATATCTCCCTGGGAGGTGGGGCTAGTAAAACTGATGATGGCCCTCAAGTCATCACAGACAATGCCCATCACAGACAGAGCAGAGGTCTCATTCACCACCAACTGCCTTTTGTAAGTTCCTTTTCGAATTTGAACTTGGATTGCTTGAAAGAAAATTTTCCATTCTATAGTGGTGAGGATACATGGGATTTTAAGAATTATACTTCTTGCCTAAAGCAGAGAAACTGAGACACCTAGTATTCATGTTATTTTACAACTTTTGGTTAATTGATCTACCAGTAGATTGATGTGTCAATTATATAGAAATATATTTTGTTGTCTCTAAGGCAGTTTTGATATTTTAATATAGTAGTTATTTAATTTCATAGTACCATGTTATCAGTTTTCAAAGACACTGGGTACAGTCAAGTTCAAAATTCAGGTGTAAGCAAATGCACTGATATAAGGCAGGTTGTGGTGCATGCTGGTCACTTCATTCCCTAAATGAAACTGCTTCTTCATTATTTCACAGAAGTACTGCTGATGGAAGGACCCAGGAGAGCAGCATCTATATAAAAACATGCCGTTAATGCTGTTGTAGAAGTGACTGTAGAATTTTGGAAGTTAATTGAGATTCCATAAACACACACACACACACACACACACACACACACACACACACACACACACAC